>NC_138442.1:2416424-3020530 GCF_040668555.2 Bombus flavifrons
TTTCTCTTTCCCCATCCCTCCCTACCTTCTTTATAATAATTGCAATAGTTCTAATGTATTTGAAGTGAAAATTTTTAAATAAATACCACAAATCTTGTATCTATTTAAGCTTCATATACAGAAGACTACAAGTAATTATTTATATAGAGTTTTATGCGTAGAGGATGGTTGGTCGGTGAGGTTTAATGGACGAGATTGCTCGCTGTTGAACCCGTCGAATATATTTAAAATGATAAATTAGTATACAGATAGTACTCGCAAAGACGCTCGCATAACGCGTATAAGGAAAAGTTGTTCAGAATGTTGACCTTGACAACATATTCCAAGATTATTGAAATCGGTAATGTCGTGGGCTTTGTAAATAATTACCAAAATATATAATTATTTAAATATTCAATTTTGAATATTTATTCAATACAAGTTATTTTTAAGTTGCGACTTATACACACATACTGTATACATACATGATATGTATCGCATTAAAATGTTAACTAAATTCGATCAGTGCTTTAAGTTTCATTAATATTTAATAATAATAACTAATACCTAAGCTGTATGCATATATAATAGGTATCGTATTAGAACTTTAACTGAATTCAATCAGTGATTTAAAATCCATTAATATTTGAATGAAATTCTCAAATCAAATATTGCGATTGGTTTTAATTAAGAGCAGATTAATAACATGATAAGATCGATAATTGACGTCTAGACACTCCATCAAATCAATAATTAAGCGAGATTCTTATAGGTGATATACATAGAAATAAATTGCATCAGTGTGAATATAAATTAATATGCTTTCATACTTTTACATATTGCAGGAGAAATATTCTTTTTAATATCGATGTTTAATCGTCAACTAAAATTAAATGAAACTTATACATTTTATAATAGCAAGAAAGAATAGATTAATTTTTCCCTTCTATCGTATTAATTATAATTAATATTACGATATTTGCTCAACTTTCACAGCATAAAGATGCATATTCAACATATCCTTTCCAGATGTTAAAAATCAAACAATGAGGAAGTATGTATGTAATCTCATTACGAAAACGATGATGCACCATTTTTACTGCAGCGTCATATTTAACGATATCCATTCTCGCAAACATGAACGCGTTATGCAGATGTGATATTTTCGCGGATACCGATACCATCCCTTTTATCTACTAAACGATTCCATAAATTAAAATAAAAGAGAGGAAATTTGTATATTAGTAGCCATTAGTGTTAATCTATGTTAAGGTATATATGTTAATTTCCAACAGATTACAAAATCTTATGTTAACTGTAAACAATACCTATCTTAAAATAAATCAGCATTCATTATATTTTTTCATCGTAATTCTAATCACAGTTTTTGAAAAACAATTCGTTAATATAATTTGATAGAAATAATCGAAAATGACATAATCCTTAATAAGTCAATGAGATTAATAGTAAATTAAGCAGGATCTTTACATTTTAGAATTCTAGACGACTATCTAGTTTCCCTAATTATAAATCAAAGACCGACTTTGGCTTCCATATCACATAGGAAAGTCGTGTATAGTATAGTCATAAAAGAGAGAATCTCATTATAACCTGCTCGTAAAAATGGATAATACGGTGGTGTTAACATATTCTACGCAGTGTACAAAACTTACGTTTTATACATGCGAAAAGCTACATCGACGTTTGACAACTTAATGACGTTAACAATTTTCTATGTATTTGTGTGCAAGCAATTAAGTTCTATATGTAGTGTTAAAATGATCGTTAAATACTAATGGTAATAATAACAATACCGCTTTTAAGTTTATAATTAATATTGCATTAAATACACTATTCTTACCTATTAGCTTGTAGAAGATACCTTTGTATTATATGTGATTACATTTGGCTATTATTATTGGATCTACAATAAGCAGTAGGCCGTATGCTACTATTTGAACTTCCTACTACACTGTCCAAACAGTTCTCTCGTGTAAATATTCTACTATCCGAATAGTAGGATATTTCTTGATATACTATGCATATACAGGATGGTTGGTAACAGGTGGTACAAGCGGAAAGGGGGTGATTCTGCGCGAAAAAAGAAGTCGAAAATATAGAATAAAAATTTTTCTTTTCTTTTTTTTTTTTTAATTTTTCCATCGAGACAACGATGTACAGTAAGATCCGTTATAACGTACCGTACGCGTACCGAGCGAAAATTCAAAGTCGATTTTCTCGAAAACAAAGCCTCAAACGAAAAATTGTTATTCTATATTTTCGACTTCTTTTTTCGCGTAGAATCACCCCCTTTCCGCTTGTACCACCAGTTACCAACCACCCTGTATATTATGTAATTAATAGAATTTGGATATTAATGAAAATGTCTATTTTTATAGACATAATTGAAGGAATGAAACCTAAATGAATATCTGTTACATCTGTCATATTTATTGAATATTATAGTGGTTATCTTATTTTCGATATATTATATATATTTGCACGTTACTCGTATTATATTTGAATGTATACAAATCTTCTATAAAACGACATCTGTTCATAATAATTCAATGGAAATAATATAACCAAGCAGAAATGACGAATGTAGAACTATGAAAACTCTATCATAATAATACTTTAATTGTATATAATTGGATATTTCTTGAAATACCATGCATATATATTATGTAATTAATAGAATTTGGATATTAATGAAAATGTCTATTTTTATAGACATAATTGAAAGAATGAAACCTAAATGAATATCTGTTACATCTGTCATATTTATTGAATATTATAGTGGTTATCTTATTTTCGATATATTATATATATTTGCACGTTACTCGTATTATATTTGAATGTATACAAATCTTCTATAAAACGACATCTGTTCATAATAATTCAATGGAAATAATATAACCAAGCAGAAATGACGAATGTAGAACTATGAAAACTCTATCATAATAATATTTGAATTCGATAAAAATTATAATTATTCCAGGAAATTATTTTGTAAAACGTTTTTAATCGATCAAAAGTAAATATAAAAGTAGTACGTTTTGATACCTTTTCGAAGTTATTTTAAGATGAAATTTTAATTAACATTTACAATTTTAGATTTTATTTTAATTTATTTGAGTAACTTAGAACTAGTTCGTAATTAGCTACATTCTTTAATTAATTTTTCATAAGATAAAAATATCTTAGAATGAGTAGTTTTAACACGTCAAATGAGGCTATCTCATGAACATTATCGTTTCCAGAACCCAGTTTTAATCAAATACAGTATCAATGAGTTACTGATAATCGATAATCTTTAATTCATTGTGTCTGCCAACAAAGTTGAGAACTCTAGTTTTAAACTGGATTGAAAACTTGCGAGACAAAATTTTATCCCGTCTTCTTTTTAATTATCATCTGTCATTCCCTAACTTTCAAATGCATCACCTTCGCAAATATAATAAAACATTTTCAAATCAGCGTATAGAACGCAAAACCATAGAGAAAGCAATTTTTAAAAGAATTAATCAATAAATTGCAAACTGATTATTGTGAAAATACAATAAATTATTTCTTTTACCAGTTACGTGTTTAATTATTTATACCATTAACGTAATAATATCCTATACTCACACATGAAAAGAGATATTTGATTCATAGCATGCAAAAATTATAAAACGAAAAGTAATCTATTTTCAAACGAACTCACCATTTATTCATTTATATACACGCGTTGATATTTTATATCCTGTCGATATGAATACATTGACGTACACAATACAGTAAGCATTGATACCTACATCAGAAAATATCATTTATGTTATTAAATAGTAATACGTACTACGTATTTATGGATTATTTTTAATGTATTTAACTTAACTGTTTCCCATAAGAAACATCAGCTCTGTTAGTACACCAGAAAAGATCAACGAAACTGAAATTTAAGAAAAAATTTGATTCGTCGAACATACGCAAACATTTAATTCGACAAATTTCCCCACCATAAATTCCAAAACCCCCGATAGCGTTATAATGAGACGTCACGTGACGGCATTGGGATCATTTAAGGAGAAAATTAGATGCAGGGAGCCGTTATCCCCATGCACTGGCGTAATTACCAATATTGAAAGATGCATCGGTGATCGAATCGATCCGATAGTAACCGACGATTTCACTGATACGCCAATATTTCGTCGTTTGTCCGTAAATATGCATTCACCCCTAGCCTTTGTGTAGCAATATCTTTCATTCGATTGTTGCATGAAATGCGATTCATTCCGCGTGACTGGTTCGCCATTCAAAAACCCTACTACAACGCGCTTTACCCTTTGCAGAGTAATTAACACACGCACCTGCATCAGTCTGCTACCGATAGGATCAAGTTCAATGTGCAACTTAAATCAGGATCAAATTCATTATCTGATGTTCAGTTTGTAACAATTTACGGTATAATAATTATTCAACAGTATAGTACAATAATTTATAATTACTATAATAATTCATCTATAATAATTCATATGTCTGTATCATATTCATTCATTCATATGTATGAAACATATGTCTGTATCTACACGTATACTATGTCAGATAAGTGGCAAACTGACCTTAGTTCTTCCAATTATTAAATATGTCTTATTACCACATCACTGAAAATGTCTGAAACCTAATAAAATCACGCATGTACGCGGATATGGAAGTTCTGTCATTAAAATTTAAACACAAGGTACAGAATGTTTCGCAAAGTAATGAAAACGTAATACCTTGATGCAGGTGGAGCATATTGGAAAGGGTATAAGCTGTAATGAAGGCAAAGCACAAATTATTGAAAGACTATATAACACCTTAGTAAACAATAGATTTTGTTCTTAGAACTCGCTCAAGTTTCCCAAACGAAGATATGAAAAATATTGATAGTTTCGAGTGATTTTCATTCGATGGCCAAGGCTATATTAGTTTAACTGGTTAATATCAGTCTGCGTATAACTAATGCTATTTTTCAAATACCTAAGAAGTGTTTGAATCCACTCGAATCCATCGCTAGAATTTACATGTGCTCATTGATCCAATGGAAATGTGTCGCTCAGGAAACAGCCGTAAAACGCGTCGTGGTGAAATTGCAATTACGGGCCGAAACGTGATTGTACAAAATTGAAATACGTACAGTGGCTGCAAAAAGTATTGCCAGTACATTGGTATGTGCCAATAATGGTTATTTTCTAGTGAAATATTTTTTTATCAGATCCCATACCTCTGTTGTACATTCTCGTATCATCAAATGTTTGTAATTATACGTGTAAAAGTACTACTAAATGATACAAAATTTGCTACATGTACTTGGATCTGATTGATTAATACTGTGTAAATGCTATAATAAATACAACGACCTTGCATACACAGTCACTATATACAGTGACGAGCAAAAGTGTAAACACACTCCGCTGATTTTATGTAAAAGGCGATACTACGACTAATTTTTCAAGTGATCGGTAAAGATTAGGTAACGCTAACTACAAGCTACGTCTGATTAACGAAATGTGATAGTTCATTTTCATTAATATTAATGATGTACAGAATATTTTATAGTAATTGTGTTTTGAAACAATGCTTACAGTTTTGCACGTTTCGTCAGAAACTTTTATGATAGCATGTAAATGTCAGGGAAAAGAAACTGTCAATAAGCACCTATTGTCCACTGTTTCGCAGTTAACTGTTTCACAGCATTGTTAGATTACTTTTCAGTTTGATATGCTTCATCCAAGATGAAGCCACTTAGTGAAGATAAAAGGAACAGTGTTATTTGTTTGTGTGATAAAGGTTTGTCGTTGCGGCAAATTGCAGAGAAATGTGGTGTCAGTCGTACGATAGTTGCAAGAATAAGAAAATGGTATGTTAGTGCACCAATTTCTTCGCAAAACGGTAGACCGCGACTTATTTCGGATAGAGCAGCACGTGAAATTGCACACTGTATTCGGTCGGATAGTTACAAAACACCAAAAATTGCTGCTCAGCAAATCGAAATAAGTGCTAGCGAATGGACCATTCGTCGCTCTTTAAAGAGAATTGGTTTACGAGCGAAGGGAAAAGAAAGTAAACCAGCTCTTTCAAACAAAAATATTAAATTACGAAAACAATTTGTTGACACCTACGAAGAATGGACGACCGAAGATTGGAAAAGAGTTATATGGAGTGACGGAACGAAAATTAACAGATTCGAATCCGACGGAAGGTCCTGATATTGGACTTCATCCAAGAATAACGATCAACCAGGTGGTATAAAACAAACTATGAAGTTTGGAGGTGGCTCAATTATGTGTTGGGGTTGCTTTGCTCACAGAGGTGTTGGTCCCTTAGTTCGAATCGAAGTTATAATGCGAAAAGAGCATTATTTGACCATTCTACAAAGTAATTTACCTTCTGTCTATTGGATATAATGAACGTGAAGTGGTATTTCAATAAGACGGGGATCCTAAGCATACTGCAAAAATAGTTAAAACCCGGCTAGAAAATCAACATTTTTCTGTGATGAAGTGGCCAGCACAAAGTCCGCATATGAATCCGATCGAAAATTTGTGGTCCATTTTGAAAAGAAGGCTGGCAAAATGTAATAATCCACCTTCAGGTGTTCACGAATTATGGGAAAAGACACAACAGGAATGGTACGATATAGAACCACAAATAATTAAAAATTTAATTGACAATAAGCCTCGTAGATTAAAAGCATTAAAAAAAAGTAAAGGAAAGTGGACGAAATACTAAGTTGAAACTTTAATTCGACGAGTATAATTAAAATGCAAAACTGTAAACACGGTTTGAGATGTCCATTTTTGTAAAATGTTCTGTACATTATTAATGTTAATGAAAATGAACTATTATATTTCGTTAATCAGACGCAGCTTGTAGTTACTGTTACCTAATCTTTACCGATCACTTGGAAAATTAGTCGTATTATCGCCATTTATATAAAATCAGCGGAGTGTGTTTACACTTTTGCTCGTCACTATATATAGGAGCGTGTACTGCTTTTTTATCATATTATGTTATCGTTTTGTTCGAGTGGAAATTCTGGTGGATACTGTCGCATAGTAGGTGATACAGGGGAAGAACGAGTGCCGCGATGGGACTGGAATATTCGATAGATTGTGATACGCGAGAGAATTCGGGACAATCAGATTTACAAAATGTTGGTTTTAAACGTTGAAAATCGAATTTCGTGGGGTTTGCTTCGTATGTTTTACGAATCCGCACTGCAATGTCCGGAATTAATTTTATGTGGTTAACGTGTTTCAAAGGTATATTCGTGGTTAACTGCCGCAATGTCGAACATTGAAAGTTATAAAATAATAGTGAGTTTCAATTTTTGTTATTTCGAGGTTGAACAAAAATGCTGCGTGTAATATACGAATTTATACTGTCATATAGCGAACCAATTGATTATTCATTTCACAAGTATACCTAACTTGCACATTCGCAAATGCTGATCGTAAGATAAAATATTAATTTGACCATTGAGGACCAAGCAATGGAATAACGTGTAAAAGTTGCGTAAATGTAACTGTTGAGATATGTATCATTTTCTGTGCTGGACCGGATCAAATGCATAGTAGAGATACTTGTATGTGGGTATCAGTGTGTGGAGGTATGTGTGTGCGCGGCGTCTCGAAAACAGATGAATGTAAACTATTCAGTCGGTTAACAGTCGGGTATAGAAGAAAGTGCTGAGACGCGTGCAAGTGTGTATCCATGAATATATAAGAAATCGTCCATAAAATAAATATATTACTATTCTAATATTAATCCCAAATATAAATTTAGTGTTCCTATAGCATTATTTCGGCTTCAAAGATCCACAGTTCTCAACAGTAACATTAATAAGAAATAACTAACTATTTCATCGAGTTACAAAATGTATTACAATAATGGATACATTACAGAAGCCCATTATACCAATCGGAGGTACGGAAAGTGTTTTTATAATTTGAAAGAAGTAGTTCATCACAGTACTGTAAGATACTTCAATTTCTTCAAATTTAATCAAATTGTAGGACTTCGAAGAAATAATAACGAAAAATATACTGATCAAATTCTTGAAAGTTTGAGTACATTGTAAAAGACAATGTAACAAACGCGTTGCGATAATACAACATTGATCCTTAACCGATTAGTCGATTGAATTGTTATAGGAAAAATTAACGTTAGATCTTATTGCAATAATGTTTTATTGAATCTCCTATGGGGTTATAAAACTTTCTCTTTACATCTAGTTCACGCTCCATACAAAAGAATTATACCTTACAGGTAGATACTTTACATAATCTACATTTATATGTTACATAATATCGCCATGCGAGTTATACAGGGTGGTTGGTAACTGGTGGTACAAGCGGAAAGGGGATGATTCTGCGCGAAAAAAGAAGTCAAAAATATAAAATAAAAATTTTTCGTTTGAGGCTTTGTTTCCGAGAAAATCGACTTTGAATTTTCGCTCGGTACGCGTGCACTTTATCACGTCTCGTTATAACGGATCTCACTGTAGATCGTTGTCTCGATGAAAAAATTAAAAAAAAAAAATTTTATTCTATATTTTCGACTTCTTTTTTCGCGTAGAATCACCCCCTTTCCGCTTGTACCATCAGTTACCAACCACCCTGCATATACAGAATGTTCAGGAAAATCGTGAGCGCGATTTGGAAGCACTTCGATAACGTAACAAAAAGGTGTTTCAGATAGACATTGATCCATTTTGAGTCAGCTACAAACTACAATACTTAAAATCACAAAAAATGCTTCTTTCTATAAACAGTCAATATCACCGTAACTCTTTTAAATGACACTATGATTTTAGTTTCATAGCATTGTAGCTGACGTTAAGACGAGTTCAATGATCTAAACGCTATGACGTTCGGATGAGCATGAGTTCAGGAAACTTGAATTCATTGGTCATTAACGTGTAAAATTTAGTTTCAATAAAAATGAGACTAAATGTTCGGTAAATAAAACAGATACAAGTGAACACTCCAGTTATGATTAAAAATTTCTTGGATATGCGAGATGTATTATCTCACTGATCAGAAGAAAACTATTTTATTAAGGAATTTTCAACCTTTTTCTTGATTCTCTTTAACATCCGATTAAAAAGATTGTTTGTCACAATATTTCATTATTTGATAAAAATTCATAATAAAAACATTATGAATTTTTCCAATAATTCAATATACAGGGTGGTTGGTAATTGGTGGTGCAAGCGGAAAGGGGGTGATTCTACGCGAAAAAAGAAGTCGATAATATAGAATAACATTTTTTTTTTTTTTTTTAATTTTTCCATCAAGACAACGATCTACAGTGAGATCCGTTATACCGAGACGTGGTAAAGTGCACGCGTACCGAGCGAAAGTTCAAAGTCGATTTTCTCGAAAACAAAGCCTCAATTGAAAAATTTGTATTCTATATTTTCGACTTCTTTTTTCGCGTAATATCACCCCCTTTCCGCTTGTACCACAAGTTACCAACCACCCTGTAGATTTTGATTAAGTCGATCATTATAAAGAAAGACTTGAAGCATTTAACGATTTCATTTTGCTGAATTTGCGTGATCTATTCAAATTTGTATATTCCAACATCGCTCTTGTAATAAACAAAAAGTTTGTGACATTTCAAGAAAAATTATTATCATGAAATTGGAATAAGAAGTGTATATCAACGATGATTTTTTTACCTTTTGCTCATATTTAAAAAAATTGTTAACGATATAAAATCACTATTGGGTCAAAAATGAGCCAAGAGACGTAAGAAACTTAACATAGTCTAGAGTTAAAGTAACTCTAATAGTTACTAAAATTAGTAACAAATCGTGCGTTTGTTTCTCCAAAATTCCATAAATTCCATGAATTATGATATTTGCAATCTAACGGAAGTATATTATAAAAAACCCTACGCTTTCTAGAAAAAGTAATTTTGGATATATGGAAATTTTTGTCACGGTTCATTAAGTCAGTGGGACTGCTCTCTTTCATTGCCAAGGAGATAATATAATAAAGCGAAGTGAAAAGTGAAAGGAAAAGAGAAAAATGGGCAATATATTCTCAACAAAACTTTCCTAAAACTGTTTACGATATGTTATAAATTTATAAGCCTGTTATTTATTATCTTGAAAGTTGGCAACTTCCTTGAACAAAGCTACGCTAAAATTCCAAAAAGTAAGATATATCTACCAGATATCCGAAGCTTCCACCCCTATAAACATATTTTGCTGCAACAAGATGCGGTTACAATGAAACTAACATTATTCTTGACACTTGGATCAACTATAGTAACATTGGATCAACTGAAGAAATTTAAGTCTGAACCGAAACATTTTGCTTTCTCGATTTTTTAATTTTTATATAATTATTGATTAATCGTTTATTAGTTATTATTTATTTGTTATTTAGTAGCATTATTTATTATAATTATTTATTATAATATTATTTATTAATATAGTTACGTGCTAAGATCAATTTAGTATCTTCTACATGAATATTTCTATTCTTTAGTATACATTAACTTAACCAACAAGTAAACATGAAATTTATAAGAGAAAACAAAAATTCAAATTACCCATTCCAAAATTTATAAAGATACACCATGACTGTCAAAAGTGTCCAGATATCATGTAGTTGTATTTCCGACTCCTTTTTCTTCTTGTAAAAATTTTTACAACATTGCATTGTATATAATACACTATTTTATTTAATCTATTTTATAGTACATACTATACTTGTATGACTTTTATATTTTCAGAAACCTTTTATCTCGATTTCTATCCCTATTAACGATATAATAAAATTCCAGTTTGAGTTTCCATTCGCAAATATCTCCTAAAAATATAATTAGTTGTTACTAAAAGATCACTATCATGGACGACTCACGATTTTGCACAGTGCCATATTGTGCAGCATAAAATTAAATCTAAATTAATCTTAGGTCGTCACACATGTACATTGTACATGTACATTGTATATATGTGATACTAGTAACAAACGTGTTGCGGTATAGAAAATTTACGATGTCAAAACTCTCTCGTACAATAGTTTACTATGGCAAGTAACAAGCAATATAAATCATTGACTTATATAATTTCCCGATTATAAAATACAATTATATTTCTATAATTTTAAAATACGAACAATTCGTGAGTTGTAAAAGTTACTTACACAAAATTTGTTCACCTTATTATCAAAATTGTCCCCATTGTGCAAAACAATCTATTGATATCAATAATTTGTAATCTGTTGCCTATAAAAGCTCAAAAATAATATTAATATAATAATTTTGCTTCTAAAAAATGTCATGTATCTTCGTATGAAAATTGTACCAATTATAGCAAAGAAGCCACTAATACTAATAGTTTATAGCTTATAACTTGTACAATTTCACAATATGGCACTGGCTGTGAAACTGACATTTCCAAAATTTCATAATATTATAACGGAATTGTGCAAAATGGGTGCATAAACGTCCTAAACGTCGAGGGACCAAACAAAATAAAATGTATACACGTAGCATATCTAACAGGTAGCCCGATAGTAGCACCACTACCACACCCAAACGAAAGGGGCGTAGGGCGTAGGACGTAAAGGGAAGCTGTATCGATTGGAGGCTTTGCTGGGTAACCACTGGCAGCTTCCGTCGGCTCTGCACCCTCCTCCGAAGCCTGCTGGTGGAAAGCCGGCGAATTTTACACCACGTGTTCCATCGACCATATTCAAAGGACCGCTTGCTCGAGCTGCCATGAATAGACCCCGAACCCCGTTGGACTAACAGATTTCGTGATTCCTGTAATTAAGTTAATCGAATCGCGTTTGCATACACGTTGCTCGAGCCCGTTGCTTAAACGAAGGTTCCTGTCACGATCATTCCGTCTGTTCGTCTTTTCAAGGTGTTACACAATCAATACATAATCAATAATATTGTCGTAATAATTACATCACAGAATATTGAGCTTTAATCGTCTACGGTCACCGTAATGGACAATATCCTCACTGCATGTAAGAATTGACGCTTGGATCGCAAAATATCTAAATTTTGATCGATATTATTATCAATTATAACGATTTAATTAATATTATTATTACGTAATGTGTACTTGGTATTTAATATTTAATATTTAGTATTTGTTTATAAGGTGACCGGAGGAGATCTAGTTCCGATGACCTTGACCTTGACATATGTTAAGGACTCTTTGCCGAGTAACCTTTAGAAGGTTGTAACCTTCCAACGCGTTGTTCCTTACAGATTATTAAGAAAAAGGATCTTTTACAAATCTACGGAATTTATTCATTTACGTATGGTAAAGAAACACCGCACACGTTGCTCAATCGCTCCACTGACTCGTCAAAATCTAGTCCAACTCAATACCAATGCCATATGCGAGCGAAGCGAAACAACGGGGAATTTTGAACAAAAGTCCTTTTCTGCCGAAAATCCCTAGCCCTTTCACTCTCACGCGCAGTTGGTATCGAGTCGGGTTAGATTTTTGCCAACGAGCGAGCAACGCGTGCAGTGTTTGGTTGAAGAAAACTGGAAAATAGACGCGGCTATCGCATCGGCTACGTTTGTGTTCGTGGTTATATATGTATATGTATTTATGTATAAGCAAAATGCAATGTACTTACATAATAGTAGTAACATATTTCTATTAGTAACTTTTTGAGCGATAACGAGCAACGGTTGAAACCTTCTAGAGGTTGTTCACATGAAGAATGTCCTTGACGATATACGTCAATGTCAAGGCCATTGGGACTAGCTCCTCTTTCTTTAACATTTGCAATTTATAGTATTTAATATACATGATATCCTGTGAGATAGTGAAATATCGAGATTGAATTAACGAAAATTTTGATATTTTGCGATCCAAGCGTCGATGCTAATAAGTGATTGGAATGTTAACAGTAATTATTGACAGCACAGTGTTAATTAAAGAAACATTTGGATTTCAAGTTTCATGTCACAATGAACACTCGTTGCTATTGAGATGTGTTGTAGTTCGTGCTAAAGTAATTGAAATAAATAGTTGCATTCTTTAAAGTAATTTTTTTCCAATAAATTCGTGAACATCGTTTCCGATTTTATATAACATTTTAAAGAAAAGGAATTATTATAGCTAAACATACACTTTTTCTAACTTCGAAACTATTCAAAGTATACTATTCAGTATAGTATTAGTAGAGTGTACTATTCAGTATATTACATAGCATCTTGAAGACAAGATACAACTTAATAACAGGCGGGAAAGATACGATAAGACCATTTTTCTTGAATTTTTGATATTTGTATCATTTTGTGGCTAAAAGAAAGTATTTTAATATGCACTATAAGTATTCATAGAAGAGGTTTAAGTTTGTTTAAGTTTAAGTCTGTTAAAAATATGCGGTAACTGCATAAGTTTCATAAGAAACAAATGATAGTTCACTTGTTACATTAATTTAACTTAATTAATATTAGTTTGCAGAAGTAATGTTACTAATACTCGTTAAACAAAAAGTGACAAAAACAGATATTTGATCCAAGAATCAAATGAAAAAATAGTTTTGATATATAATTGGTTAACGTCATATTGAATTTTAAAATTGTTCTTCTATGTAAAACGGGAAATAAAACTGATTTTGTTTTTCAACTGTGACTTTCTTCTTTTCCTTCAGTGGGAAATATTATCAATACTATCGATCGTGTGCGGGCTCCTTAAAGGTATACATGCATACGCCACACACACGAACGCACTCAAAGGCTCAACAACCGGTTAATTCTATCTGGACAACTTGGCAATTATCAATTGTTCCTAAATCGGCTATTCTATCTCCAGCCGTGATAGAAGGTAATGGACGAACTTTCAAGCGTTGAGTTTCATCGTAGAGAATACGATTCACCGAGAAGATTTTACTTGCTGAATAATTATTTCGCTATAATTACTATGCTCCAAAGCAGAGGTATGGGGCTGGAACATGGAAGAAAAATTGGATAGACTACAAAGGAGATATGCGAAATAGATATTAGGTTTAGATATGACAACACCAAATTATATACTGATAGAAGAATGCAAGATAATAGAAATAAAAGAAAAAGCATTAAAAAAAGCAGCGAGGTACGAAGAGAAAGTCCTAGAATCAAAAAAGGAATTAGTAAAGGAGTGTATAAAGGAAAGAGAGGGAAACTGGGGAAATAGCCATGAAGGGAAAAGAGCAAGAAAGAGAAAGAAGGGACTGGAAGAGGTGAGAAAGGGAGGGACGCAGATAGAAGTAGGAGAGGAGCAAGAAAGGATGACAGCAGACCAAATTATAGAAGAAAGAAGAAAGAGAGAAGCAGAAGAGAGGGGGAAAAGGACAAGGGAATCCAAGTATAATATACACTACAGAAACATAGCCAAAGAAATATTACCAAAGTACTTAGAAGGGAGGATGAAGTGGAGGGACAGAAGAATACTGGCAAGATTCAGATGCGGAAACGAGACCAAAGCAAGGGAATACTGGAAAGAAGAGGGAGAAAAAAGATGCAGACTATGTAGAAGAAAAGAAGAAGACCTGAGACATGTAATGGAAGAATGTGAAATAACGGGAGGACCAAAGGACAGAAAAAACGCTAAATGAGACTGAGAGGAGAAGGTTTAACAGAACTGAAAGCAATAATAGAGAAGAGAAGGGCAAACGACAGGAAAGATGCACAGCAAGGAGGCTAAAGGCCAAAGTTGCAATAGTTTTTAGTCATTAGTTGTTAATTTGTAATTTTTAGTTTTAGTTTTTAGAGATAGAATAATTAAGGTAGTGCAATAGAATAAAGTGGAAAAGAGGGGAGGTAGACATATAAGAAGAGAAATAGACATAAGAGATGTAAAACCGAAAGTTCGTCCAAAGCCGTAAGGCACGGACTAAGCAATAATAAATAAATATATTTTTATTTAATCACCATATTAATATAAAAATTATTTTATGAACTGTATATACAGTACTTATTATATCTTTATAAACTTGCATATATTGCATCAGCATACTATTATCCAAAAATGTGAGATTCATATACACTTACAGAAAATCTTACATAAACTTTACTTGTTACGAACCGAGACTACGTGCAGCGTGAGTCATTTTGTAGAATGTGGTCGTAAATGTAAAAGCAAGTACATAACAAACTTGAAACGAAATCCGGCAGCCGCTAAAATTATTTTAAGCGAGAACAAACCTAACGCGTAGTCAAGGAATCTCTAGCATGGAATCAGGTGCGGACAAACCTGACTTGAGGTTAGAGAGCTGCAGCAAATTAAAACTTCGTGAATGAACTCGATGTGAAATAGGGGAGTCACTAGGAAGGAAGGCACAGACAAACTCAATGCGAAATCGATGAGCCGCTAGAAAGTTGGACAACCCAACATTTAAACTAGTAAAATTTACCGAATCTCCAGCTGGACAAATTGTAAAGTACAAATTGAATAATAAATAAGAAAACCGACATAAAACTCCGAGTGCTGTTAGGAGATTGGAAAAAGTAGAGACCTGATACCAAATCGGGGAAATGCAGGAGCGAATGAACGCAATACGAAATCAAAAAGTCACAGGCTTCATAACTTAATTAGTAGAAGTCAACGCGACTCAAAATTGTATCGTGTGAATGCGTTCAACTACGTTCGTAAAGGATTGTAGACTTGAACGTCAGTTTTGAAATAATTAAACTAGAATTTATAAGAAAACACAGATACGTTCAAAATATATTGTAATCAAACTTATTACACCGTTATATATATGTGTCGGGTTAGCGTTAGGTTTATGGACATGTAACGAATCTTCATTCGGATTAGCCATCGTAGTTGTACAACAGAGATTATATTTACTGGTATAAATATTGATTTTTACAAAGTTTGACAAATAACCGTGGTGATTAAACACTCGAGATGTTAGTGACAATGTTCTTAGGTTCGATAACGAATCCACGGTCAACGGGGTAACTCTTTGTTAAACGTAGAATATATTTTGAAGCGCAAAGTAACGTTTGCTGTGACGCTCGGTATAATAATGCACGTAAAGACGATGCGCAAACTCTCCAAGGTGATCGCAAGAATAAAAGACTGATGGAAATTTTGCTCTCCTTGCGATCGCGTTTGTTCGTTGCATATTGGCCGGGGATACCAACAAAATTCCAGCCGCCGTTGCTAGGCAGACCCGCGTAGAGCTGACATTGCTCCTGTCCGGGGTTTGATTGTTAATACAACGTGTGTCCCACAATATTGGCACTTCTCTGTTAGATAAAAACGTTCATCCCGTGACCGTGGCCACGTTCGGCGACCAATCGTGTCACCTCGAGCCCAAGCCAACCGTCACAAATATCGGGCAAACATAATAGGATTGAATCGTAACAACTATTTCTAAGTTTTATCATTTAAGCACAGCTATAATAAATAGTCTAGACTAAAGTATTGGGGATGTTCCCAAAAATTGCAAAAGAAGGGCCCCGATGTCCCCTCATCCTCGACATATATATTTATTGAGTTGCGAATAAATGAGTCTAATGGTGTAAAATGGTGCATTCAGAAAAGAAACCGATTTAGTCCGATCTCGCTAAAGTGATTCTTAAATGAACAGAGAGTTTTCGTTGAGGTCTGACCAAGGAGCATGACTGTTTGGCTCCTTATACACCATAAAAATCTTGAAATTTCACGACCGGGTGGTTTATGAGTGTATCATCTAGTATATGCGTTTGCGTGCGAGGAAAACTAATGTCTTCAAAGTTTCTGAGAAATGGTACTCCCTGTGTAGTTCTCACGACAGTTTGCTAGATACCCAACTCAACCGTGGTTGCCTCCCGCATTGTTTAGTTAGAGGATGTTTGAAGTACAAGGCGTTTTTGTTTCTCTTCGAGTATCCTCGAAGAAATTTCAACAGATACAACGGAGAATATAGTATATTTTTATTTCTTCACCTAGAATGAAGAAGAAATTTTATTTTACTGTTTTTAATTAAAAGATAAACATAGTTGACCGTGACAAATATACCAACTTTGAATTACAAATCTATTTTCGTTTTTCAAAAAAGCTTCCTTGTGTTAAAAGAGAAGAAGACCAAATGCAAATTACAAAAAAATTGTAAACACAGTTCTGGGTACAATGTCATGTTACATATGTATGCACGTTTCCAAGAAGTGCGGTAATAAGCTTACGATTTTTACTAGTATTTTCTAGGGTTTCCAAGAGAAAGAAATACGGTAGATTTCCTCTTTACAGGCCTAATGGCCTTAACCAAACTCTTTTGATTACATAGACATGAGCAAATGATCAGCTGATGCATGTTTATATGCCATAAACACGCAAGTATTATTCACGTGTTACTAATTTTCGCACGCAACTTGGTTCGCGAGGGCTATTAAAAAACGGAAAAATTTTCAAACAGATGAATTTTTATGAATGAAATAACTACACATTTTCTATACTAACAGTGAGGATATTCTC
Source organism: Bombus flavifrons (assembly GCF_040668555.2). NCBI lineage: Eukaryota > Metazoa > Arthropoda > Insecta > Hymenoptera > Apidae > Bombus > Bombus flavifrons. Next base: position 2,433,868 of record NC_138442.1, read on the forward strand.
CGTAGTAAAAAGTATTATTATTATAAAAGGGTTCAATTTTAGAACAAACACAACGTAAACAATAATCATCGTTGCTTGACCGCTATCAAACATGGAAATGCATACAACTCGGATGCCAAGCTACTTTTTAGCTTCTACAAAACGGGTTGGGATGAAACATACCTTATTTTCTTTCCCGGGCACTAGGCTATGTAACAGGAAATCCCATCAAACTCCGTTCAATTCTTTTTACATGGCGCGAGTATAAACGGAGAAGCAGATAGACAAGGATTCTAAAAATTAATATTTTTGGCTCCATAGCTTATCAGTTGTTTCTGGACGACTGTTTTTAGTGTTTCTGTCAATGTACAGATAATTAAAATTCAACTAAAAATCCCCATTCTTATGTTATAACAATATTCACGTATATTATACAATGTTATGAACACTAACATATAATAATCCAATTCTTGTATCACTTTTTAAGGTTAAAGAATGAAAATTATTAGTCTTTTAAATATATATGCGTAATTCGTATTATTTACATATATACATTAAATGTGTATATGTGCGTATACTGTATTATAATATGTATATATATATATATATATGTATACTATGCTATAATATGTATATGTAAATATAAGCAAGTGAACTTTAGTTTAACATTTATTTTCAATAAAATTAGTACCTTTTCGTTTTATTTGTTTACATTAAAGAGTGGAAAAATTATTGCGTTACAGTATTTTAGTATTTATAACATTGTGTAATATATGTTAATATTGTTACGATATAAAAATAGGAATTTTTTATTAAACTCTCTTTTCCTTTAACTTACCTCTAAATATAAATAATAAATAATAATAAATAAAGAATAAAGGAGAATCCGGCGTGATATGTACCTTTGTTGAAACCAAACTCAGAAAAATAAAAAAAATCTATCTTCTGAAAATTAATGTTGCATTAAGTAATAAATTCGTTCGTCTCTCATTAGTTTCGAAGGATATTATAAAAATTATTTGAAGAATGTAAAGATATATTATCAGAATTTTTAAATAAAAAACATATGTATCTTTATAAATAAATTAATAAATATAAGTAAAATAAATAAATAACAAGAAAATAATATAAAGTTATAAATAAATCGATAAGTAAGTTACTTCTTAAGCGAATAAATTTTATACGAGATTGATTTTTCTTAAATTTTTGAAGAAGAGAGATCACTTTGATCTTTTATTCCAAAGGTTTGTCGAATACTTTTACATTAAATCACAAGCTGCCTTTTATACTCTAACCAAGACGACGTGAGTGACACAGTACGATGCGTGCATATGATATTAGACTGATCCTCGACTGATCTGCATATGATTAGACTGATTCTGAATTCTAAGTCCCTTGCATTTGAACTGTGATGTAAAGTATGTAGTATCAACTAAATCATAATTGAATTATGTAGCGATTTAGAAGTAGAGAGGAAACACGTAGAGTTTTGATAAGAATATATTTCATTCTTAAAGGGTCTCAAAAATATATTTTCTAGTTCGCATACTGCGTGTAGTTTGGATATTTCTTACATATACAGAATTTATTTAAAAATTAGATCAATCTGTTATGATAATTTGCTCGACCTTGTCCTTCTACATACATCCAACTATAATAACTAAATTACATACAGTAGCTCACGAAAGTATTCGAACGCTTACACTTACAAATTTCAATTAATACGTAAAGTATAGTATAATAATAAGTACAGTATGTATGCAATTAATAAGTAAGTAAATTGCAAATTTTACATCAGTAAAATTTGAAAACGATTCAATAATATAGACAGGAGTTATGATACATTTATTAGAAACATTCATGATGTCTTACAAGAGTATTCGAACGCTGTAACACTGTTGATAGTTTTTCATCTTCCTTTGCAGCGAACGTAAACATCATTGCTAAGTGAAAATATTGATACGTTCACTTGATGTTGGGATATCGTTGCAGTAACAGTAACGTAAATGCACAATAATATTTAAAATGAATACCAGAAAACCTGAAACAAAAGTGTGAAAGAGAAATAATATTCCGATTACATGTGGACGGCAAATCATATAACAAGATTACCGGAATTGTGAACAGAAGTACGTCCGCAATGCGTTATATCATAAAAAAGTCAAGGAATGAGGGAACACTTGCAAACAGAACTCGATCAGGTCGACCGAAGAAATTGACTGGAAGAGGAGAAAGTCATCATTCGCGAATTAAAAAAAAAATCCTACTGCATCCGCTCCTCAACTCGCAAGCATGGTAGCTGATATGTTTCATGAAGAAGTTCACCCCCTTTCCGCTTGTACCACCAGTTACCAACCACCCTATAGAATATAATATATGTCGGACATGTAGGGACATCGGGCCTTTCTTTTGGAATTTTGGAAAGATCCCCGATACTTTGGTCTAAACTATTTATTATAGCTGTACTTAAATAATAGAACTTAGAAGTAGTTGTTGTGATACGATCTGATTATGTTTGCCCGAGATTTGTGACAGTAGGCTTGGGCTCGAGGTGACACAACTGGTCGCCGAACGTAGCCACGGTCACGGGATGAACGTTTTTACCTAACAGAAGAAGTACCAATATCGAGGGACACACGTTGTATTAACAAACAAGCCCCGGGCAGGAGCAACGACGGCTCTACGCGGGTCTGCCTAGTAACGGCGCCTGGAATTTTGTTGATATCCCCGGTCAATATGCAATTGACAAATGCGATCGTATCAGTCTTTTATTCTTGCGATCACCTTGGAGAGTTTGCACACATCGTCTTGTCAGTTAGTCAGAAAGATACCGAGCGTCACAGCTAACGTTACTTTGCGTTTCAAAATATATTCAATTGTACAAAGAGTTTTCCCGTTGACCGTGGATTCGTTATTGAACCTAAGAATATTGTGTAATCACCACGTTTAATTGTCAAACTCTGTTAAACCAACATTTGTACTTATAATTCTAAATATGGTCTCCATTGAACAACAACGATGGCTTGTCCTAATGAAAATACGTTACACGCCCCTAAGTCTAACGCCAACCCAACCAACCCGACATATTAATGCGGTAAATCATAAAAAGAGATTGACTTTTGCAAAAACCTATATTAATAAAGATAATTGTTTTTGGAACAAAGTCATCTTTTCGGACGAGTCAAAGTTTAACATTTTTGGCTCAGATGGTCAAAATTATGTGTGGAGAAAACCAAATACGAAATTGGAAATTCGACATTTACAAACAGTGAAACACGGAGGTGGATCGGTCATGGTGTGAGGGTGCATGACTGCCAGTGGTACCGGAAATTTGATATTTATTGATGGAATAGTTGATAAATACAAGTATTTAAATATTTTAAAAAATAACTTTCATGAAAGTGCCCGTAAATTAGGATTATTGGAAGATTTCCACTTCCAACAAAATAATGATCCTAAGCATACTGCTAGAATTGTGAAAAAATGGATCGTATCTAACACGCCACACATGTTAATTACTGCACCGCAAAGTCCAGACGTAAATCCAATTGAAAATTTATGGACTGAAATCGGAAAAAGATTAGACAAATTTCAGATAATCTGAAAGCAAGCATCGAAAGATAAAATTATAGAAATATGAAACTCCGTTGAGTGTAGTTTTACAAAATCATTGGTTTACAGTATGGAACGTCGATTGAGACACAGTATTGCTGCTAAAGGTGGTCCAACAAAATATTAATATTAAATAATTTAATAATATATGTAGCGTCCAAATTAATGTTTCTAATTAATGTATCGTGACTTCTACCTACGTTGTTGAATCCTTTTCAAATTTTACTGACGTAATCTTAAGACTTTCTTCCTATTGACATCTGCTTGTCTAAGCAAATTACTTTAATGTACATTATTTCGGTCATTCAAGTTTGCACATGTAAGCACATGTTGTATATATATTGTACTTGGCATATTCACTGCACAGTCTAACAATGAATGATAAAGATGATTAAATAATAATAATAAAACAAAAATTATAGAACGAGAAAGTAAAAAATAGAAAAAACGAGTTAGAAATGGCGATGGGTGATTGTATATACAGGATGGTTGGTAACTGGTGGTAAAAGCGGAAAGGGGGTGATTCTACGCGAAAAAAGAAGTCGAAAATATAGAATAAAAGTTTTTCGTTTGAGGCTTTGTTTTCGAGAAAATCGACTTTGAATTTTCGCTCGGTACGCGTGCACTTTATCACGTCTCGTTATAACGGATCTCACTGTAGATCGTTGTCTCGATGGAAAAGTTAAAAAAAAAAATTTTTATTCTATATTTTCGACTTCTTTTTTCGCGTAGAATCACCCCCTTTCCGCTTGTACCACCAATTACCAACTGTACATTGAAATAAAGATTATAGTAGGGAAAAGTAAAATTTGGAAGCAGCCTATGAAACTGCAGAAATGTGAAAAAATATTCAGGAAAAGTTCATATTTAGACGACTAGTTTTTCACAAATTGATTCCTCGAAATGTTTATAAATACCACATTTGATCGAATACTCAGTTCGTATTACTATAACGGTAAGCTCGCATCTCCATGACAATAGACCGATTATCAATGTATATACATGTATATAACGTTATCTATTGTGTACCGATCTATAAACCAGTTAATGGTCGCGTGATCGGAAACATTAAACTACACTAAACACTTCAAACTAAAAGTCCAGCTATATTCCCAGTAACGTTCAAGCGATCGATTGATTAACGGTTTAAACGACTGTTGCATGCGCAAAAACGTCCACATACTCAAAACTTCCAACGTGTGACGATCGATGGCCACTAAAAGCTGACAGCTAACATTGTGACAGACTCGAATCGCTACAAAAACCAACTCTTCGTTACATGGTGAAAACAGTGTGGACTTACAGAGATTAACGAGCCAAACGCCATCATCCGCGATAAGACCAAAGAGATAAATCAGAAATTGTGATTCGAGCTAATGGATCATTGTGAAAAGACAGCTATTACAGTAGCAATTACATACACTCGTAGGGATGGGATCGAGCTTTCTATATGTTTATAAATTTCAATCAAATCCAATATCGATAATATACAGGGTGGTTAGTAACTGGTGGTACAAGCGGAAAGGAGGTGATTCTACGCGAAAAAAGAAGTCGAAAATATAGAATAAAAATTTTTCGTTTGAGGCTTTGTTTTCGAGAAAATCGATTTTGAATTTTCGCTCGGTACGCGTGCGGTACGTTATAACGGATCTCACTGCAGATCGTTGTCTCGATGGAAAATTAAAAAAAAAATTTTTATTCTATATTTTCGACTTCTTTTTCGCGTAAAACCACCCCCTTTCCGCTTGTACCACCAGTTACCAACCACCCTGTATAATGGTTGATTCGTTCGAATTCTCTATGAAACTTTGAGAAACAAAAATGGGATATTCGATTATAACCGAACATTGATCGAACTCTACCACAGAAACCGAAGAGCTCATAATCAAAATGATGTTTGTCCGTGTTTGTGTTTATTTCAGGAAAACGAAAAAATATTTTCACGTCTATAATTTTCTCTTCGATATATCCTAATTTTTTAAACAAAATATTCATCGTATTATTCAATTGTTGCGAGTGTATCTATATTTGTAAGTACTTTTAAGTAGAGATGACCTAATACACGCTTGAAACGCACTACAACCCATCGCTATAGATTCGACTCTATTGTTTAAATAATTGCAAATGAGAAAATATGATCAACTATTGTTTAGCTGGGAAATTCAAGTTTGTTGTAGTACGCGTTGCCATTCGAAACAGTTTCGTACAGGAAGAAATTTCGTTCGATTTACGATAGCAATCAGTACATGTGCACAAACGCTATTCAACGTGGCCGAACGTGATTGGAACGTGAACATTGATCGACGTTAGGTTTGTTTGAAAAGCGTTGAATAATATTCTGATTCGTGATCTAGCCGTGATTGGAGCTGCAACGTAAATCAAGACTTAATGATATTGCTGTACGTAGAACGTTGCCATCCTCAAATATCAATGTCTTCGTAATCTAACGTTAGAGCTGTGTACCGAAGTTTATAATTATTAACTTTCCTATTATTAAGTTATATGGTAATTATACGATAGCTTGCAAATATTACCATAAAGTGGTTTATCGACTTTAAACTTGATTTAATTCCGATAGTCTTTTGTAAAATGAAATAAACACTATGATAAGAGGTTTTAATAAAAGGAGAAATTTTTATGTTATAAAATTTCATATTTTATATGAATAGAAATATCAAATTAAATTAATTGATATTAAAATTAGAGCAAACCGTAGATGGAAATTAAATTGTAGTACACTTTTTTTGCTCATGATATCGATCATTAATGTGAAAAATTCAGATTTAGAAATACGAATATCGCACCTAAATCGCGTAGTTGACCGAACTAACTTAACGATAATTGCCAATTATTAATTACAATTGTCGTTGTAATATATGTTGTATAACAATTTCTTATTTCACTCGGCACTTTCTCTTGCAAGCTATGAAAAATGTTGTTGTCAAGTTTCTGCTGTTAAGGCAAATGTAATACCTACAGGAATTTGAAAAATTCTTCTTTCCTTAATTATTAATAATTGATCGATATGGCCATTGTTTAACCATGGCAAGTAATTAAATAATATAAATTAATCAAAAAAATTGGATTAATTTATATTATATATACTATTGTGTTGATGTAACGTTAGCCCTTAATTAAACAGTAAATCAAAAAATTAGAACAATAAATTAGCAACTTGCACAAGTTGCTAGTAGTATCATCTAACGATCCATTATTGTTCACATATCTTTTTGTTGCAACACGCTATATATTACTGACGGCTTGATATACTATCTATAGCTTTCAAGTGAAAGCCTTCAATTTTATTTTGTGCGAAGAGAGTCGTCATTCCTCACTCTTCCAAGTGTCACGAGAAAGAGAAAGAGAGAGAGAGAGACACACACACACACAAAAGAATAAAAAAGCCACAAACCGTTATGCGGAACATATACAACAGGATCTCTCGTTGCACTGGTACATTACATTCACTGGTATATTTTTTCTTTTTTTCATTGTAAAAGAGAAATAAACAGATGGCAAACGGATGATTTCCACGATGCTTGTTCCCTAAAGTTGGCTGAAGTTAACGGCATCGATTCCCATCAGACCGGTTCAGACGCAAAAACAGAGTGGAGAAAATGAAATTGAATCGTTACGTACGCAGTAATGATAGGTATTCCATGCACGTTCATGTGCATTCGTAATTAAATCAGTTGTGATTGGAATCCATGTCGCGGCAAACATCACCAGAAGTGGATATTCTGTGTGAAATTAATCGCGGATGCTATAATAAATCGTGCGAATCTCCACGTTTTCTAACTTTATCGGAAAAGAATTTCGCTTTCATTCGATTTTCGTTCGATTTTTGGTGAATTGGTTAACTGTACCAAAATCGAAATTTGGAGCAAAATGATTGTGGATGAGACGAACGAGAAGAACAAGAATTGTAGAGTAGACGAAAAGAATTAAAGTAAGAAAATTAATGCAATAAATTATACAGAATTTGTAAGTAGATCACAAGCATAAACTAAGGAGAGATATAGGTGGATATTCTAACCAGGAGAGAAAGGATCATGGAAACTAAATAAAAATCATAAAATATGGAATTTGTATGTGTTGCAATGAGAAAAGAAATTGAAATATTTAAAAAATAGTATGTAATAATAAAAACTTAAACCAAGATACAAATAAAGTACAAAAACATATAAAATTAAAGTAAGAAAATTAATGCAATAAATTATACAGAATTTGTAAGTAGATCACAAGTATAAACTAAGGAGAGATATAGGTGGATATTCTAACCAGGAGAGAAAGGATCATGGAAACTAAATAAAAATCATAAAATATGAAATTTGTATGTGTTGCAACGAGAAAAGAAATTGAAATATTTAAAAAATAGTATGTAATAATAAAAACTTAAACCAAGATACAAATAAAGTACAAAAAACATATAAAATTAAAGTAAGAAAATTAATGCAATAAATTATACAGAATTTGTAAGTAGATCACAAGCATAAACTAAGGAGAGATATAGGTGGATATTCTAACCAGGAGAGAAAGGATCATGGAAACTAAATAAAAATCATAAAATATGAAATTTGTATGTGTTGCAACGAGAAAAGAAATTGAAATATTTAAAAAATAGTATGTAATAATAAAAACTTAAACCAAGGTATAAATAAAGTACAAAAAACAAAGATATAAATTGAAATATGTGTACGTAAAATATAAAGAAATAAAATTATAATATAAAATGTGAAATATTATTTTTTCAATTTAGTACATCGTTTAGTTTTCCTAGCTTTATTGTCTCATTTATGAAATAAAGAAAACTTCATTTTCTACTGTTATTTAAAGAATAAATAAAAGCACGAAATAGTACATTTTATCTATACAATTCTATAATATATATTCCTATTACAATATTGTATTATATTGTACTGTATCTTATATATTTACAAAAAATATGTTTCAGCTAAAAGTCACATAATTTTGAACGATATTTATATAAACTAAAATTATACTTCATTGGTTTTACACATACGTATCTTTTCACTATGAATATTATGAATGAAGAAACTCCATGTTGAAGTAAAGAGTATTGCATTGAAAAATAGTTTGATACATATTTCACGTATTTACGCAGAAAGTGCATAAATATAACAACCATACTATTATACAGGGTGGTTGGTAACTGGTGGTACAAGCGGAAAGGGGGTGATTCTACGCGAAAAAAGAAGTCGAAAATATAGAATAAAAATTTTTTTTTAATTTTTGTCTCGATGGAAAAATAAAAAAAAAAATAAAACTTTATGATTACTTCATATTATTTCATTATGTATTCCTAATTTTCTGCACAGTGAGATCCGTTATAACGAGGCGTGATAAAGTGCACGCGTACCGAGCGAAAATTCAAAGTCGATTTTCTCGAAAACAAAGCTTCAAACGAAAAACTTTTATTCTATATTTTCGACTCCTTTTTTCGCGTAGAATCACCCCCTTTCCGCTTGTACCACCAGTTACCAACCACCCTGTATATACATTTATATCGTAATAAATATTTGGAGTTACTACTCTACAGAGTAGAGTAAGATTAGATTAACTGCTGTTTCTCAGACTTTTCCGATAATTTCCCAACAAAAAAGTACATTGGACAAAAGTCAATCAATTTTTTTTTACTAATAAATCAAGATTACCTTGGTTTCTTCCAATGGCACCATATATTTTAGTCTCCTTTTAATCGTCTCAAGGTAGGTTTTGATATCAGCTACAACTCTGTCAGGTCCAAAGTATATGATACCATTAAAAAAATTTCAAGGTGATCTTGATCTTCTGTTAAAAAAATTCTAGAAAATTTTTAGTATGAAATTCTGTAACGTGCCGAAAACTGACTAATTTTTATTAGAAACATTTTTTTAGCACATAATCGAAAATGTTATCGGTAGTTAACGTTAAAAGATACACCCCGCGTATATTCAATTTAGTTTTCAATATTTTTTAATGTAAAATTTACAAATTGAATATCAAATTCTAGAATTAATAGTTTCATTAGTTTTATCCCTTATGGCTTAACATTGATGTAAAGCTTGTTCAGTATAATAAAGAACAAAAAAATTAATTGTATTTTATATAATACATATATAATATAATAATCTGTTCATGTACAATTTTCTAATGATATTTAAGAATAACTAACAACCTTCGAAGTACACTCAACGTTTCTATAGTAAACTTCGATCTTGTTATCTTTACATATACGTTCTTCTTCTTCTTATAATAAATTAATCCTCAAGAAATCTACAAAACGATGTCTAAAATATTATAAATACATAGAACGCGAACACATAAAATTTAGTAAACTTCTTAAAAACTACAAAAAAAAGAATATTTCGATGAAAATACCATGGCTGTAAAGACTATACAAAAAATGATTGACAAGGAAGAAGGATCGATTGAAGCAAAAGTGGTGGCCATTAACAGTCTTGATAATGTAATAACAGTAACGGAGCGAATAATCAATCTTCAGCTTGTACATGCGTGTAAGTGCACGACGGGGAAGGATATCAAATGGAGTAGCAGAAGGAGCACGTTGGCGATCAAGATTTGCATCTCAAACAGGCTTGAAACGATTGTTAGCTTGCTACAGGACATCACGTAACGAAGATTCCCGATCGATTGGAAGCGATAAGCCAAGCTGCAACACTCTATCTTTAACAAGCAGACCACTCTAACTACCACAGGATTCATTTTGCATTTTACACATTATATCAGCGTTGCTCCGTTCAGCTTGGAACGTCATCCTTCATTTCTGATGAATACTAATCGAAGAGAATCGATTAATTAAGAAAGAACTTTTGCACAAAATGCAATAAGAAATAGAATCAAAATTAATATCAGGACTGTAAGCTTGATATTGACGAATGATAAAGGATTTTATTTCTTTAATCCATTCTATCCTTCTAATTTTGCTTCCACAATCATTTCTTATCATTTTAGCAGATTTTCCGAATATTACACGTAATTCTTCTCATCGGGTTGATAATCCTACACCTGTTTTCTTCATCAGTCATTTAATATTTGCTATTTCCACGTTTCTAATTATTTATAGAATATACAGCATTCCTTATTTTTTCTTGTTTTTAATAATAATATAGAAGTTATCTTACAGCATTTCTTTACATTATTAATATTAAATATGTGAATTTTCATAATTTAGTTAAACGTAATTAATATTAAATAACGTATGTAACTTGAAAGTATCCAGAATATTGATCATTGCTTTGATATAATTGACAATAATTGTATTTACTTTCCAAACAACTTCCTTGCTCTGTTATTGTATTTATTATTCCTTTGATAAATTTGAGCAAAAATTCTTATCAGTTAAATAGCATTTAACATAAAATGCTTCCACAATTTTTATATATAATATATAAACTTATATAAATTATATATATATAAATATAAATTGAGAAAACAAAGGGCAGTTGAAAATTTATTTTTATAAATTACTTGTGTAGATCAAGGCATCTATAGCTATCTGACGAATTAGAATTCATTTCTCTTACTTTAAATAAGAAAAGATAACTGCTATTCCCAAACTCCACTGATTATGGTCATTATCAATCTACAATGATATTGAATCACTCATGGTGGATATATTTTGGGCTCTAAAGCATCGAACAAGTGTTCTTCCGGGAGCTATTCGGGAGAACGACAAAATTCTTTCTTGGTATTTTAGGATACCCTGGAGTCCTTTTTGTAATAAATGGACTACAACTACTTGACGTGCTTGGGATAAGAAATAGTCTGTCGAGAAAGGCGTATAAATTTCTAAATAATTCTTTCCAGAGTCAGCGAAATATATTCATAAACTTTGTCCATATTTCGCTGAAGGAATTTTAAACAAATATAGACAGATATATGCAAATAGAGAACCGTACTGAAAATTATTCAATTCAAATATTACATTTGGAATTACATTAGGAATATTACATTTTTTCTTAATCATCCAGGAATATTAAAATATAATATCTAAGATTTTATAAATAAGGAAAAGACAAAGAGAGAGAGAGAGAGAGAGAGAAGAAAATATTTTTTTATCTAGTGGGTAATTCAAATGTACCATTCTTATCACATTTTATAACTCATTTTGCATAAACGTGATATGGGAACAAATACTTTATGAATTCAACTGACGTGACTTATACAGAAACTTTAAAACTACAAGTAAGTCATTTGTATGATTTGATAATTCTTCTTCGTTCATTTCTGTCATCGTTTTAACACAAACCTGACATGTCCTATAAATTATACATTTATCTCAAATTCAACAGTTCACGCCAACAATTTCACAGTATACATACATAAAAGCATATTTGTAACACAGAAATAATAACTCAATTGAAATTCATATGTAGGTTCTTTTAAATATATCAAGAACTATATGAATGTTTTAGAACATAACAGTGACGTTGATTAGCAAGAAAGCAATTGCAGGATGTTAAAAAATTGAAGATTATTATCTGGAATATTGTGATAGTAGTAAAAAGCATGAAGATGTTAGAGATAAATATGATTGAAGAAAGAACTGCTTATTCTTTATAACATGATCGTGGTTATTGAATTAGTTTAAACGTGAACCACATTCATGAATATAAAAATAAATGTGTAACGTTTGAAAGACATTTGTCAATTCTAAAATCTCTTAAAAAATAATAAAGATGTGCAACATGTCAACTTTGCCTAATTGATAAATCTTTTACTTATAATCAGTGCATTTTAATTTTAATTAATTAGCGAATTTTTATATCTTTTTGAAAATATCTAATTGCCGCGTTCTTTGTTACCCTGTGCACAGTGTCACTCACAATTATTCAAGCAACGGAGATTTTATACTGTATCCCGAATTTTTATATAACAACGCAAGTAATTGTTACCACAAAGAATTCTATATTAGAATAACTAAATATATAAAACTGCTTTTATTATATATTGAATATAACTGTACGTATTTCAAATTTAGATTATTGAAACAACATTCATCAACTTTTAAAGTCGATCAAATAGCTCTAAGAACCAAAGAAACAGAAATTGATATGTTATCTACATAATATTGTAATAAATATTGACTTTAAACCAATCATTAAGAAACACAAGTAAAAAATACAAGAATCAAAATGACAGTAAACGATATGATTTACAGTAGCTAACTGTGTATATAAAGATTTGTTATTTAGAATTTGGCATCAAAAAATGTCCTCCATATAACATGATAAAGTATTAACTAGATTACAGAGGATCCGAAATGTCCGTTTCCAGTTCGGAGAATCGACTTCCAGCACACGACCAAACGCAATTCCGACAAACTCAAGTCACCATTATGACTATAGTGGATACCTGAAGTCATACATGTATAATATTGTATGGTTTGATAGAAAGTTCAGCCCCCCTAGAGAAACATGTTCCTATGCATATATTATAAGATTACTAAAAGTAGATGTAGTTTGCGAGATACCTGTGCTATATATGGTACACCAGGTAATTGTGTTGTCACAATTCTTCAGGCACTTGCGATAATTTGAGAAAAAAATGCTTTAAATAAAAGTGAATCAGTTTTCAATTGGCTACAAATTGCAATATAAGAAATTACCAAAAAATTATTTTTCTATCAAAAATCAAGAACCCTTCAATATTATTAAATGATACTGCGTATTTTTCACTCCATACTATACTCCATACTTTTGACTCCATCACTATACTATGACCTTGAAGTAACTTTGAATCCTAGTTTGTCGGCTTATCAAGGGAAATGTTATCGCTAAAAATTACTTTGTGTCAGCTGATGTTGAGACGAGTTCAACGACTCACTATACTATGGCCTTCAAGTGACTTTGAATCTTAGATTGTCGGCTCATCAAGGGGAATGTTATCGCTAAAAAATACTTCGTGTCGATCAAATTACAGATCCCAATATGTGAACGAGGAGAAATAAAGAAGCATAAACAGCATACAGAAATAAACTTACCTTGTGCAATGTTGTAGTAACTTCCTGCATCCAATTATAATAAATACTCGAACTGTTATGGACTTGTTTAATATTTCGTTATTACTTTTATACGCATTAGCTAGCTATGCTATAAAATTTGAACGACGTTATTCACCCGTTATTGCAATGTACTTACTTTATTCATGTTGTAAGGATGGTAGCCATTCTTCTTTGTAGTGCTTTTAATCATTGCGAATTGTGCTTACAAAATTATAGGCTATAATAATTCTAACATTTATTATAATTGAACGTACAAAGGCATTGTAACATTACGCAAGGTATGTTTATTCCTGTTCGCCATATTTCATCATGTTTATGACCCTTTTGTAATGCGTGTATGATTTTTCTTGTTCAAAACTTTGATTAAGATAAAGTAATTTTTAGCAATAACATTTCCCTTAATTATGCCAACATTTCACGATTCATCTTAACATCAGTGTTGAAAATGACAACGTGAGTTCGCGCTCGCCATCCATATACAGATGCGTTAGTTATAAGAAATAGTAACGTGAAGATAGTCCTAGTTACAATCGATAGATTTAATCGATAGGCTTAAGATGTCTTTTCGTTTTTATCCGTAGTTTTTGTAAGCGCGCGCAATAAAGGATTTTGTGGCTCAGAACGGTGTGATAGATTTATCCAGTCAATAAAATAATAACTATTGTGATCCTACCTCTGAGTATAGAAATAACAACAATCAGCTACAAGAGTATGCCGTCAAAAATACGTAATGTCATCTGAAAAACTCAAGCTAACCTTTTATCGGAAAAGCAAGTTTTTGGAAATTTCTTATATTGTATTTTATAGGCGATTGAAAACTGATGAACTTTTATTCAAAATATTTTTTTATCAGACTGTCGGAAATGCCTGAAAAAACATGGCAACAATTACGTGGTACACTATGTACGTTGCCACAATGGAATCAAAGTGAACCGAATTTGTGAATCAATAGCACTTAAAATAAGAGTTTGCTGGTTTCAATTGCGTCGAGCATTCAATTTCCATGGAGTGTTGGTTTTTTTTTGTTTCTCTTTCAATTTCTTTCTATATATAATACTTGACATATTTAAAAGAAATTACATATGGATCTCAATTAAATTATTATTTCTGTCTTATAGAAACAATAATTTGGAACAATTAAAATACATATATCTTTTTAAATTGCTTTATTGGTAATTTATGATTGATAAAAATGTTTTATATATAATTTATAAATTTGTTTGCTCCCATTAAATGTATATGTATTTTATAATGTGTTAGAAATTTTACATTCTATCAAAAGTATAAATATTTTGTAAAAATGCTACTGTATTTACTATATGTCATTTATTGTACATTTGTTTGATAATACGATGGACATTATTGCTTATTCATTTTATTTATTTCTTAATGCATCGGTTTCAGAATAAGGAATTTCTAATCTTCAATCTGAAACAAGTTATAAACTGTTATTATAAAAAAGGAAAGGCATTTAATTGATTAAAAAAGACAGCTTAGTTTATATGACTAGCTATTACTAACAAACTGAATAATCTTCATTTTATAACAATGATATTAATCATTTTCCATTAGGTCTTACGTCTTACAAAATTTGGAAGTATTGATATTATTCATTCTGGTATATACAAACAATAAAATGCAATTCACATTTTATAAATAAATAAATAACATGCTTCTTTAAAGGTATTTCCATACTATGAAGCTACTGCATGAAAAAAAATCTCCTATTATGAAACTATAAACTGTCTGTCCAGTGCTAAAATTGCTGATATACATGTAATAAATTTATCTACCATAAAAGAGATAGGGTAATCTGAAAGGATAGAGTCATTTCAACCCCCTATCTACAAGGGCTAACGTAGGTCTGTGTACTAACCCTTCCAAAGTAATATGTGATTTTCCCTTCCAATCACTCAAGTGACTTGCTCTCCTCTGCTCGTCAAGTACCCATAAGTAATTAAAGGTCATCGCTGACAATGTATTTATAACAGTATGCTACTATTGCATAATATCAAACAATTATCGAGCACAATATTACAAACATAAGTGTATTAAAAGTAAGAACATAATGGATATTTTTAAATACACCTACGGATGTTGCATTTACTTTAAACATTTAATTTATTGTGCTGATTCGTTTATATTTGCTATTTACGACTTCAAGACGCAAGTTTTAAGCAAGTTTAAAAAATTTTAATTATCATCGAGTACAGAAATTTAATTTTGTAAGTTTAATTCGTCAAAACAATCTAATTAGAGAAACTGGTAAACGTGAACATAAAAATGATTTTTTTTTTTCGCTTATTATTATATCAGATCATTAATCCTGCGACAGTACAATGACATAATAAAATTCAAAATGAACGTATTAGGAAATTATTCGGTATTTCATTATCATCAGAATTTCTTACGTTTCTGATATCAAATATAAAAAATATATATTTTAAAATTTTATCATGGATAATAAATATCAATAATTACATTACATATGTGACAATTATAATACTATAGTTGACTGAAACTACATTATGAAAGAGTGTAAATAATGGCCTACAGTACTAAACACTTTAATTTGTCATTTAAAAATTATTTATTCTTACAACCAGTCACTTTCATATGTGTTAGTAATCATTTATATTTACAAACCGCAGTAGTTGATAATAATCAAGCTGTAGACATTCTCATAAAAAACCCTTATCTTATACTTTGAATTATAATGAATAAAAACATATTTCTATTTTAATAACATTTTTTATTATAACAATAAAATAGCTTAAATTAAATAAGTTTTCTTCGAATGATTAAACACAATACTCTTATAGAATAGGATTAGCCATCTAGCTCGTGTTTAACGTTATGTCTGATAGCAAATAATAGCGAAGATTTTATCGCGTGTAAAATATAGGAAAAGTACGACATTTTTTACTTATTTCCACATATAGAATAATCTACTGTCAATTATTTACTCTTATTCAATCTGGAATAAACCAAATTCAAGCATACTTGGCGAATTTTTAAACTTTCTTTCCTTTCAAACGATTTTCTCAAAGATAAACCGACATATGAAAAAATTGTATTCTATGTATATTTTCGACTTGTTATTTCACATATCTAACTGTCTATCTTAACTGTCTTACACTTTCTTAATTATTTTAACTGTGTCACAGTTGCTACAACTCTATATGTACATACAATATACACATCTATGTATATATGTACATTGTATATATTGTCTACAGAAGCATTTACACATTTCTCACCAGATCCACAATCGTGCCTTAGCTAGTAAGCTTGAAACTTTTCTTCTACCACCTCCTTTTTCTTATCATTCCCTACCGTCTTTCTCTTTACATTTCATAGGCACGCTGCCACGCACCTGGTGTGTCGTTCAAACTATCATTCATTTTGTTTGCAAATAGTCATCCTTTTATCTACCTGGTAAATTTATGTACGTTTAAACATTCATGTTCTCGTTTATCGGGCTACAATATATTTACATTACGTTTCGATGTTCACGAAAGACACCTAGAAAGTGTTTCCTTATTCATTACGATTAATTCAGTTTCGATGTACATTCTTTCAAAAGTAATATTTTTAAAATAGAGTATATTTAATATTTCTAAGTTTTATTAAAATACTGAGTTCTAATTTATACGTATAATATTTTGTTTGTTTTATTTTGGTAAGTATTTCAGTGTAAGTAAATAAGTCAAATATTTTATAATATCTTATTTTAGAAATAAAATATACTTAAATTAAAGAACTATATTGTACAGACTTCAAATATTACATGTATTGTGTACTATTTAAATAAGTTTAAAAGAAATTTGAAACGATAAATCAGAATATTTATTTATTTTTATATGATTTATTAGTACTTGAACATTTATTTTTATGAATATATTATGTGTTTTATGCGAAACTTTTTCAAATTTCATTAGCACTGTACTGGGAGCTGATTTTCGTGATTATATTGGTGAAATTCAAAATTAATTCGAAAATGTATAGAGATGTTTCTAAAAAGTAATAGACTTATAAAAATGTTTATATGTAATTTAATAAAAATAATTATCCCTCGAATTATTAATTATCCATCGAAATAATTCCCTTGAGAAGCTACGCACCGCTGGGGGCGATGCTCCCGCTCCTGGCAACGGTGCTGGAATTCTTCTATTGAAACTGCTTTTAGTTGGTTACAACCTTGGCGCTGGCCACAGTTCCAAAATGATGTCCCTCAATATGGCTTTTGATTTTTGAGAAAAGAAAAAGACCATGTGGCCTTAAGTCTGAGAGGTGTGGAGGCTGCGGAACCACAGCAATACGTTTGTTGGCCAAAACTTCATTTACAGAAAGTGCAGTGTAAAATACTACTCGATATGTCACGGTTCCATTTCCGTAATGCGTCACTAAAATACACTTTTATAAAACTCGCCGCGAAATCACTCGTGTTAGCTGAATCGAGTTGAAATTAATACTGAGGGCAGAGTAGTGATATTATATCTGAAATAGCATCGCTGTATTGATGTGAAGTTGCGGATTCCCGAGAACTGAAATCTATCTCATTACTTTCTAGACACATCTCGTATATGAATTCCAAGATACTCCCTGCAAACGTAATAGAACGTTACTGAAACGTATATGAAACGAGACTGAACGTATATATGTATGTAACGTGAATATGTAGTGGTCTTAAGCATACATGTATTTCGTATAATAATTGCTTAAGATGATTTCACTAAACGTAGTTGCTAATATAGTGAATAATTTCACCGTTCAAATACTTTGGTAATCTTTTTAAAATGTATAAATACATACCTTATAATTTACATATACATTTTTTAATTCTTTTCAAATATAATCAGTATTAATCACGATAGTCGTATTTCATTATTGTTGTTATTTCTATACTCAGAGGTAGGATCGCAATAGTTATTATTTTATTGAATGGATTAATCTGTTACATCGTTCTGAGCCATATAAACCTTTATTGCACGCGGTTGCAAAAACTAGGGATAAAAACAAAAAAGCATCTTAAGCCTATCGATTAAATCTATCGATTGTAACTAGGATTATCTTCTAGTTACTATTTCTTATAACTAACGCATCTGCATATAGATGGCGAGCACGAACTCACGTTGTCATTTTCAACAATTATAGACTTAATGAAATTTCACAAAGTTTTGTATAATACATAATAATATTTCTATAAATATCCAAGTATTTTTGTGAGTCACTATATGCTAATAGCAGTGTGCAAATATATTATAGATAGTATGGATAAATATATTTCATAGTCACATATGACCTTTATCCACCTAACAGGAACAAAAATCAGATTCTTTAACCTTTAACTTCTTCGAAAACCAATAACCATTCCTACCCTGAAACAAGAAATCAACAATCGAATGCCCATCTTACGATCGTCCAAATTAACAATTACACGTAGTAAATGGTCAAGAACGAAAGTACTCGCAGCGTTATTTCGAACAAGAATTTCGAGCATTTTTCATTTCCGGCAATTCACGTAGCACGAAGAAAGAACATGTGACGTTTCAAAAGAGGAAAACATAAATATCCTAGGGATGTTTAAAGAGACATCTGGAAAACAATAGATTTCCTACGGTGAATACATATTTAGCTGCATGAACAGAACCGAAATCAAGTTGAAGAACGAGAAGAACCACTCACCGGAAATAACGCGGCTGGGTTTCATTTGGGACTTCCACTCGTGACGACTATATTAATATATACCTCGTATTTTTATTATAATTTTTTATCAAAGCTGTAAATATCCTACATTGATATTTGTCCGACTATATTCATAAAATATACTGACAAAGTTGAACTGTTAAGACGAAAAGTATCAGTCTCCAGTCTATGCTTATGCAAATGTGTTGTATATATATATAGAAGATTATACATGAAGAGACGTGAGAAAAATATACAAATATACAGGCTATTCCATTGGAAGCTTGACACGTGATTATCTCCCAAACTATTTATTATTCCAAGAAATATTTCAAATAAAAATTCGCATAATATTGTTACAAGGAAATCATGTTCGCCTCAAAGCAAAGTAAATTTTACTTGAAACTTTTTTTGCAATACTGAATAATTTAAGAGATAATTTTATTACGTGTAAAGCTTTAAATGAAACATCCTGTATATAAGCTGTATATAAGTCTTAATAGAATTCAACGCTAATTTTGTAAAAAAAATCTTAGATACGTATATATTTCTGTAATTGAAATATAGCCAAGGAAAAATGACCAAAGTACTTAGAAGGAAGGATGAAGTGGAAGGACAGAAGAATACTGGCAAGATTCAGATGTGGAAACGAGACCAAAGCAAGGGAATACTGGAAAGAAGAGGGAGAAAAAAGATGCAGACTATGTAGAAGGAAAGAAAAAGACCTGAGACATGTAATAGAAGAATGTGAAATAACGGGAGGACCAAAGGACATAGAAAAAAACGCTAAACGAGACTGGAGAAGGTTTAACAGAACTGAAAGCCACAATAGAGAAGAGAAGGGCAAACGACAGGAGGGATGCACAGCAAGGAGGCTAAAGACCAAAGTTGCAATAGTTTTTAGTCATTGGTTGTTAATTTGTAGTTTCTAGTTTTAGTTTTTAGAGATAGAATAATTAAGGGAGTGCAATAGAATAGAGTGGAAAAGAAGGGAGGTAGACATATAAGAAGGGAAATAGATATAAAAGATGTAAAACCGAAAGTTCGTCCAAAGCCGGAAGACACGGACTAAGCAATAATAAATAATAAATAAATAATAATATATTTTTGTAATTGCGAAGACAGAAAATGTGAAGCCGCTTATTTTGAATGATTTGATAATTCTGTGATAATTGTGTTAGACCTTGGGGCAGCGTGTACACAAAGTTGTAATCATGATAAAAGAGAAAAGAAGCAAGTGTCCGGATACTACTAAATGGGAGTGCATGGTATTTTCTCTAAAAGAATTCCTGGTAGCTGCAATCTTCGAGCAAAAAGCAACCGTTGTTGAATACGCAGTACACTGTTCTCCGCGAGCCGTTCTTCTTCACCTGTTAGCCAACGACATGGAAACTTTCTTCGTGACAATTTGACGTATTCACCAGGGCTACTCGGCTTTTGTTGCCTTTTTAACCGTGCAACACGAGACGCGCTAGCTGCAACTTCGCCGCTCTCGACACGAACTCCAGACTCCAGACGTTCTTTGAAGCTGCCCGGTCGAGTTGCTGTCGAGTGGAAATCCATTGTTTCTTTTTACCACACGTTCTCGTTTTTCGATTTACGAGGGCTGCCGCTCCATTTTTTTTATTTTTGCCTTTTTTATTTATTTTGCCAGGAACGAGCGACTAGTTGGCGACTGTCCGAGTTCCGGTTGTGTCGTCCTGATAGTTACATATATTCTTAATTTTACATCTCTATTTTTCGCTCCTTGTCAACTTTATTAAAATCAGTCGTTTGACTTCTAAACTTTTATAGTATATATATATATATATATTGTAACTATATATATACATATATATTAACGAATGTACTATCAATCTAATTATGTATTGTACACGCATACCTGCGTTCTTAAGTATTAACGTGTTTCGTTTTATTTATTTTAATTATTAACATATTTACGGATCTAGTACTAAACGTTATAATTGACTCAGACTATTAAACGGTTTATTTGTCATGAACAAAATTATTCTAGAAAGATGACAATTTAGAGTATACAGAAGAAATCTGTAAAATTTCGTTGCAAGAATTTTATATACTGACGCCCACAATTCTTTCATCTGAATTGAAAATAGAAAATCCAGAGGAGTCTGCTAAAAATCTGAACCTAGCTGAGGAATCAGCTCATGAAATGCACAAAACCAATTGAAAAAATATTATCCTAATTTTATTATTCATGATTGATGAGATTTTTATTACAACATAGTACAAAATAATACATTAATAGATTCTTTATATCACGAGCTTCGAAACAAGATGATAATCCTAAATATTTGTATAAGATCCTAAGGATCTTTGTATTTTGTCTTATTAAATGTTCTAATACTTATGAACAAGTATATATACAAGTATAATCAATACATTTCTTATCAATACTTTCAATACTTTCTTTTGGAATTTTGGGAAGATCCCCGATACTTTGGTCTAAACTATTTATTATAGCTGTTCTTAAATAATAGAACTTAGAAGTAGCTATTGTGATACGATCCGATTATGTTTGGCCGAGATTTGCGACAGTGGACTCGGGCTCGAGGTGACACAACTGGTCGCCGAACGTAGCCACGGTCACGGGATGAACGTTTTTACCTAACAGAAGAAGTACCAATATTTAGGGACACACCCTGTATTAACTAACAAGCCCCGGGCAGAAGCAATGACGGCTCTACGCGGGTCTGCCTAGTAACGGCGCCTGGAATTTTGTTGATATCCCCGGTCAATATGCAATTGACAAATGCGATCGTATCAGTCTTTTATTCTTGCGATCACCTTGGAGAGTTTGCACACATCGTCTTTTCAGTCAGTCAGAAAGATACCGAGCGTCACAGCTAACGTCACTTTGCGTTTCAAAACATATTCAATTGTACAAAGAGTTTCCCCGTTGACCGTGGATTCGTTATTGAACCTAAGAACATTGTCTAATCACCATGTTTAATTGTCAAACTCTGTTAAATCAACATTTGTACATATAACTATAAATATAATCTCCATTGAACAACAACGATGGCTTGTCCTAATGAAGATACGTTACACGCCCCTAGTCGAACGCCAACCTGACATATACAGAGTGGTTGGTAACTGGTGGTAAAAGCGGAAAGGGGGTGATTCTACGCGAAAAAAGAAGTTGAAAATATAGAATAACAATTTCTTTTTTTTTTAATTTTTCCATCGAGACAACGATCTACAGTGAGATCCGTTATAACGAGACGCGATAAAGTGCACGCGTACCGAGCGAAAATTCAAAGTCGATTTTCTCGAAAACAAAGCCTCAAACGAAAAATTTTTATTCTATATTTTCGACTTCTTTTTTCACGTAGAATCACCCCCTTTCCGCTTGTACCACCAGTTACCAACCATCCTGTACATAGAAATTCAATATAAGAAACCAGTTTATTTTCCTTCAAAAGAGAAGAAAGTATTGAATTTATAAATGATCTTTTAAACAGTTTCCTTTTGTTAAGGGTTTCTAAAGATTGTTAAGATTTATCTTCATTCTTCTAAGTATTCTAAGACTTGTGATCTTATGACTTATGTATATAATCAATCAAATTATAAAACAATACTTTCCAAAGTATGAACATTATCCATTCACTTAATGCATCATGCATAAGAATTCAACTCGAAAGATCAATTTCCTTTTCCTAAACAGAACAAAACTAATCAAATATATAATCGACCTAACATTACATATTTAACAATGCTATAAAACAACAGTTTCAAAGGTAGAAATTATCGAATTAATGGAAACAGCATGGATGACCTATCCGAATCTCATCGAGACGTCATTCGACTGCAAAAATGCCATTACCCGAGGTTGTGCAAGATCGAAGAGCGGCGATAATACGATTCCAGACTCTCGTCATTAAAAGCGAAGAACTCTCGTTTCGCGAACACTTGCTTGCTTGAAAGTTCCGGTAATGGCGACAGCCGTATGGAAATCGTTTGTAGATCGTCCAATAAAGATCTCGGTGAACAAGAAGATATCGGAGAAATTACTCATACATGAGGAAACACATAACTTCAAGTGAAACGCGTGTATTAAAACGCTGCTGTTGTAGGAAGCGTCACAGTCTGATTTGCTTAAACGACTCTTCCGAAATTGCTAAAGTTCATGACCGTAGGAGCGAGGGGTAGGAAGTAAACGTTACTCTCGCATTCTACTGTAAACGACGCACCTAAATGAAATTACCCATTAGAAATTAGATCGCAGCTCGAAAGGCGTTCTTCTGCGTCTATGTCTGACCAAAATTTCCACGCTGAAATTAGTATAGTGCGAGTATGTATATAGTGACAATTAGTATTAAATATATGTATACGTAATACGTAGCGTTTTAGTGGCATTCAGTAAGAAGCGTAATATGTAACTCTGTAGCTATTTCGAGTATGGTACACATGCGGGTGTATACTGTGAAACGACAAAGGACGTGTAAAGTCAAATAGAATTTTTAGTGGAATGAAAGATTTAATCTTCTTTTACTAGAATGTTTTTGCTACACTGTTCGTACTTATGCATTTACGCGTGTAGAAAATATAAATAAAAAGGCGAAAATGTAGAGAAAATGCACGTAACAATATATACGTAAAAAATATACGAAATATGCAAAGCAAAACATTCGTGGCGGTACTCGACCACGGAAATTTCCAATAGCTTCGCGACACAAAGCGCTATACCTTCAAAGCGTAAGGCCGACAGGCCTAATGTACCATCGATATCCCTACGGTTCTTTCGCCGAATATTCGGAAGAATGCATACCCGGCAATCGTCGCGCACTTCTAATAAACGCGCGCGTAGTGGGGATATCGAGGGGCAACAAAGGAAAGAATCTGTTTGGTTTTGAACCAAAAGAGTCATTCTGCCCCGAGCTGCGAAGTGCGAAAGGTGAAGCGAAGCCGACACAATTAGAGAAACGGGTTATTAACTCTTGAGAGTTCAGCGTTGATCGTTACTTGTTATTAATCGTTGTTAAACGTTAACCGTTGTTAATCGATAATCGTTGTTTGTTGTTAATTGTTAAGAGTTTAATAAACGTTATTGTTGAAAATCAAGGGTATTTCTTGTGGGCACCTCCATCGACGATCACCTCACATTCTTTATATTTATAGATAAAACGATTTTTTATTTGGGTTTCCGTTTTCTTTTTTCTTTCGATTATGTCCGTAGAAATTTGTACGAGCATCTCATTTTTCACTACTTGACGAGAGTTCCTAATAAATAATTCTCCTTTAATCCCACTAAATCCAGGGCAAAATTTATGGATCGCCAGATTTTCCATACAACTTAGTAATTAATCACAGTGCTTGATTTTGTTTGAAATTTAAAAATCAATAATGTGTACTTAAAAGAACTGTTTACTGTCGATATAATGACATATCCATGAGATGCTATAGTACAGTAATAAATGAACGAAACATAAGATTTTCACATTACATATCGTTAAACTTGAACTCTTGTTCCTCTGAATCGAATCTGGAATTCCTTTTAAAGAATAAGAGCATCGTAAACGAGCAACTACAAGTAAAGGTCTTTATCATTTTTTCAGGTAAAGTAGAGGATTTTACAAGATCTTTGAATAAGATATAAAGCGGAAAGAACCTTTAACATGAATGAAACTTTAACGCTGTTTTCGTGGTTTTCAAACTATATACTAAATCCATTTTAGAATATGGAAAATATAAAAAATGAGTGTCATAAAGCTAAAACCTCTTTTTATATAAATACAGAGATTTTTTATACACTCTCTAAATAATCATTTTGCAGTCAATTTTTAATGCAAAAGAAACCTTTGGGCTATCATGACCTCTGTGATTCCTATTTTAGATTTATTTCAAAAGAGAGAAATAGGATGAAGGGATTGTTACGCTGTTGAACTAATCTTTTTTGTAGCTGTGGATAGATGGGAGACATTTTAACATAAAAGGAATGTTATTTCTTATCTTTTGTTACTGAGCAAGAAGAGATCAGAGTCTGTTGAAAGAAGTACAAGTTTATCATCGCAAGTTCCAGCTAAAATAAATATAAAATATTATTTTCTTTGTATATACCTTATATATTAACTTAGCAGAAAATTTATATTTTCGTGTTATTAAATATTTCGTGATAATTGCTCTTCATAGAATAAACATATACACGAGATTTCTATGTATAGTCTTACACAAACTCTATACATGAAATATTTGCAATTGAAAGATCGAATATTTTATAATATATAATATATAATAATATATAACATATAATATATAACATACAAGAGATTCTCATTTATGTTAGTCATCAATAATCAAGGTTAATAGTGTACTATTCATAACATAAAAGTCTTCTCAAGATCGATGAAGCAAACATATCAAATTACTTTACGTAGTAAATAGTGCCATAATTTTTGTCTAAATTTACATACGTGTTTACGTCCGTAAAAAGTGTGGAAATAAGCTGCATAAGTTTTACAGAGAAATTGTTGAAGTGCTTTAAAATAATTGACTGAGCTACTTTATACTGTTACACAGTCATTGTAAAGAATGAATAACCTTTGCATTTATAAAGTTAACTAAGATCAATGTTTTATCTATGTATCCAAACAATTAGTAGATAAAATAACACATCATAGGTAACAACAAGTAAAATCTTGGAACACTGGTAGAGAGCATGGCGCTGTTTGGAGCAGAAGTATGGGGCTGAAACATGGAAGAAAGACCGGACAGAGTTCAAAGGAGATATGCGAAATGGACATTAGTCTTAGATATGACAACACCAAATTATATATTGATAGGAGAATGCAAGATAATAGAAATAAAGGAAAAAGCATTAAAAAGAGCAGCAAGGTACGAAGAGAAAGTCCTAGAATCAAAAAAGGAATTAGTAAAAGAGTGTATAAAGGAAAGAGAGAGAAATTGGGGAAATAGCCATGAAGGGAAAAGAGCAAGAAAGAGAAAGAAGGGACTGGAAGAGGTGAGAAAGGGAGGGACGCAGATAGAAGCAGGAGAGGAGCAAGAAAGGATGGCAGCAGACCAAATTATAGAAGAAAGAAGAAAGAGAGAAGCAGAAGAGAGGGGGAAAAGGATAAGGGAATCCAAGTATAATATACACTACAGAAACATAGCCAAAGAAATATTACCAAAGTACTTAGAAGGGAGGATGAAGTGGAGGGACAGAAGAATACTGGCAAGATTCAGATGCGGAAACGAGACCAAAACGAGGGAATACTGGAAAGAAGAGGGAGAAAAAAGATGCAGACTATGTAGAAGGAAAGAAGAAGACCTGAGACATGTAATGGAAGAATGTGAAACAACGGGAGGACCAAAGGACATAGAAAAAACGCTAAACGAGACTGAGAGGAGAAGGTTTAACAGAACTGAAAGCAATAATAGAGAAGAGAAGGGCAAACGACAGGAAAGATGCACAGCAAAGAGGCTAAAGTCCAAAGTTGTTAGTAGTTTTTAGTCGTTAGTTGTTAATTTGTAGTTTCTAGTTTTAGTTTTTAGAGGTAGAATAATTAAGGTAGTGCAATAGAATAAAGTGGAAAAGAGGGGAGGTAGACATATAAGAAGAGAAATAGACATAGGAGATGTGAAACCGAAAGTTCGTCCAAAGCCGGAAGACACGGACTAAGCAATAATAATAATAATAATAAATAAACAAGTAAAATCTATTATTAATGTTTAGTAATCACTTTTTCAAATATAAAAGTTGTCTATAGAATAGAAACGTATCTTCGCATAAAATGTTCCTTCTTTGTTTGTTTTATTAGAAAAAATACAATTAAATTTTGATTTATTTTTCAAAAAATTTTGCTAACTTTTTACATAATTTACATAATCTTGAAATCCCTTTTCCCAATTCTGGCTTCCAGCTGGAGCAGCCGTATAATAAATAGCACGATCGATGTGTTTTCCACATCCGTGAATACGAATATGCGATGTCGTGGATGATATATTTCTCGCGCGGACTCATTGCAAATCACGGCCAATATGAACGACATATTTTGAAATTCAAATATTCTCGCCATTGACTTCTGCCTCTGTCTGAAATGCAGTATATACCAAATACCAATTACGTGAAAGTGAGCGACTACTCTTGATGACCATATTTCTGACAACAAATTTTTCCCAACTTTCAATTAAATTGATAATCTGAAATATCGATCATTTCAAATCAAACAAAAATGAAAGAAGATTGTACGAAATCAACGAAAATCCTAAAGAAGTGACTCGTTGTGAAGTCGCACTCAAATACTTTTTTTTTCTTTTTATTTAGTTGTTTACATTCACAATTTGTCCGATTTAGACATTTGGTAGAATTCACTCAAATATGTTGCAGTTTTTGAAATATATCGGTCTTTTTAGTTTAATTTAACATAACATACATTCCAGCCTGTAACCTTATGTAATTACTGTCATGTAAGTAACATGAGTGCTAATGCAACTAAAAAAGACTAAATGAAGAAAAGAAAGAATAAAGATAAAACATTCAGAAATGTTTTAAGACTTTGCACATTTGTAATGCATAACATTTAAGGAAAATATGCTATTTAAATAATAAATATTTATATAATGTTTTTATTTTTTTTATATTAATTCTCTAAGTAACAAGAATGTAGAATTTGTCCTCTTAATTTTATTTATTAAATATTTATTACATTTTGAAAAGTATTATATTTTGAAACATCTTTGAATGTTTTTTTCAAATTTAACAATAAAATCTTGAATAATGAATTTTATTCATTTTTACAATTAAATATATCTTCATTCATCCTTTTACTGAAAGACAAAGTCTTCTTTGTAAAATTTTTAATAATTCTTCATTTCTTTAAGATGCTTACTTTAGCAAATAAAAGTGATATGCTTATAAATATAAAAAAAAATTTGCATCACAGAAATAAAAAAAAAATTGTCATTTCTTAAAATAATCAGTTTATGAGTATACGTATACTTCATAGTTAAACATCTTTTATTTATTTTATGAAAGTGCAGTATGTTATGATCAAAATTAATACGATAAATATTTAGAATTATTATTTTAACAAGGCTTAACGACGATATTTAACAAATTATATTTTATAAAAAGCAAATATTATTTTTAAGAAATTATATTTTAAATATTAATTACATTTTAAATATATTAATTTCTATCAATATTATATGTGTATATTAATTATATTTTACACTTTTTAAAATTATAGTTTCCAAAAATTTGGTTAAGGAATCCATTAAATTTTCCATCAAAACCAAAACGACAAACTTGTATTAGTATCATTATGTTATATTGGTTAAAAAGAGCGAGAAAAGCAGATTACAAAACTTTTCCAGTTTAGACCTTTTAACTCTCAACTAGTCCGCCTAATTTGGACAGACGCGTACAGACGATATTCTTTCAAAAATTGACGATCCACGGTATTTCTGAACAGAGTTTCTCAAATGTTTCGTTCTTCTGGAAACGTTTCAGCTTGGCTACAAGAGAAATAAACAAATTTTTGCGTTAGCAGAAAATTGCATTCCTATCTTGTATGTTGTCGATCATAGAATAGTAAATAGTGGAATAGTAATAGTAGTAAAACGCTCTTTTTGGATTATTATTGTATGAAAGAAAATCATTAGAAATTAAAAATGTTATGTTTATGTTATGTTGTGTTATGTTTTCATTGATCTTATCTTCCTTTGTTTCATTTCTTCCTAATGTAAAATTTCTATATACAGTGACTTGAACGTTAATATTCGGGCATTTCATGATTCTTTAGTATTATTTAACTTCTCTTTCTCATTTAAGAAAAGTATATGTATTAAATAAATAAAATATATGTCTCTTTACGAAATACAATATTTTAATGTATATGTATTTTAATATATATTGAAAAGTTATTAACATTTACTAACAAATATATTGAAGATAATTAGAAATTTGTTCTAATATATTAAAATCAACTAGTTAACTAATTTAAACAGATATATACAACAATATTTCACACATTATAGTACCCGAATATTATTGCAAATCACTGTACTGAATTTCTAAATCAGTTGTCTTATTTACTTAAAAATATTTTTGGATTATTTATAATTTCAAGGAAGGTTTATTTAGTAAGGTTTGGGGTGGACGAGTGAGTTCTTAAATATTTGGAACTGGTACAGTTTGAGGATCTCTGAGTTTGAAGAAAACAGGCCAGGTGTGACTACATTGCGTTGAAAAAGGGTGTCTGCTCGACAGGGACTAACCACACTAACTACAGTTCAAAAGTGAACAAAACAAAAAGTGGGTCGAAGTCCACTTGAGAATTGAAAATAGACTGTTTTAACTTCAACGATCAAACACTGAGTAGTCACATGGTACTCAACACACTGTTCTTTACAAAGCAGAAGTGGAAGCAGAAAAATATTTGAGATACATTGTATACATCAAAAATATTGTTTACATCGCAGAAGACATCTTAAGATGTTCTACCGGATTTCAGAGTGAATAACAAACGTACAAAAAATTACGTGTTGTATATCAGTTGTGAATATAACGCAGAGAAAATGAGGTACAATTGTATTCCTCTCTGAGGAATTCAAATCTTAGAGCGATAAATATAGCGGAAATGAGTCCACAATAATACATAGAAAAGGACGAAGAAAATAATGGAGTT
Source organism: Bombus flavifrons (assembly GCF_040668555.2). Classification (NCBI taxonomy): domain Eukaryota; kingdom Metazoa; phylum Arthropoda; class Insecta; order Hymenoptera; family Apidae; genus Bombus; species Bombus flavifrons. The sequence goes on from NC_138442.1 coordinate 2,463,823, forward strand.
GCATAGTACGAAATAAAACGAACACGAAAGGTAGTAATAGTAACTTCAATAGAAAAAGGAGGAATGCAGACTCTTCGGAATACGAACAGGGAAGAAAAGCGAAACAGAGTTGGACTCAGAAGAGAAAGAAAACGAAAATCTAATTGTGGTAAATGCTATTAGGATTGCTAACGGTGGATTGATTGAAAATCATCGACCGAAAACAGTTATAATTTTCTTCAAATAAAGCATATTTTTAATATAAAAGTATCATACACTTAGTATTATATAAATATGATCATTCAATTTATCTTGCAAATTTTATAATAATAGTAATTTTATTTATTTTATTCTTTATATATTTATATATTCTACACTTTCATAATAATACTGATAATAACAATTTCATTAGACAAATAAAATATATTTTGACGTAGTAATATTAATGAAAATTTTCTTTACTTTAGTAATTAAGAAGGTGCTGTATATTTATGAATATACGTGCTATATGAATATGAAATACGATACAAATAAAATACATTTTTAAAGTGAAGTATATTCTCTGTAAAAGACGTCCGTGTGTCTCAATAGTCCGTTAAATATCATGGTACATAATTTCCAAACGTTTCCAAACACGATCAGCTGTTAAAATAAATTATAATGGATGCAACGTAGAATAAGGTAACACGTGTATAGCAAACGTTTGCAATATCCCTCGGTAAGATTAGGCTTTTGATATGTACATTATACATATATATATATCAGTCTTAAAGAGATTTAGCATAGTTCGCAACGTTTTGAAAAAAAATTTGCTAACAAAGCTTGCACGAAAAAAATTATCAGATTTCTACAAGCTAATTATAAGAATATCCCTCAAGCTATTCTTAAAAAATTTTTTTTTATTAACTAATAATAAGTAATTTCTAAATAACATTGCAAACTTTTGTAATAAGATATATACGTACCTTAATCCATAGCAAATTATTATTTTATCAATGTAAATTTCAATTATTTCATAAAATTCTGTTTCAGGTATAATATCAAGAATGTACTAATTTAAAATGTACTTAATTGAAGAAGATTTATAGAATTATAAAATTAAATACGTAGATAAATTAAAAGGCAGATTGAAACACAAATTAAAAATCTATTGAATGAAAAGTGTTAAACAAAATAATTGTAAGATTAAAAAAGAAATAAAGTAAAATATACATTACATGTTATTACACATTATGTACAATATGTATATTCTTTTCTTTTTTTCTTATTATTTAATTTGTACTTTACAATTTGTCCAACTGGACATTTGGTAAATACAGTATGTATATGTTACTCTGTTCTGGCGAGGAAGTTAGTACTTTTCCTTGAAAGTCTCGCGGAAATCCCACCCGCTTAGTTAGTTTTATTTAGCCTAGAACCATTAAGTAGCCGTGGGTCGAAAATTCTGACTTCTACAGCACGTGTTAACTCTAGGGGGTGCATAATGATACGTTTCAACACATTCTGTACTTTCTTTAGAAAAACGGAAACAAGGAAAAGGACGAATATATAAATCAGGCACCCTTATTTTTAATATTTTGTACATTATGTACATTATGTCGTATTATGTTGTATTACATTATGCACTATATACGCATTATGTTGTATGTACATTATTTCGACCATTTGATGAAAATTGTAAAGAAACAATATGTAAAAATTAAACTCATTTTATTTCCAAATCTTTAATTAATATTAAGGTATATATATTTTTTGTTTTTTTTATTGTTAATTCTAGCTCCAAAGGCCATACATGGACTTGGTTTATATAACCGTTTTTCTTATCGCTCACTCCTTCTCGTCACGTCATTTCTAAACGTATAAATCTATAAAAAGCATACCTACCATCCATAACCTATACCTATACTATTTCATAGGCATTTCCTACAACTAATATTAAGATTTTGTCTATGATATTCAAACAATTAATAAATAATATCCCTCATAAACCCTCATACCTCATAACAGATAATAAGATCTATTCTTTAATAATGATAGATAAAGTTTCCCAGAAAAGACCAAATGCCCAGCTGGACAAATTGTAAAGTACAAATTAAATAATTAAAAAAAAAGAACAGACATTTTACACGTAATATAATTCATTCTTTAAAATAAAAAATGCTCAAAATACTATAGAATACGAATACCTTAATAATCAGCTGATTTATACTAGTCAGAGTTCATTATATTATGCAAGCACAGTAAGTAGTTTGTCAGAATCAACGTTACGTTAACGCACCATTTAGTTTTAACACTTTTTAATTAATTTATGTTATTGAATTCTGTTTTCTAACGTTATGATTATAAAAGGGAATTCCAAAAATTTCGTTAATATTTCCATGGCTATTTCTTCTCCCTTTTGCATTTTACAATTTTATGAACTTCCGAAGAAACCGAAGTATCTATAGTCTCTGGGTTGTATAGTGAACTTCTGTAAGATTACATTAATATTCCAATATACTTTTCATATCTTGATAAAACAATATATAATTTACTTTACATTTCTCAACAATGTTATCATTTGTATAACCTTTATGCATTATTTCTCTGTTTGGCAGCTAATGGATTTATACTAGTAACTTGTGACCTGTAGCTTGTGGCTTGTACAATGTTGCCAATAATATTAGTTTCGCTAGTGATATTATCATTAGTAACATTAATATTATTAGTGAAATTTTACAAGTTAGCATGCAATACTAATAAATTCTCTTGCATAATAGCATTAAATTTGGCAATGAGACAAATAAAGATCAGTAAATTTTACAAATTACAATTCAGCTAATCTGACTTCTCCAATTCACGTAAAATTGTAAGATTATAAAATAGAAGTTTAGAACGTGTAATTTATAACTTCTCAATTCACTAATATCATTAATTGATAAATCATTGTGCATGACAGCATAGTATTTAATATAGTATTTATAATATTAATAATTAACAATATAAAATAATAATAATACATAATAATTATAACATAAATATTTCTTCCATTTCATGGTCTTACTCCATTCACAAATTCTATTTCTTTCCGTAAGTAAAATCAAATTCTTATTTCTTATTTGTTTCTATACTTTGAGCGGTGCATTGTTCAGCGACCAGAAAGTGTCGTCGGACGTGAGGTAAGAAATTTTCAAAGACAATATGTTTTCTATAAAACAAGTAGCGAGACTTTATAGAATCTGCACAGAATAAGCATCCGGCGCGAAGCAAGACAGTTGCTCTTGCGGCTCGGTTGTTTACAACGGAAAGATGGTACGTGCGTCCCTGGGCTTTGGCCAAATGTCTTTATTACCTCACTGTTCTTACAGGCTGCAAATACGGCAAAAGTAACTTTTCCTTACGTTAGTTCAAACGTAAGATATATGAACATGGAGCTCAAAGGATATGTTAAAAAAGAACCATAAAGATGAAGAAACTACAGTTACATTGTTACTTACGCTTATGTCAGCCGAGAAAAGTTAAAGGAAAAATTTAGTAAGCATCAAATTATTAGAGTTTTTCTTTCGCAGCACAACATCTACAAAGTAACATAAGGAATTTATTTCGAGAGAACGTCATATATCAGTGGATAATTTACGGAACTTGTATTTTTATTGCTAAGGACGCAGCCTTAAGAATAATTGTGCACGTATATGTACACCAGTACCCTCTATCTAAAGTTCAGTCAGTTTGTGAACTATTCGTCGTGCTTAAATTCTGGTACGAAGGCGTGCAGGGAAATTGAAAGAAAGAAGTAACATTTTTCTTCTTTTTTCATTTTTTCGGGGCAAAACTAAGGTTTCTTTTAAAGGTAAAACTATTTTTGTATTTCTGTATTTAAAAGAATACTACAGATTATAGATATATGTACATATAATATACATATGTATATTATATAATGTAACATACATATAAAAATACACCAAAATTTCTATTATTCATTTTTCCACAAAAATACAATAATTACTGTACACTGAATACAATAATTCTTTTCTTTTAATAGATAATAAAGAAAGTTTATTCAAGAATGATTAATATAGTTACAATTATTATATAAGAAGTTTGGGATGTTGAATGAACAATGTAGTGTTTTATAGTATGTAAAATTAAAATTATTTTCATAAATCTGTGACCAAATGTAATTTTATAGATAATCAAATATAATACTTTTAATGTGAGAAATAATTAAATTTAATATAGTGACACTGGTGACTTTCTATCTGAATAGCTTTAAGAGTGCTTATTAAATACACATTAAATAAAGTAATTAATGTATCTTTACATTATAATTGTAAAAATAATTTACGTATATCTTGTTAACTTTATCACAATATTTACCACATGATTTTATCTGAATCTTGAAGAATCTAGCATATTTATAAAAAATGCCAATAATTGCAGAAGAGTTAAGATAACCTGGATATATTAAGTTATTATTGTATGACTAATTAAAAATTAGTGTTATAAAAGGTTTTAAATTTTATTATACAGAGTAATTACAGCTGGATTATTTATAATTCTTCATGAGTAAATAAGAAAAAGGTATATAATATAAATAAAATCTTTTTGAGGTTTATTTTTCAACGAAATCCAGTTTAAAATTGCAAATGTATGCAGTTATAGTTAAAATACAATAAAATACGGTTTATCAAGCGGCAAATACATATATGTGTATATAATATACATACATATATGTATGTATTTGGAGACCTACGCAACGTTCACACTTCTGAATTTAAACAAAATACGTTATCGACAATATGTTATTGCGCCAATTACAGAATTGTTAAAACAAATTGTATATGCATATTTTTCACTTGCATTATTTATCATGCATAATATTTTGCACTAATTGATTTAAATTTTCAGTATCTCTATTGTAAACTATGGTTTTAATATTGTTCGTTAAGAAAGTTACTTTTACATACTTTCTAGTTGAAGCATTCTAGGTGAAGCACCGTCATGTTAAAAACATTCTCGAAGTCGAGTAGCATAAATCTTAAGTGCATACATATATAATGAACTTAAAATTTGAATTTTTTAAAAAAGCAAAAATCCAACGGAAAAACGGGACTCTACATCCTTCTCGTATCTTTTCATAAAGGATTACCTCATAGTAGTTTATAAGTATGTAACGTCAAGCAGTTAATTTGAATTGCTTTTAATTAATTTGTTACTTTTAGAATAAGCGCAAAGTATTCGTTGGAAAAATGAATTTCTCAATAAATTTATATTATTTTGCAATCCATAAAATAAGTAGAAAACTTGTCATCAAGAATGTCGTACAAAATTGATTACAATAAATTTAATAATATAAAATTTTATAAGCATTCTTTGAATTCAAGCCTCACTTTTAGTAAAATATGTAAAACGACCGAATTTATTTAATAGACAAGGTCATAAAATAAAATTTACAATATTAATAATGACAAAATTTCAAGCTAATTAATAGAATAACTTCAAAAAATTGTAAATTACTCATTATAATATTATGTTTTGTTAGTTAATAATTATAATAGAAACAAAATTACATAAATTGTTTTATTTATTAAAAACGACTATCATTAACTTCAGTTGCATAAAATTTAATATTTCTTTTGAACAATATATATTATTCACCAATTTTTATTGATACTTCTTTTCTTAATGGATGACAAAATACAGTGAAAAATATGGTGAAAAATATAGTAAGCAACGATTGCGATTAAGTTATTCAAACAGTCTTCATAAATAATTCGTTTAAAACTCTACTGCACCCACCTTTCTTTGATCCTGAAAAGCTGCTGGTTAAAAGATAAAAGATCCAACACACCGTAGCACAACTTTATAAAAGTTTTTGTCATATTTCTTCTTCAAGATATACATATGGTGAACCACGTATCAAGAACTTTACGTGAAATCGTACAGCCTTCGATACTTTCCAAGAAAATATGTAATTTGAAACGTATTCGATGATTTATCGCGTAGGTTGTATTTCATCCTATTCCGTAGTTCTTTGGAACTCTTCGGATAATATTTGTATTATCTTTATATAAGATGTCTTCGAAGTAAGAAGTACCTTTATTTTGAAATTTTACGTATTACAATTTAAGAATCTACAACGTCTCTACAACTTGAAATTTTATACATTTAGTTCTTAAATATATAGATTTAATTCAAATCATAATAAATATATTAAAATTGAAAAAGTAATATTTTTTTATTATTTCTTAAATCATAATGTTAGAAATTTAATGTAATTTAGATAGTTAATATTTATTTTAACTCCATTTAAAAAGAAATTTACCAAGTAATATTTACACATGAATAAACTAAATGCATATTTATAAATCGAAGAATTATATGTTACTAATATATTTCAGTTTTCCGTAATAAAATTTCTTATTATGATCCTCTTTTTTATAATAAATCTCAAATAAAAAGACTTTTAGAAATACAACTACATCTTAATTTGTAATACATATATTACCTACGGAATAATACTTATTTGTTTAAAATGTAAAAGTATGATATGCTCCAAACCTAATATATTTTCCATTATACGTATAATTCTCTGGAACGTTCTCAACAATATCTGCATTATCTCCATATAAAATCTCGGAGAAACATATTTCCAGCAAGCCACCACTTGATCTTACTGGCGGAAATATCCGATGAAACCTTCTTCCCTCTCTTTCGCATCTAGATTAGTAAATAATCTTCTCCACTTTGTTTTTATAGCCAATCGTATCACTTGTTCCCTTCTTGTAGTCATGCATACAGTATACCCGTAAGTAGAACAAAGATAGGAAAAAACATTGAGAAAGATACCAATAAAGAAGTACAATCGAAGTCCAAGCATCAGCTTCTACAGCTGGGCACAATGTTCGTATTACACAACGTAAATATTCGGCTTGAAACAAACGGCAACTATTTAAAGCAGACTACGAAATCGTATTTCAAGGATCGCCAACGCCACTGGCGTATGATTGTTTTAAACCCAAAATAGAAATTTCACCATGTAAATATGCTGTAGACACGTAAATAGATATTTATATGCGTACATACATATAGATATGTATACATAAATATGTATATATAAATAGCGTTTACCTTTGTCTTCTGCAATACATTTTTATAATGCCTTGGAATTAACACATTTTCTCATGACATAGACTGATAATTCGAACACACATTTGGAATTATTGCATTTCAGTAATTTTCATATTTTTAGATGAATAAAATTTGTAAACTAAGCGTATATTTACGCGTATATATCATAATTACGATTTACCGATGTGTTAATCATAAATGTTCTTCGCAACATAGAATTTCCATACTTCTGCTCATATTTTCATCATTTCTATGCATACGACAGGTATCACAGAAGCAGTCGTTTGTGCAGAAATACGTATTATTACACACGAGTGCACGAGTGTTTGACCACTGATGCATTTCCATTGTTCACATTACATTATTGCTGCAAAGTTCAATCGAGATATTTTCGAAACAGAAATTGACAATAACATTTAACATTTACGTACAATTAAAGAAAACATTAAAAGTTACTCATTTATAGCGATCAATTGTTAATAATGAATATTATTAAAAAATTATAATTATAATAATAGGGTCTTAAATGCTTTATTAGAAAATTATAACAAAAATACAGAAATTATACATTATAAATGACAAAATGACTGGATTGTTTTTCGATCGATTGATGATGTTTACTGAAGTTCTTGTTCAAAATGTCATCCGTTCTTGTAAATACAACACTGACAACATTTTCGTGCAGAATCAAACAAACAACCAGTCATTTATGATTTTGATATTCTTGTTATAACTTCGTAATAAAACATTTACAACCCTATGTTTATATGACGTCTTTTTCTTATTTCTAATCATAGAATATGCTGACACCATTTGATGGAATCAAGATGAAACAGGCTGTGCATTTAATTATAGTCATAATTACTTTTTAAATTATAATATTGCAAATTTAATTCAATTTAGATATGAAGTTTCTTTTAAATAGAACAAAAATTAAATTTTCATTATTATTAGACTTCAAGCGAAAAGGTTGATATTAATTCCATTATTATTTAAAAAAAATCTTTCTCCTTATGTAATATTAATACATCTAAAGTAAACATACATAAACCAACAAATATATCTTACTAATATATTTTAGTCTTTTTTTTTTTGTAACAAAAGTTCTTGTTACGACGCTCATTCCTATAATAAATATAAAATTAAAAGCTATTATATTATTTTACTACATACATATTGTACATAGGTATGTGCATATATATGTAGATATAGAACGATGCTTAATTACCTGGTTGAAATGTAAAAATTCACAAGGCGATAGTCTAATTGAAACCTTGTTACATAAATTATAAATGTATTTCCATTGCCTTGAAAAAAAAGGATTGCATTCTTAAAGCAAAGAAATCCTACTTTACATTGATATAAGTTTAACCTGATCCGAACCATTTACGCTATAGCTCCATCTCTGTTTATCTCTCTAAATAACGTGTATATAAATCCTACGATTTCGTAACGAAATATTCTTTCTATCGCACGCGACAAAGTGAGTCAATAGCAAGCGCAAACAGAAAAATATCAAAAAAAAGACAAATGCACGGAACAAACAGATAAGTTGGTGACAATCAGGGAAGCATTCCATTTTTCTTACTCATCGTAGTATGTTACTAAGCTTTTGGTCGCCACTATCCAATGAGCGTGAGAAACACTGGCACAATACATATGAAGGCGTATCATTATACACGTTGCGTTTGTTTGGAAGCAATTGCGAGTCGTGACTAACAGACAGTGACGAATATTGGACTCCTCGGGAAAGAAACAGTCGATCGATGGCCGTGTGTTCAAAAAGGTCCGATCGAACCGTTATTTGTCGGTGAGTATCTTTCAAGTGGTGAACGGGTTCCATTGTGATAAAAACAGCAAGCGAGCTCTCTTACGTTAAGTCTTGGTATTAGTGGCCCTGAGCGACTTATACCGCGAGTTCTGTGTGAGTTAATTACCAAAGTAGTGTATTCGTGGAATGAGATACGAATGATATTAAGCTTAGTGTACGTGTGAATCTGTTTATCGATATCACGAACTCGATACTTTTGCTCATTTCACATTGCACAAACTTCTGTTCTATGCCGTGATTCCACGCATATGTATATACGAATCGCGGTTTTTGTTCCCGGATCATGCTTATATTACGTATAAAATTGCATTCCCAACAAGACCTAACCTCTTTCTAAGAAATATCGTGGCCATTCGGAGCAACGTTATCGATTCGGAACACGTTGATTCTGATCACGTCGGCGAAACAAAACGAACGAACTCGCGAGAACATCGATTGGTTTCTCCGGTATCGAACTGCAAGTTGTAATTGTCCGACAACTGTTATATCTCCTTTAAGCGGCAAATGACCTTCAAACGAGTAAAGCTCTTTAAGACCTTTTCTGATGTGTGAGGTAATCTGAACCGACAACATCGATTATCTACAAGCTATCAGTGAACTTCGTGGAAAAATTGTCGCAACCAAAATGTCGTCCAAAATAGTTACAAACGAGAAAGTGATTTTACGAAAGAAAAAATGTAAAACGAAAACAAATGAATCGAATGCGATAACGTGACAAGCAGCGATGTAGTATACAGTGGCGTGATGGATATTTAGAGGAGAAAGTCATTATAAGTCGAAGCAAATATCGACTGTAAATATCGATTGTATGTCACCGTGTGTACGATGTGTCAATGTGTGAAGTGTGTATTTGAGGTTAGATCACCCATTGATGGACCACGTGCGGGTATATGTGCATGGCGCGAACTTTAAAAATGGTGAGTCCACTAATGTTACTTTTAACTAATATTTTTATTAATTAAATTAACAAAACGCATGGATCTATCTAGATTAATATATTTTACATTATTATTAATTCATTTACCGATTTATGATCTCTGTACTAAAATAATGTTAAAAGCAGATATAAGAATTTAAAACTAAAGCTTCTCAATGCTAGAAAGGATAAATGAGGTAAATAATAAATAATAATAAATATTAAAAGAATATTATAGAATTATAAAATATTGAATATTAAAATATTGATGAATTATAAAATATTGATCTACATTTATATCGTTTATTTTGAATATATATTTTAAATATTGCGTTATCTTACATATTATGCAGCATGTGATTTATATATAAAAAATTAGTTATTGAAAAGCAATATAGTTCAAATCTTTTCTGTATAAATACAAAAGAATAGAATTAATATACTGTTCACAAATTTGATATGCAATCAATGAACAGTGAAAGGTAGTGAAGCGGAAGAAACATCAAGGCGCTGGAACATTTCATCGTTTTATAGTAAATGTGATCTGAAATTGAAGAATCCGTATATGTATCTATTTACATATGTAGCTCATGTGGCACTCAAATATCTATATGGAGTTCTTTATGTCGTTGGCCATTTAAATAAGGTTGACTTAAAAAGTACAAAGAAGCAAGAGTTACGAGATGTGACACGATCAGAAACTTTATACATACTGGAATATGAACAGACTTGTATGAAATCCTATCGGTTTAAGTTTACATCGAATTCGTCAAATTTATTAAGTAAGCAGATTTTATAGAATAATATAATAGACACACAAACATACCACTTTTTAAAAATATATGATTATTTATTAAAATAAATTATTTTAAAAAAGATAAAAATGATGGTAATTTTTCAAAATTATAAGGATTATTTTGAATTTTATTTTTAGTAAAAGTTAATAAATATTAATATTGCCTTTTTGATAATTGAAAGTAATCATAACACAAAATTTATATCATAATAAATTTTATAATTAGTTTTTTAATTTAATATGTATTTTTAATTCTTATGCTAATATGTATAACAGCTTCAAAGAAATATGTTTATATATGAAACATATTTTTGTTATCAATATTAAATATATGTACATTAAATCTTTATTTTATGTTTCAATTACTGATATGAGACTAACAAATTGTATAATAAAAATTATAAATAGGTACAAATTATAATAATAGATTATAATATTATAATAAAAATATTAGTATTCTAATAATTGTATTATAGTATGTATTTCTATATTTAAAATGATACATTTTTAATAAATAACATAATATAAATAATTTTATTTTTCTGAACTCTCTGTTAACCAAGTTGCTGGATTTTAAATCTCTAAGTGTACTTATCACGTGATATCGACATCATAGATTAATTTAATGTTATAAAGTACTGACAAACAATGATTATAATTTGTCATGACTAATATCTATTATAGAGATATTAAACTTCTCGAATTCAAAATTTGTATATTTGTAAAAATTTCTTTATAAATTAACAAATAATTTTAGAACAGATTTTTTTTTAATAAATAATTAATTTTTTACATACGAAATGCCCCACTAACAATAGAAATCTGAATATTTCCATTGATATTAGTTCAACATTAAAAGGAGTAATAAATATTTGTAATAAATATTTTTCTTTAAAAATCTCTATCAAAACAGATTTTAATATTAGTAACAAATTAGCTATGATATTAGAAAGATTGTTCTTATCATTACCAAGTGCTCTTTTAGTTGTTATTTTCTTACTTTCAGTATCAGCGGGAACAATTTAAATTTCATTATACTCCACGTACATATAATATTTACTTACAAACATTTGATGTTAATAACTGAATTATAATCCGATTACGTGCAGAGCATTTAGTGGGATGTGGAATTAGGTTACACATTATTAATTATAATTTATCTAATTGTATACTATACCACCAATATAGAGCGATATCCAGCAAATTACGTACTCTGCTAGGATATTATACCAACTTATTACAAAATATCAAAGCGAAGTACATATATAGTTATATCTAATATTATATATTTTTTAAAAAAAGCATAATTTTTATGACATATTGAAAATTCCATTCATAATTTTGTAGAGCTATATTTTTTAACTATAAATAATGTTATTAATTTATTATAAACATAAATAAACTAAATAATGGTTTTATTTTAATAGTTCCTATAAAAATATAGTCTGCAGTAATCTCTAATATACTCTATCATCTAAAAAATTAAAAAAGAACGATTATATTGAACACTTCTAAAATGTGAAGAATTCCTTCATTTCTCGTAACAAAAATAAATAAGATTACATTTAAAAAATGTTTATTTCTAGATAGGTAACTCAAGTCTTATGTTATCCTACGGTTCACGTACACTTTATTAAAATAATAATCGGGTTGTACCTAAACCATGTAATAAGCTTCTGATCATGAAAAGTACGAGTATTACATACTCTGCTTGCGTACAATATTCGTTTTAATAGGATTTCATCTGGCAATTTTAATGCCGTCAAGCTTAAGATGAAGCTGTGCTCTCAAGAAATGCGGCTACTGCTCGCTTGAATACACATCACCTATCAGTTCCTTTGATCATGGCGTGTTACAACAATGTGATAGTGTGCATTAAAGAGAATGATAGGCGTTGAAGTAAACCGAGTTTGCTAGACCCTTTTTAATCGATTCTCAAACGTAAAAAAAGAACCCCTTTTCGTAAAGTCCACCGCGTAATAAGTGTGGGCTTAAGTCACATTATTCAGAAAAATATAAAATCAAAGACCAAGAGTTGTACAATATTAAATGTCATATTCCAATCTTCTTGAGATCATGGAACTAACAACTGAAACCTGGTATAAGGTAATCTAGTACTTCAATTCGCTGACAATTACATAAAACTTAGATAAGAAAAGATTTAGAAAGATCTACGTACAATAAATCCTTAGTATATATTATAAAGTAATTCTCTATGAACTTTTGATATATAGGACTCTTGTCTATGAAATGATAAAGTAAAAAAGTAAAATAATATGAAGATAACTAAACACTGAAATTTGTTGGTATATAATTAAATAAAATTTAGATAAGGAGAGATTGAAATAAATTTGTAGAATAGCTTCTATCGTTATAAAATAATTTTGTATTAGATTTTGCTTTATACTACAGTTTTCTTATCGAGATAAAGTAATGTGGGAATTGTAAAATAGTAAAATAACATGAAAACAACTAAATAAGAATATTTGTTCATAATTGAATAATATTTAGGCGGAAAAAGGTTTAAAGTAGATAGAATAATCTAATATAATGATAAAGTAGCGTTATGAAATAACTTTATATAAATTCTCGCAATTACTTTTCTCTATTCGCAATAACAATATTAATTAATCCATATTTTAAAATTGGATTAAGGGAGTACAAAACCATGCGCCTTTAAAATATCGAAATCTTTTTTTCTTGCATTTTTTACAATTTGATATTTGTATAATACTTTGGTAAAATGATATTTTGAAAACCTAAGACAGGGCGATTATAAGACTTAATACGAATGCATTTTTTTATTTTAGAGAAAGATTAATTTAAAACCTTAAACATGTTCTTTTTCGAAACTTTATTTTTCCCTTGCTCCCAGTAGATTTCCAAAACTCTTCAGCCAATTAACTTGAATTTTTTACACGCCATCCTATATTATTTATCTTCTAATATAATCTAGGTTGTAGTTCATAATTGTTTTTGGTGTTTTAGTCCGTTGAATTTTTATAAATTTTTATAAATATTAAAGTCAATCGTTTTCAACGAGAAATAAAATTTGTTCGTTAATAAGTATTCGTTTTCGTATTTTTCAAAATTATGGAAAAATTATACACCACGTTGAAGATATTGAATTTTTGTATATTAATTAATGTACCATTGTCATAAATATTACTTATTTACAGAGCGAAATGAAAGTCAGATAAAGATATTTTGGATGTTTATCAGATATTCGGAAGAAATCGTGCTAATATTTAAACAGCACAATATACAATTCGCCTAAGATATTTTCTACTTTATGAATTTCTTTTTAAAAATAAACTAAAATTCTAGATACAAATATTCTAAAATTCAATTTAAAGAAATAAAGAATTATGTATTGTTTTAACAGGTGATAGTTAGTTATCTTTTTAAAAATGACAGAAAATGTATCTTTTTTTAGAACATATGTATAATAGTTATCAAAATAAACATTCAAATTTGATATTGATTCTCTTCCAGATACGAATGGTTTCCTGTGTTATTTTTGTAGCAGATGTTCTTTTTAATCCACCGATAAACCTTCACTAATCTGTTGAAAAGATTTTCAGTCTTTAAAAATGCTGCTTCTATCCGAGTTTTTCGATAAACTGTAAAATTAATTTATAAACTTCAATCAATTATTCATTCAGAAGATCTATATCAATTGCAAAAAATCATATTTTTAAAACTTTGTAACTCATTTACATCAGTAAATCTTTATTAAACTACAAACAAATATTGCTTAAAATGAATATGATTATAAAAGGGGAATGTTAGTCATAATTAAAGAATATTTGTCATTAGTAAAAAGTAAAGAAGTTAATCATAAGAAAATAATATCCTTCAGATATTTTTTATTTATTTAAACAATATTATATTTCATAAAAATTAATCATTTCTTGAAGACAATATAATCAGATAATTTAATTTCAAACATAAAGTATTTTTAAAAAATGTATGGTTATGGAAACTGAATTGAAAACTCTACACAGGAATTTGAACTGTAAATTCAGGGTATTCGTGATATTCTTCCATTTAACTCGGTAGTCTTCATGATAGTATAATTGTAGAGTATATACAGCGTTAAAGGATCGATAAATGTATTCACGGATTAGGATTATATGAGTTCATTGACTTCACTTTCATTTATAATTTATACCCTACATCATTGCTTTCTACTCGATTATTCTGGAAAGCAACTTGAGCTTCATCATTGAAGATTTAATGCTTTCATATCATGCATTATAGCAATGATAATATGGTAGAAAAGATGTTCAAGAGGATTGAACCAACAAACAGAAATGAAATATCTAGTTATCTCTTTCGTCGTAAAGATAATAAAGTAACATTAGTAGTATGTATTGTGTATACGTACATAATTAGCTTTAAGTAATTTTTTGCGTTAATTAAGAGTTTCATTTGATTTTGTTTATGTCAATTAAAATATCTTTTCACCTGAATTTCAGAACTTTAGAAATTAAACGTATAAATTTAATAATTATTCATGAGTTTATTCTGTACGTTGAATTCGGTAATTTTTTAACATGTTGTAAAAGTCAACATTTGAGATAACTTCTTCCTTTCATGAAAATCTTGGACTTCCTTAGTTTTCAAGATATTCGCGAAAATCTATCCGCACGAAACTCGCTTTACGATAACCGGATAAAATAACGCCTAACCTAACCTAATTCTTATCTTTTGTTTATAGTTTATATAGCTTTGGGTTAGGTGACATCTTATCCGGCCACCGCGAGATGGCCAGCAATCCATCGGCATCCACTGTCACGGACGCACAATTATAAGCAAACTTTACCGTGTGCTGCCGATACTGCTGACAGTTTTTTGCAAGTATCTCGCATATTTTCGTATCTTGCAAGTAAACTAAGAGTTTGACGTTTTCGTGACAGGACAAAGTTGTTCCAAGTGTTGAATTTTATAACATATTAAAAAATCATCGAAATTGGTGTTGAGGGTAAACTCGAAGCAATTACCATAAATTTTAATAACTCTTTCAATGCATCATGAAACTATTTAAATGATTTGTTAATAAAACGTCAATTGCTATTTTACTATAAATAAATTATCGATGCACGCGGACAAAATCAAAATATAGGTAAAACACTGTTTATATAATGTTAAGTTAACAGAAAATTATAACTTCTGTAATTCTTTTTATCTTTTGTAAAAAATTTAAAAAGTTATATTCATACTAATGCATTGTAAAGAAAATTATACCAAAACTTATGAATAAATTGCTCACAAAGTTTCTCTTTGAGAAATTAAATAGAACACATTTTAATTAATAAAATGCTTAATGAAAAATTTATTCGTTATACATCACATTATATCCAATTATAGTCAAGTGAATTTTTCATTGCTCATGAGAGAAAAGATTATAATTGTTTGTAATTCCTCATTCTAATGAAAGAAGTATTAATACTATAAATAGATTATTTAGTGACCAAACAAAACGATATATGTATAATAATACAAATAATGGAGACGCAAAATAATATTCAGAAATATAGACAACTGCATTTATCTAATCTTCAACATTCAACGCGTACCATTGTTTTAATAAGTAAAATGATTATTACCTGATTTGATTAAAGCGTGGTATCTATATAGAATGAGTCACTAAGAACTGTCACCTGAAATAACTCGTTATCTACTGACTTTAACAAAAATTATTTGAAGTGAAATGAGCCTGATTAGATGACTATATTTTGATTTTTCGGTGCCTCGTATTTTCTGATATCAAGGTGACCTTGGGTTTTCTAACAGTCGCCCTAACCTCTTTTATACTTCATTATAGCCATTAAAAAGGTTACGATTATGAATTCAACTATCTATAATAAGGTGACAAAACGAAACGAAAATTTGTGAAAAGTAACTTACTATCAATGTTTACATTTAAAGTAGATGTTCAAAGTTATGGCAGTCCATACATGTGTCGACATTTTCCCAAACGGCGCGACGCAACGTAATGTCGCGTCGGTACGAAACACGAACCGCTTGCAGTGTACCTATGAGACATAATTCACTATACACCTATTTTAAGCGGAAACATGGAAAGTAAGTTACTTTTCACAAAATTTCATTTCGTGTTGAGGTACAAGGTCAACTAAAGATCATCTTATTATAGGTCGTTGAATTCATAACCTTTTACGATAGAGTATAAAAAATATAGGGTGACTGTTAAAAAATCTCCAGATCACCTTGGTATCTCAAAAAAATATAAGACATCGCAAAATCAAAATAGGATACATACAAATGAGGATACTTGTATAATAAATAATTTCACTTCAAACATTTTTTGATAAAGTCAGTAGATAACGAGTTATTTCAGGTGATATGTTGTACAAATATTAAATTAATGATACAATTATACGAAAAATATAAAATTGTAATAAAAGGTTTTCAAATTTCAACTCTCCTGTTAATACCTGGAATTTTAAATCTTTCACCAAGCGCTGTGGAAATGTTCATTCTTAAAGTTATTAACGCGTTTTTAACAGTTCTAAACTCTACAGATATAAAACGACTGAACCTTGATACCAATTTAAAAACAACTTTGAAATGATCACCGATCGAATGATCATTTTCTTCTCTCGCTAAGTTATTCCTCCTTTAATCAAATTTTGTTGCAATATCAGAAGTGAAAAAGATGTATATATTTATATCTACATATAAAACAAATAGAAATATATTTCTTAGTATCAAAAGTTACCTAAAAAAACATTTAAGCACCTTTCGTTACTATTTTTAATTAATTTCAAATGTTATATTTCTCATTTATGTGTGTTTTTATAGTTGAACTAATCTTTTGAGATGTATAATATTTTTTTTAATATTTAAATAAAAGTCACTAACTCGAAATCAATATTTTTGAACCATATAACAGTGACACACAATAGTTCTTACGTCATTTTGATTTATTTCCTGTATTTTAGGAGATAAAATGATTTTTGATGTTTATCACGTAAGGCATGTGTGTGTATATATATACAATAAAAATTAAAATTAAGTAATCTAACTCGAATCTAACTTCAATTGTTACTTAAAATCTATACTACAAATCCATACTTTTATGAATATAACTAAAAAAATAAAACCTAAGCATAGATTTATTTCATCCACTAAATATTACAACGAATAATATACTTTGGATATTTTATGTATATATTTTTACATATTCTATGTAAAGTATTCTATTTGGTATATTTTGCATTTTCAAATTTCTTATAACACGTTGACTGCCACGCGTGTTATCAAAGAAATCTCCGTCAGGCCACGCGTACAGCAGTACCAAGCGTTCTCTGCTAGGTGCTCCCATCGATATTTTAGTAATGCGAATCGCTCAAGCGGTGGTCTCAAGAATGATCTTTCGTTTCGTTTGTTCGCAGCATTAAAACCACTAGCTGTTGTTGAATATAACGAAGGAAAGTGTCGTATAGATTGTTCCGACCAAATGGTTTCTTATGCCACCACAATTAGAAAAGGAATCAAATGGTACAGAAAACTTGGCGTTCGATTCTTTCTGGGAATTTCTGTTGTAAAGGCTTTGACGGTTTACAAAATTGCAACAAGGAAAAATACAAATATTAGAATATTTAGACAATTATTAGTTGCAAAATTATTAAGGTTGTCTGAAAATACAAAAAATCCTTGTCTTCGACGGAGTCGGCATAATATCGCCGTTCGGAAAAACGATTCCGGAAGAAGCATTAGACGCGCATGCAAACTATGTTATGCGAATAAAAGACGTCGAATGGACCGAACAAAAGCACAAAAGAATTTGAAGAAAACAACAACTTATTGTCCAAATTGTCCCGACCAACCTCAGCTATGTATAGAATGCTTTAAAGTTTTACATTCTAAATAATTTTTTTAATAAACCATTTTCGTATTTTTATTTTATAGCAATTCAACTATTATTACAATTAATTATTAATTAACAATTTATTATCATGGAATATCTTTTCAAATACCTATGACGATCCTTCGCAAGTAGTCAAATAAGCGACACCCTAACATGGGTTACGTGGCCTGATCAGAAACTTTGCTGTCACCTGAATACGGGTGTCGTGGCGGTCAACGTGATAAAAGCATATACATCCGCAACCCAATACTACATGTATGAGTCAATTATAATAAAAAAATTAAAAGTTCCGAAAAGAGAAAATCATGATCTATTAACGACGTGGAATAAATTTTGTTTTCGATGAAACTGTAATTATTCATCGAAATATATTTATACGAATATATCTGCAAACCTCTGGTTTCGATTAAATAAATTACACACTGCAGCACACGTATACGAAACATATTACGGGTTACGATATTTAATAGATTATGTGGCTTTAGAATATCATTCGCAATTATTGGATGATTCAGAGTATACCCTCAAATTTCATTTATATTTACAAACATATAGAACATCGAAACATGCAGTTTTCTATTGGAACAAACATTTCATTTAAGAACGAGTGCAAATGATAAACACTGAGATTAATTCTTTAACCAACGAATACAAATTTACCACTGATTTATTCTTTAATCAACCAGTACAAAATTTATAATTTATAAAACAACGACTAATTCTAAAAGGACAACATATATACCATCAATAAGTAGGACTCACCATATAGATGTCGTCCAGCAATGAATCTTGTATGCACGAATTTATTCTAATAAACTTTCATCGTCTATGCTTTAGTCCCGTAGTAACACGGCAACACGTATGATCCACACAGAAATATGAATTTTCTTCGTGGCAATGTTTCACAAACGATAAGTAACCGGTTCACTGCCGTGAGTATTCGCATCGACATTCAAAGTGAGCAACGAGAAATTGAACGGATTCTTCGCGTTCTCTATCGTGCATTTTCACTCCTACGTACAAACTATCATCTAATTCTTACATGTGCTTTTATATTTCCGTCTCGAACCGACGTAACAAAAGGCTCTACACATGAAACTATTCGATAATCTAGAAGATTAAAAAGGTGTTCGTTGTTCTTCTTGTGATGAAGAGGAACATAAGTCTGATCACATAAATGCGAATTTCAACTTATTCGAATAAATTGAATAAACGCCGCTTAAAGTAATTAAAAAATCGCATAACTGGATAATGGCATTTTGCCGAATGACGAGATCGATATTCTTCAAGTTTCGATATATTAGCGAATTAGGTATAAGCAGCATGATATTTCCGTCTTGTGTAATATGTATGTAGCTAATTATTTCGAATGTGGAAATATATTTTTTTTTAATATGAATCGTGAGATTTCTTTTATATTTTTTGATTGGGATTATTTAAAATGACCATATGACCTTATTTAAAATGAAATTTATTTAAAATGACCATATTTTTTTATGTAATCGTGAGATTTGCGATATTCGTACGATAATTACTAAAATATGCTATGTACGAAGAATCAACAATTGTACTAACTCATCTAATTTGATTGTGATCGCTAATTAGTCAATGCAAAAATCAACAAATAAAAAATGCAAATAAAATTAATTTATCCATTAATTTGGTTTCGTTTAAAAATATTAATAAATCGTGGATTTTATTGTCCCCTAAACTATCTTTAAAAATTAAACATTAATGAAAAACAAAAAAATTACTAAAATGTTATATTTTAATATTCAGAATATCTTATTGATCCACATTTCGCATGTTTACAATTTATATCAGTGTTAAAAGTAAATTTTTTTATGTCAGATATTTACATACTGTAACATTGCGGTACTGAAAAAATTGTTGCAGTAACTCCATTTATACTTTTAGTAAATTGAATTGTCACGATTTTATTTAAACACCGGATGTATAAACTTCGAGCATGTGTTCTAAATCAATAGAAAAATTTTGATTTTGATCTTTAAATAACCTCCAGTTTTCTTGTAACCTTGAATTTCAGAAGAATCATTCTAAGTGTACCTTCTTAATTTTTATATCTCTTCTTCGTACTTTAATATTGATATAAATATGGCAGGATGAGATCATAAATTGGAAAACAATGAAGGAATATTCTGTATCTCAGGCTCAGTTGCTCCACGCCGTTTACAAACTGTTTTATGTTATATTTATTTGAAAATACACCGTATGTAAAGTGCAACGCATCGTACCATAAAGTTACGTACAACTATGTGAAATTTCTTTCCACGAATTTGGTATTTTACGAGTTTCATTTTATACCGGTTAACAGTCGTGCAAATATAAAGGTTTTATTTGCTCAAAAATGCTCGTGCATGGCGTGGACGATAATATGGAAACGATCGAACGAGCCGTAATGTGCAACTTATCGATTTTACGATTTCGTGTAAACTTTCACACCAAAAACAGTACCCATAAATGTTTTATATATTCACATTCATAAAAGAAGTCATTGAGAAGTTTAATTGTAGAATTGAAACTGTGATACTATAAGGAAATTTGAATAAAATCATTAAAATTTACAAAAATATCATAATGACAACATTTGCAATAAAATGTTTCCTTGTATTATAGCGATTTAATTAATTACTATTAAAAGAGTTGTCATAAATATTTTAAATTTCTATTCATAAAAGAAATCATTGGAAAATTTATTATAAAATTGAAAGCATAAAAATATAAATAAAGAATGAGATTATTAAAAACTGATAAAAATATTATAACGATAATATATTTAATATTATAAAATATTTCCTTTCGTATTATAACGATCAATTTAATCGATTAGATGATCCTAGGTCAGATAAAGTGAATTAATTAGGATCGTTTAACGTTTAATTAGAGTATACATTTTTGTTCATTCAACAGAGCGCATCCTGAGCGTATCTTGTGGTGGTTGAATCCACTTTGAACGTATAACATCGTGTGCTTACACGTTGGCTATAGTATGTATATTCCGATTTGATAACATCAGGTAAATTACTAAACATGCATGCCTCGCATAACGACAAGCGTTTTCCGCAGAATCAACAGGTCGAACCTGAATCAAATCCTTAATCGCCATTTAAATGATATATGTGCACTTTACATATATATGTGCTCGAAGGTGAAATTTGAACAGGGAAGGAAAAAAGGTAACCGTTCGCTCCAGTGCTATTAGGGAGGGAACTTTTGAGTCGAATATAATAATTCACTGAATGCTTTTCAAACGATATCTTTTGTTGGTATACATGATGTACGTTCTTTGATCTATCAGCGAAGATTGTTAAAAAAATCCGCGAAGATAGACATGATATCAAGTAAACTCAAGCGTCGTAAAAGTTGTAATCACTGCTTTATCGTAATTTGGAAGAATCTTCGTGAAACAGTGTCGAAGCGCATCGCTATCTTCATTCATCCGTGTCATGCACCCCTTCTATTCCATACAACCACTCTGTATACATACATATATATCATCTCCCAATGGCCTCATCCCCCCCCCGCCCTTTTTCTATAGTTCACCCGCGCACTCAATCACATTTTCTCTCGCTTTTACCTCTTTCTCTCTCTATGCGTATCTTTTGTCTTGTATTCCCCTCTTTCCGCTCACACTCACGATACATTATCCCCTATCTCCATTTCTCGCTTCAACTACATTTATTTTCTGTATACTCCACCCAGAACAACGAACGTAAAAGATAAAGGGGGAAGTAAAGAAGAAAATAAAATAAAAAACAGAGAAACAGCACGTTCGAACGAAGGAGTGAAAGAAGCATCGACTACGAATGGTTTTCTTACGGTTATCGAAGGATATCCATAGGTAGCAGATTGAATCGTTTGTTGCAAGAACAGATCGAATATGCATGTAGTAAGTACTTATGTATCCGTTTACGTGTTATATAATTTTCCTTGTTGCTGGTTCATCGCTGATCATGTCCTCGGCCACGGTCATTCCCTTTCCTTTTCGTGGCCATACGTTCCCCAAGCAACGAGAGATCGCCGGTAGAGAGCAGAGAGAAGATACGTTTTGCGACGCATTCACGGGGCACGTGAACCACCGATGGAAAGGACAGCAGCGACAGCAAGAGACGATGGTGTCGAAAGCGAATGAATATAAACGAGTATCGAGATTGAGAAAGACAGAAATACTCAGGGCGGTGGAGGTTCAGAGAGAGAAAGAAAGAGACCGATAAAAGGAGAAGAAGAGAGAGGGATAGAGGAAGATATATACTGTACACGTCTCTGTCTCTCTCTGTCTCCCTTTTCGTCGCGCACCAAACCGATCGGCGATGTGCAGCCGCGTGCGCCACCACGATGGCCGATCGAAAAAAGTCAACTAAGAAATCGATGACAAAAATGACGACTACAACGACAACAACGATGACGACGAAGACGAGAAAGAAAACGTGGCCTCTCGAACCTATGTCGGCGACGCTTAACGTCGGGGCTGCTCTGGGCGTCGCGGCGCTCACACATCGGCTCACTGAGCTCGAGGTAGGCGACACCGTCGGAACCGAGGATCGCGGCTACGGCCGACAAGAACCGAAAGAGCAAGCCGAGCTTTCCAGATGTTGTTGCGCACGCGCCCTTGCACACCACCTCACAGTTCAATCAATTTTTAGCTATTGAAATGTCCGTTGGATTTCAGATCCATTACTTTTTCTTTGCCAACCACCAGTTTCATTACCATTTTTCCTCTAAAAAATATCAATGTGTAAGAATATTATTGATAGCGTAATTAATTGTTCCATTGATTAACATAAAACTTAAGTGAGTAAGAAATTAGTTGAAATGCATTTGTGGGATTCTAGTTCAGAGGTACATGAAAATTCTTGTAATGAATGTATACGTATTCTTCCCTATGTTTTTATTTCTAAATTTACAATACGAAAATTTCTTGGTGCAATACATAATTGGTATCCATATCCTTTATATACATGAAGGTATCCTTAAACTAGGAATTATGTTTTATAAAACATTCTTATGTTATATAAAAGAAATGTTACAAATATGTTAATATATTAAAGAATTGGTTAAAAAATTTATATTTTTTTGTCTACAAAGGCTTAAATCTCAACAACTCTATTTTAAAGAGATATAATTTAATATATAGTATAATACGTATATTTGTGTTGTTTACAATTTAATATGTACAATACATGTTGTACTGTACAAAACTATGTAATATAAATTATTAAAATATTAAAAACGTTCTATTCCTGATAGTTTAATTTTACATACTTTTATATTGCATATGTAAAACAACAATATATCAAATTCAACAAACAAATATATCTTTTATAATTTTATAATATTATAATAATTTTGTTAATCATTGCGTCTCATATATTCAGTTCATCAAATCAATTAATTATCTTTATCTTTTTCAGAAATAAGAAATAATAGTCAAGGAGTGCGATATGAAAAATCTTCCACATTTACCGCCTTTCTTATATATGTTCTTTAAGTGTAACTACAATCGATCTTCAATTTGATTAAGTGTTATTTTATCACCACAATTAAATTCTTATAACGGGAAACATTGTTAAAAAACATTCAGACTAAGCATAAAAAAATAATTATGTACGTATATGTATACAAGCAGTCGTGTGTTGTAATTACTTAATTGCTCGGTTCTGATTGGGCTGTTTTGCGGGGTAGGGATGGCGGTGTTCTCGGTTCATGATTTGCGCGCTACATGTTGCTCGACCTCCATTGGCTGAGTTACCTGAAAGGCCGACGAATCAGCCATTTATTTCTAAACCCTTGCTGCTTTTAACCCTCAAAGAACGCCAAATATCGAAATTTTACCGCCTAGAGTTATCGGTAACTAAGACAATTCGTAATATCATTGAATGATATGCATGTAAAAATAGTGATAAAAATTCATTAATAAAAAACTAAGAAGAGGAGGAATATACAAGATGATTCTGGTATTTAGTGTGTGCTTTTAAGTGTAAGATAATAGATGTGAGCTTGGTAACAGTGGGGTGTAAGAGACGCGCTCTCGTGGTGGATGCACCAAATGCCAGTGTCAATATGGCCGTTACCGAGAGCGCAGTATGTGGAGAGACGCGGACGCGGTAGTTTCTTCGGTCTCTAACATGAAGTACACTCTGATAGGGAAAAACGTTTCTACGAAATATTAACACATTTATTGAAAAATTTCAACAAAATGAGTTGTGTTGTGGAAGAGCGGATAAACAGCATGCAAAACGAAAACGCTCGGGTGCAAGGTATGTGGTTATCGTGTTCGTTAAAAAGTGTTTTTCACCGGTTGTTTACGAATGTTTAGCGGCAGAAACACGCTAGTCCTCGCACGCAACCTCCTCGACGCGCATTCGATCGATTTGTCGCTACATTTATTGGCATTGCCAATTCAATGACTACCAACCGAATCTCTAGAAATGCAAATGAAATCTCCAAATAAACGTATACTTTTTGGTGATAGTTTCGGAAATTTTCTGTGAAGAATCAGTCTTGTGCTAAGTGGATAATGCATCTGTGTGTAACACCAGAATTAACCGTTCGATTAAGTTTTTCATCGCATTTATTTTAAATCATTTATTAAATACACTTTTAATTCGATATGTTTTCTAATCTATGTGTGAATACATATTACTTGGTGATATTGTATAATTTTCACAAACATACATATACAAGTTATTTAAAAATAATTCTTACGTCTATTATAAACTTTAAGCATCAATTTGAAAAAATTTTAATAAAGCCATAATAGATTTACTAAACCATAAATATTGTTAACACTTTATTGAATAATAAAGAGAGTGTTTAAACTGCTACTCCGACTTTCAAATGTTAAATTTCATTGATTTCTGTTACGATCATTATCGTCATTTTGTATTATTTAAGAACGTTAAATAACTAGTAAAAATAATTCGTTAAATCTTTTCACACTCCTGCATAATTCTGTTAATTAGAATTCCTGATATTATTTAGAAAATCCTGCATAAGTTCTATTTGTAAATGTAGCTGAAAGTATTTATTGAGCTCGTGACATAATAAGTGCATGTACAATAATATCGATAACAAGAAGATATTTTCTATTACGTATAAATTTTCAAATAAATACAAAAATTGATTACACGTGATATGTTGCGTTACTGTAACATTGCCTCAATTATTATGTTATATAAGTATATTATGTACATTTGCTTGTGGTATTCTTTTGAAACTTTTCATTCGTACTAAATACGTGCGGCATCTGTGTTTAAGCAATTTACATTATAAAGTGAACAAGATAAAATTTGTTTTTTTCGAATGAGTTCTTTAAAGAAAAGTTCAGTTTGGATAGAAGAACTGAAATTTTGTTTTAAACAATAAAAACAAAAAAAAATAAAATTGTTTAATGTATTTAAAAATCTGTTTGTTGCTGTCATAACCATTTACGAAACTATTTTTATTTGTTAAACAATTATTTATTTGTTAATGTACAGATACCAAAAAGGAAATGGTTAAAAACAATGGAAGACTAAAATTGAACAATGATGAATCAAAACCATCAATTATTGAGCTGTTTCCTTGGATCCTAGAGTTTAAAAAAATGTGCAGGTGTATACATACAGAAAAAAGTATGGCATCTTTAACAGAACTTATGCAATTTTATGTGAGGTAATGATTATATCGTCATAAGTTTGTATCATCCCCATTTTCAGTTTACCAGTAATATTTTTTCTGGGAACTGGTTTAAAAATCAGTAAAAGTAGATAACTTAGTTCTTTAGATATTATACATTATACGTAGATATTATTATAAATATATATATGTAATTATATATATAATAATAATATACAATAAATGTATATATGCAATACAAGCGTGTTTCCTTTATGAACATTAAATTAAAATTATTAAGAATATCTGTAATAGGCAGATCATTAGAATGCAGTAGAATAAAATGGTACAAAAAATATAAAGAAGGAAGTGACTATATGGTCCTGAATTTAAAAGATATAATTTTTTTAATATTAAATTATGGTCAGTGGAAATATTAGGGAAACATTAGGAAATATTCATCAAATAATTATTGTAAAACATATTGAGAACAATTGTAAATGAAAGTGATATAATAACAATATCAGTATAAAATGTTTTTTAAATTATAAGTTAATATCAATAATCAAAAATGTATATAAAAATTATTAAGCATAAAAATAGAAATAAATGTAATCATTACAAAATTTTGAGGTTGTAAGGGACAAAATAATAAATAAATACTACTACAAAAGGGACAATGCAATAAATAAATACTATTACATAAGGAACAATGCACTAAATAAATACTACTACTACTATCACTACTACTAATACTATAAAAATTATTGTTTGTTTTAATTATTTTATATCACGTCAAGGTTACTTTAAAAACAATGTTTATTATTGAAAACTTTAATAACTTCATACAATTCTGTAATCATACTTATTAAACTTTTTATGCTTTCAAGGCATAATTAAATTTTTGTATCTGTTTGATATCTGTTAATATCAGTGATATGTTTACATATATATAATATCCGTACTAATTATTTAATTAAATTATTAGTGAATTATATGTTTAAGCATAAATTTGTTATATATAAATCAATTAATATAAAAAGTTGTATGAGTTGCAAATTTTGGATAGGATAGAAATGGATTGCATGTTGTAAATTTATCAGTTTTATTGTATTAAGAAAATGAAAAATGTTTCAGTAAATAATTTGCTTACAGAAATGTAAGTGTCAGTGTAAATGAATGTTACACAAGGCCTTTAAGAGCAGCAAAATTAAAGGATTCTATTAGTGAGACTTTAATGTTGTTCTTATATATTTATCGTGAACTTTCTGAGGTAAGCTTCTTTCTTAATTTTAGTATTTTTGTATGCTGAACTGTTTCTTATGTTACTAAACACTAAACAAATTTCACCTTTTAGGATCATGATAGGTTCAGTTATTTAAATAATATGTCTGACTTATTAGCGCTCTATATAGATATGGAACTAAAAGCATCTAGGAAAAGCAGAGAAAATCATGATAAAATTTGTGCAAGGATTACTTCTTGCCTTTATGTTTATCTAGGTATGATGATGTTCACACAAATATTTTACAGCAATTAATTTAAATAGAAATGATTTAAAATGCTGAAATATTGTATGTTATCTTAAAAGAAAATGTATATATGTCTCTTTCAGAACATTCCATGGAACATTTATTAGATACTTTAATCAAGGTACAACTAATGTGTTGCAGTTATCATCATATTTTAGATCCAATTATAACGTAAGTATAAAACAAAGTAAAAGAGTTTATTTCTGACATTTTTGTTCCATTTTTAGTTTGTGAAAATTCAATCAAGAAATATAAATTAGTTTTATCATTTGCAATAGATTTACTGCCTCAGTTAAAAATTTCATATTTATTTTACTATATTTTAAATTTATTATTAACTTTTACATTTGAGTGAATCTATATAATAGGTAATTATTGTATATGCTGCATAAGTTACCTTTATTTTTTTCAGTATCTTTTTTTCAGTTACTTAGCAAACTATCAGATCTTTTAATACTTCACCAAATAAGAACTTATATTAAAATTTAATTTCACTCTCGTTTATTGGTATTATTCTCTATATATATTAATATATATTAATACTTATTATATACGTACATACATACATATACACAACTGTTTTCCTTTTTAGGAAAATAATAAAAAATATTCCCATTCACCCAGAATCTAGTATTATGTATATTCGTTACTTTTTTATTTATCGTTTGTGGAGAAAAATAAATGAAAATGTGGCTGTAAAAGATCAAATAACAGCTGCTGCAATTGCATCTCTGGGGCCATTGCCATCTACATTCTCATCGAGTATATTAGAAGATGTATTGCCAAAAGTGCCAAAGAGTCAACCAAATTCTACAAAAGCTCTATTGCAGCATAAATTTGATATAAAAAAACATTGTGAAATGTTTGCACAATATTGCAGAAAAAGCAATGGAAGTGTATACCAGGACGGAATTGCAACTCCCATTGATTCGTCCAGTAGAATTAATTCAAAAATGGTATTTATCTATATACTAATTATTTCTTTTCATGCACATTTGTTATATTCAATTGACACATTTATAATTATTAATTATCACTTTCAAATTGCTATCAAAATTATTTATAACATTTTCCAAACTATACTAATTACTGCATAAAGTTATTTTTATGTAAATAATAATAACTAGTAATTAATCTATGAAACTTCGATTAGTGCGCACATAAAGATAATATAACTTAATTACGACAAAATTAATAATAATTTATGTTCATGCACGTCAGTCGGAAGATATGGTTAAGAAAGATGTAGAATATGTAGATAATAACGTAAATTCAATTATATCAGATAAAAATAAAAAAAATGAATCTATTTCTTTGCTAAATACTTTTAAAACTTTAAATTTGGAAGAACAAACTAGTTTTAAATGTTTAGGTACTTTTTCGAATAATATTTCTACGGAGCATGTTAATTCTAAAACAATTAAATCAAATAAAAATCGTTTGCGGAGGAAATGTAAAAAGTCCAATGAGATTGTAATTATTGATTTAACTAATGATATAGTGCTCGAGAAATGTATAAAGAAAAGAAAGTCTAGAAAACTACCATGGTTAGAAGAAGCAAAAAAGAATATCGATTTAAAGATAGTAAAAGCATCACACAAGAAGAAAAGGCAGGAACATGTTGGGCTTACACATCCATCAAATACCTCACGAAATATTAGTCATCGATCGGAAGATTCCTCTCAATCGGTATGTGCCACGAAAAGTCTCAGTGAAAAAAATGAATCTAATGCATGCCGAACGGTTGTCCTTAAAAATGATGAAAATAAGATGGAAATCGACAAAGAGTTAATAACTTGTACAGAAAGTATAAGAAAATCGATTGGTACGGAAGTCAATACTAAAGAAGTAAATATTAAAGCGTCTACAATGATCAGTAAAACAGTTCTAACCGAGATACTCCCGCTAGCGAAGCAAGTATCAAAAATTTCAAACAGCGTTGTTAATGGTAATTGTTTAAGTAATGCAGATATTTCGAATATACAGAGCGACGAGAAGGAGAATGATAGTTTTAATAAACAAACTGTGATCAAGCGATTGACAGAAACAGACGTTTTCTCAGAGCCTGAAACACGCGAAAAAGTTGAAAGTTTTAAAAAAGTCTGTGATCTAGAAACAGAATGCCCAGGTGTAAATAATACCACAATTTGTACTCAGTATAATTCCAAAGATAACGCTGATAGTTCTAATCGTTCTAATTTTAATGTAATTAATGACGAGGTAACTGAAAGGATAACATTGTCGGAAAACTTAGAGCTCGAAAGGAATAATCAAAATGTCTCGAGCGACAAAATGTTAAATAATACTTGTTTCAGTGAAAGTGTTTGTAAATCTGACTACTCTAACAGGACTGTTAATTCCGAAATTAGACACGAGGAATTAATTACGCCGCAAAATAATGATAGAAATGAAACAATCTCTACTGGAAGAATCCAGAAAGTTGAAGCTTCTCCTATTAAAAATGTATTAGATTATGAGGAGAAGCAAGGATCATCAGGTATACTTGTCGAAATTTCGACAATGCAAAAGAAGTTTGAATCGCGAATGGAATCGAAATCATCAAAGTGCGTAAGCAGAGTGAAAGATAAATTCTGCACGCGACCAGAATTAGAAATCTGTAGTTATGATGAAATAAACGAGAATATAAGTGAAAATAAATCAAGCATCGATAATATTAGAGAATCTATTTTCGAATCTTATTCTACGGATAAGAAAGATATTTCTAATACAATTAATGCAACGTGCCCGAATGAAAATATTGAAAATAATGAAAATTCTTGTATCGATACAAACTTTAAGGAGCCTATAGGGGACAAGTGCGATAATAATATTGGCAAATATGTTAATAAGGAAGATGTTCCTTGCAAATCTGACAAAGTATCATTAGAAATCACGTCAAAGGAGTGTAATAATTTATATAAAGTAACAGAGGAAAAAAATGTGTGTACCGTTGCCAAAAATAAATATATCGTTCAAGATTCTGAATTACAAGACAATATCGATGGTCTGTCGTTGTTGGCGAGTGTCTCACAGCATATACCACATTTAAAGCCTGAATCCGACGTAAAATGCGACCAAATAAAAGTAAAAGATTACGCATCTTTGAGGTATGCGTGTTACAATCAAATCACTGATGACGAGACTGATACAAATGATTCGTCAAACACCGTTTCCCTATTACTTGAAAATCCATCCGCAGAAATAATCAATAGAATCGTTGGCATTTATCCCGAGGACACCATAGATAAAGTCGAGCTTCGAGTAGAAGTAACATCTAACGAAGCAGAGAGTGGAAACGGTGATAGCGAGTTGTGTAAAGTCATTTCTCATCCGGAAACAAGCATAAATTACGACACGGACGCGCTGACGCATAATTTCGCCCCCATTGAGAATAATGCACAAACCGTGAAAGAGAATACAAACGTAATACTAAACGGAGAAACCATAGTTTTGCTGCAAAAGTCTCCTAACAGTAATCTGTATATTATAAACAAAGCAGTTGAAAATTCGGAGGATCACACTAGCGACGAGGAAATCAATAGGTTAAAAGAGAAAAATTGGATATCTCCAACTGAAGATTGTGGACAATTCGAAGCTATAACTTCTCTGGACTATGCATCGTGTAATTTGGAATTAACTTCGTACAACAAGGAATTACCGTATCAAGAGAACAAGTGTTCCGTAGAAGGGATCAAGATTGAACCGGAAGATAAGAATTTTGCAGACACGAAAGTATATTCAAAAAAAGCACCGCTATCGACTGACATGCTTTCTGTCAATTCGCCAATGTATCAGGAGGTAAACTTAATGAGCAAATCGATGGAAAAGCGGAAATCAAAATCGAATCTCACCTTCCGACAAAATATCAAGCAAGAGTTCAATATCTCTAATCACATCGCGCCGAACTGCGCGATCCCGGGATTCAATGCAATTCACTCACATCCACACGAAGTTAATGCTCAACATCCCTTACATATATCTGCCACTCATCCAACTACCTTACCACCGATCTATGGAAATTGTGCAGGCAATGGGGAATTATGCGTACCATATCATAAACATTGCACCTCAGTATCATGTAGTTTGCAAATTAATGCTAACACTTCCCTTCATTCGCACGCGAAATCGGGTAGTTCATGTGGAAGATCGCATTGCTCCTGTTTAAATTGCACCTACGATATCGTCGCGCATTGCAGACAGTGTATACACCCAGCGACGGATACCCACGTGTCTTGTATCGAAAGTAGTCCGTATTTTTTGCCAACGCATTCGTCAGTACAAAGCCCTGCCGTCCAAGAGCATGACAGAGCAAAGAATGAAGTCGTTATAGAAAAATTATACGACGATCAATTATTGTGTAAAATAGAGAACAACCTTTTGCAAAATAAGTCATTGGAAAAACTGGGAGTACAGTGCGATTCAGAAAAAGGAGTGTTTAAAAAAGATGCGGAGAATAAGTTGCCTTTAAAGAAAAGGCTGAAGGCGCATGCTATGGCATATGCGGGCACACCTATAAAAACTGAAAAAATAGACAATTATCCAGCTATGCCTATGATGTCTATAGCTGCTTTAGAAGCGTTGGACAATACACGGAAGAGATCTGATCAAATCGTTAAATCCGAATACGAACTGTCTCTTACGAAAAAGCAGGAACTGCATGCTGACTATCACTGCAATTCGCATTTGATAAGAAGAAATTATTACAAAGATGTACAGGATACCGAATCGCATCAGAATCTCGCGAACGAAAATGCAAGAAAGATCGAATGTCAATTTCGATCGACAAATGATCAAACTAGTAATACTATATATCAAGAATCTTGCCTTCAGAGGACAGTTGAAACATTCGCGCAACAGGAAGAGGTGAATCTATTAGACGTAACGTCGATAAAGCGATTTGAGATAGAAACGATAGAGCAAGAAGGAACGTATAAAAGGGTAAAGAAAACACAGTCGCCTCTACGGCAAACGAGAAGCTCAAAAAGAAACGTTCCTAAAGTAAATTATTCTTACACCGATGTTGATCCAGAGTGGAATCCGTCCGGTGAGTCAAAACGCAAACGTAAAAAGACTAGTCGATGATCGATACCACCTCATTATGGAAATTCATTACTGTAAGAAATTTTTCTGAGATTTAAATAATTAAGTGTACATTACTCCTACAAGACTGTGGCATCATAAACTTGTAAATGTTGTATAAATGAGAAGATAAATTATCCTGGGAAGATATTTACATACCGGCGAAGTGTATAGTACAATGCTCGAAGATCAATATTAGCGTAATTTTTTTAAATTTTTAAGCAGCATCATGGAAGATATTTACATTTTGTAGATTGTACGTATATTTTGTCGGACACAGACAGTTTCACGCTAAAACAATAGAAGATTCTTTAGTGTTCGTAATTTACTGTATATAAAACTGTGCAGTATTATACTCCATTTTATCAGACTACTAGTTAACTTTGATATAATTCTACTGATTTTAATTAAATTCAGTATATTTGTAATTATTTAGAGCAAAATTTCGTCATTTATAACGTAATTAAAATCTTTTATATGAATCGGATAAAAATTACTTTTGTATATAATTTTGTAAATATATTATAATCGAAAATAATTGTATGCAAATTTTACGATTTTATAACTCGTATATAGAAGGTAAGATAATTTACGTTAACAAATAATTTTGAATACATTCTGCTAAGCTACATGAAACACTATGATGTGGTACAAACAACTCGATATTTTTATATAAACTAATAAAAGATATTTTTTTATCAGCTTTAAAATTAAATTTTCTGTGAGATTGCATGCATGTATGTATTCACAGCATAAAATTTTATGTAGCAAAGTATGAATTATCGCAGTGCATAAAACTACTACTAACTTTAATCTCTTTGACATTGTAAAACATTAGATTTTATATTTTTCAGTTTGATGGAACAAAATTATTTAAATTCAGAAAAATGAGAAAAGCTGGCTCATGACAACATTATAGTTTAAAAGAATTTGGATAGGTAAGATTAAAAATCAAATAACATAATAAAATATATGTATATTTAGATATTCTCCTTTCTAGCCCATATAAAAAAAGTTGCATGTTAAATAAGAAAATATTTTACTATAGAAGTTTAACATTTTCTATTCCAGATTAATTATTTCCTCCAGATTAATATTGAAAAATTTCAAGCAACTGCTTAATTCGCAAAATGTGATGTCAATAAATTTGCCAAATAACATAGAAATAACAGTACCGTCATACAAAAATAGAACAGGAAAAGTGAACTTCCTTCAATTTTTTAACCTGTCCTTTTAATACATATAGCAGCATTATTTGTTATAGATATGCTCTTAGAGATCACAATGCAAGTAACATAGCTAGTCATCACTTTTTAATTATGATTTAAAACATATTTAGTTTACATGTTACTAAAATAAAACACGAGAAAGTAATATGTATTCAAAAATTTCAGGTTAAAATCGAAAACATCACGAAAAATTAAAAAAATGTACTTAGACTTTATATACTTACCAAAACGATAGAGCTTTGTTACGTGAAACGTCATTCAATACGATACTCGAATTTATAGCGCCTTTACATAATTTATGCTTTAAAAATTTAACATATATTTTAAAAAATTATTCGATTATTTTTCTCAAGTGTTTGGATAAAGTACATATATCTCGCTGTACAAATTCTAGATTTAAAAAGAAGGAAATGTAACTTTTGGAAGTTAAACTTTAAAGAGATTAAAGAATTCTAATAGTTAATTTACTTTTCTTCGATTATTATTTCTCATTTATATAGAACACATATATTCACTCGTTTGAAAATACAAGGTTATTTGCATAGTTCCGTGCCATATTCTTGTGTTTGATATCTGTGATTATTAGCTGACTAATGCTAAATTAGTAATGTGTTTTATTGTACAAAAAATGTATTTGATTGAATACTTAAAAACTATCCGTGAAATTTATAATTAATCTGAATTTGATATTTATAAACATTTCTACATAGAGAAATAATCATAATCAAGACAAACTACTTCGTAATCCAATTTTTTCGTACAAATAATACGAAATTTCGTTTTGATTACAGAAATTATATAGGTAATAATAACTTTTACGATGTATAAAAAAAGACATGCGATATTAATGCAGCAGATAAACGTTTATTATTCCTTCTTTATCGTTACCATTTATTTTTTCAAAAAAAAAAAAGTCTGATAGGTTTAAGTTAACGTAACATAATTCGATATTAATTATTAAAATCGCGATTAAATGATTGCCAAATGTTTCTATTTATGCACATGACCATATGGATAGTTTGTTACTAAGAAAATTATCCTAAGCGCCAAGCATTTATTAGCAAAAGTCTGATATCCTAAAATATAATTTAGAGTAGTAACATTACATCAAATGCCTCATTCATTCGTGTTCATAAAAAAAATTGAGTACTGTGTATGTGTAGAACATTATGTCATAATAATGAATAAACTTGTATTTACATACATTTGTAAATTACATGCATTACGCAGTGCATAGACTGGGTTTTTTAAGAAAAATCGTATAAACATATTTACCTCATATTTACGTCCCTAGCGTAAATTTTTTACGTTTACGATTAGGGTTAGACGTAGTTTGTAACAGGGTACTCGTTTAGATATTCTTTTAATACCATTATATTTAATTATTTTTAGTTTAAACATCTACAATCATGTGTCTATGAGATTTTTATTTCATCCAATACTTGACTCTATATTACGATACATTATGTAAAACGCATTTTTAATATACATAGTTATTTTATATGTTCATTAAAGTGCTTTTATCCTTTTTATAGTATCCTACAAATAAAAATATTTTTGTTTTCCAATAATATTCCATAATATATAGTAGTTTGTACAATTTCGTCATTCTTCAAATAAAAGATGCAAATAGAATAAAATATGCATGAAAAATAAAACTATTTTAAATTTTAAGAGATAAAAAAAATATATATAGTTGTAGTTTTTATGCATCAAAAATATTTTTAATTGGACTTTCGAAAGGAAAAAAAGATTGAAGATATGAAAATTAAAGTTATTTTAGATCTAAAAAGCTTTAGAAATATACATATATAATATATATATATATATAGTTATAATATTTGTGTACAATATAATTGTAAATATATATATACACCTTTAAGTATCTGTAGATCATTTGTTAACATAATATTAACAATATAATAAAACACTGAAGTAAATTTTATTTATTAAAATATGTTTAGAAAATTTTTGTAGAGATGTATACTCATGTAATTCTATATAATTTTATTATCCTATTACAGTATACCCAATTTATTCGTATACACGCTACTATTTTCTTAATTAATGAAAATACAGAAAATTTTTTTATATAAAAGTTGCTTAACTTCATAGCGGATATTTAATAAGATTTCGATTTCTTTTTACATTCTTATTTAAAGAAATTTTAATACCAATGTAATTTTTGAAGCGAAGCTATACATTTTTATACACTATTTAATGCATTTTTTAATCTTTTATAAAAAGGTATTAAGGTATAACGATTACTTTAAAAGATATTTTAACTTTAGTCTTCTAAAACTTATTGCATGAAAAAGAAGAAAAAAAAATAAATATAAAAGTGCTGCGTTGTCTTTATTCATTTGTTCAGTCTCTAAATCGTACATTGTGGAAAAACTAGTATAATTGTAAATTATATAAATCTGGTACAATCATTCGATTAATACGTTAATCGCATAAAATACATTAATGTGTACAAAGTAATGCGAATACCTAACGTCCACATTAATCTTGTTACAGATACATAATGGCACATATTTCATTTTTCATACGTACAAATCATAGCGTTACATTTATAATTTTATATTTACGTCTATAAATCATTATCAATATAAATTATGTATATTTAATTTATATCTAATTTAACTCTAATACATGTCCTTAAATAACTGATTTTATAATTATACATATGATATAAAAAAGAAAATATTTTTTGGTATTTAAATACATGTATAGTACAAGTATTTTGTTCAAGAATTGGTCGGATTAAAATATTTCAGTTTCTTTTCCCTTTTCCTACCTTTTAGCAAACGTTTGAATACACAGTAATATAATAGAAATATTTTTATTATCGCAAAGTCGTACTTCTCATACATTTAATACATAGTATCCTAATGAAGTATTTAATTAAACACGCGCAATTTCTACTGTTTCTTTTTTTTGTACATTCTATTTATTTAACATTAACTATGATTTCCTTAAATATTGCGTGATGTTTAATGAATAATTGTTAGTCCTTCGATAGGGTAATAGTAAAAATACAAATCTATGTGCATCTATTATAACATGTATAATAGAAGTATATGTATAAAATAAATAAATGTGCGGCGTCATTAATTGAATATTATATATCATTTCAGTATCTCTCTGTTATAAATAAAATTAAAAATTACATTTTTATACTTTTAATATAACTTTTGAATCGTTGGATCCCTAAAGTTGAGACCTGCATTTTTGTATTCTAGGTGATAATTTTATATCTTGCAAACTGAAATTAAACCCACAATTAAGTGTACAAGTAAGAAAACAACTTTACTTATATAAACTTATTTTAAAAAAAGAAAATCTTTTTAAGAAATGTTTTTAAGAATTTATACTACGTTAATATTTTATCGCATTTCCGTGAGTATCGATGATTGCCTGCAGACGTCTCGGCATCATTTCGATTAATTTTTGTATTACTGAAATCGGAATCGTTTCCCACACTTCTACCACTTTCTTTATTTTTTATATTACAATTTTCTAATTGATCTTTTAATTCTCTCCATAAATGTTCTATTGTATTCAGATCCGGTAATTGTGGTGTTTTCAATAATATTAGGACATTATAATGCAACCATTCCTTTCTTTTGCTGTAAATGATATACTGATGACATTTGTAATTTTCCAACCGATGGTTATAAATTTCGTTTTAAAATGCCCAGATATTTCATCTTCTCCACTGTTTCCTCTATAAATTCGATATTTCCTGTTCCATCTGTTGTCATGCAGTCCTGTATCATGATTAATCTCCCATTGTATTTAAAAGTTGGACATATAGTCGTATATGAATTTTATGGAACTGCGCATTCGACCGTCTCCATACTATTTCTTTACCGTCCACACCAAATAAATTAATTTTAATTTCGTCAGAAAAAATTAAATTTCGTCCAGAAACTTTCTGGATAATTTACATGTTTGACAAATTGCAAACATTTTAGTTTACTTGCTTTGAAAATATAGGTCTTTCTTCGAGGTACTCGACCGTGGTACCCCTCTCTATGCAAAACTTGACGAATTGTTCCCCTTGACAGGCTTGCTAAGTCTTGAAGAATCATCTATTGGTAATTTTGGCACATTAGTAGTGAGCTTAATTTTAATTTCTCGCGCTACATATCTTTCGTCATACTCGGAAAGAATATTTTTTACTGCACCTTCATATCTAAATTTATTTATTATTTTATGTACAATAAAATGGATTCTACCATTAATTATACTACTGATTTCCCACAGAGAACTTCCTTTACAATATAAATATACAATGATTTATCGAAGAGAAATATCAGTTTCTTTTCTTCCCGAAGTCGTTGTTAAACTGGTGCGAAATAACAAACGAAAATCAAAGCAAGTTATGCTATGTGCCTTACAATGTGGGGTAACCGTACCTCTACAATAAAATCGAAAAACAAATGCGTAACAATATATTAGGTTGGCAACTAAGTGATCGCGGATTTTGTTAATACCACCTAATGACAAAATCTGCAATCACTTAGTTGCCAACCTAATACATATTTGGGGGATTCTTACTCCGCACGCTCGATTTTATATTGGTAAAATCGTTGTATGTCTGGGAACATTAATAAAGAAAACAAGATTAATTTATTTGACTATTTTTTTTCAGCAATCGAAGTTAAACTGTAGTACAATACTTTTTGCTGTATTTTATAAAACATGGATTTAGTATGGCCAATTTTGCTAGGTGTACATAAGTTTCGAAAAATTATATTAGGAAGAAAACAAATTTACGAAGTTATAAATTTACAATGTAATTATAAAAGAACTGTTCAATTACATTACATTTCACGAATTTACAAATAAATTTTCTTTTGTGTCATATAAGTATGTCTATACTTTTATTTTATTCTATACGCCGTTTAGTGACATATTGTATGGTTTGAAATATAGAAGCAATCTTTTATACATATTTCTAAAATTCAGTTCTTAAATATTTAAACGAGAATACAATTTTCTACAAAATAGCAAAGGCTGTTCACACCTTTGTCAATGTTTACGCAGTATCATTTACGATTTTGGGATACAAAATAATTCGTTATATTAATTTTATATATATTGCAGGTAAATAATTTTTTATTCTTAATCGAATTTCTCTTAGTTGAATTAAAAAAGTATTTTAATTACATGACGAATATAATATGTGTAAAAGTAGTGATCTCGAATAATTTATAATTTACAAACTGACTGAGAATAAATATCATAGTTCTTTACAATTCTATTTAGGCATTCAAATGGAATGGCGAATGGTTAAAAGCTTGCATTATTAAGGTCAAATAGTACCATACAATAATGTGACTTATTTGCTAAATATAATACCTGCAAACAATACATAAATTTAAGTAAATATTTTTAACAATTTAAGTAAAATAAAAAAATCTCTTTTACATAAACACACAAAATACAAATCCGCATAAACAATTTAGTTTGTGTTTAATTTTTAACATAAAATACACACTACTCTATTAGAAAAGTAACAATTAATTACTATTTTAATAATATTTCGAAAATACTAAAAATTAAGTCTTTTTGTATAATTCTTGTACTTTGGGAGGAAACAAAAAACAATGAAACGTATTTTTTAATATAAAATTAACTAATAAATACTAGATATGTTAAATTACTTATATACTATTAGATTACTTGCTTATATAATTTTTATATCTTATAAAAACTAATATGTAACTTCAATAGTTGACAATAAATTTCTTCTGAAAAATACTTCTTTTTTATTTTAATTACTCCTACATAAGACTAAGATGATAAACTTAAAACTTAGTAAGGTTTGTTTCAGAAGTAATCACTATTGTTATGTCAAATAAAATGTTTTTTATACTTTTCAAGCAATTAACACTAAACCTACCACTATCGGTCAAACTTTTGTACAACTTTTACATATTTAAACATTATCACATCGCCATCAAAATATATAGCTTTTCTTAAAATATACATACAATGTATTCTTCAGTATTTACTTCTCTCTCTCTCTCTCTCTCTCTTTTTTCCCAAGAAATATATGTAGCCTGTCCTACCTACTGTCGCTGGTCTATGTAACCGCTCGAGATAGTATGGTATTACTTTCCTAAACTTATACAATCAGTATAAAAGAAAGGCTATCTAAATATGGCATTTCTCTAAAGAAATGACCAAATGGCAAGAAAATGCATTGTCAAGTTGAAATGTTGTAGCTGGCCCCTCCAGGTGTTTTTCAATATTCTGGATCTAGCTGGAATAAACGCCTGGGTTTTGTATAAACAAACAACGGGAGAACAAATTTTAAAGCAGGAATTTTTATTCTAGTGAGTTAGAGAACTTGGCGCTGCGTATTAAAAATCGCGGGAAGAAGAAAATGTATCAAAAGTATCAACAAATACAAGTTCGAATTCACATGTACGAAAATCTGTTCGGAATGCAAAAAATATGTGTGCGGCAAATGTACATTCGAGAACAGAATAATTTGTAAAAAATGCGGTGAAGGCGAATAGGATTATATATTACTTATATATTTAAAAAAATGTGTATTTAAGGTGTATAGGAATGAAAGAAACTATATAACTATCGTTCAATTTTAATCCTCTTTCCTAGTTTATAATTAAAATTATATAAAAATAAATTTGTACCGTCATTTTATGAAAGTTATTTATATACTAATTCATTGAGCAACAAAAAGCAATAACTTTTTTTTAAGAACCACTCATTTTGACCGGGCACAATAAAAGTAAGTATACAAGAAGTGTCGATAGGTTTAGTGTCAATATTTAATATTAAAATTGTCATAAATATTATAAACATATAACATATAAAGATAATGATACTATCAGCACTAAAAATAAGTAGCATATAAGTTGTACTAACAATGTATCTACAAGGACAAGAATTAACTTATAAAATTTATTAATATAATAGGATGTATAAAATTCAACAAATCAAATTGAAACTACTTTAAAATTAAAATATCACATATTACTTTAATATTGTTTCATATTCATTGCTTTCATGATTACTGTGAACCATAAATTTCCAATAGATAATACTTTTCAAGCAAACCTTACAAAATTGAATATGTAATTAATATTTTTTGATATATATAATATTTATTTTAAAAAAGAATAAACTGCCTAGAATCATACTTTGAACTTTTAGCAATTTAATATACTTTGCCATATTCTTTGCAAATTAAATTAATTAAAAAAAGGTATTTGGCATGACATATCTTCTCTAAAAGTTATAATTTTCGTAAAATATTATGTTTAGTATAAAGTAAATAAGCACAAGAGTTTCTTCAAAATTTTAGAAATGGTTAAATGGTAACCTTAAAAACTTTGTTGAAGCCTTAGTATGTATTTTGTACATTGAAAAAACTAACATAATAACAAAAAATCTAGCAAGTAAAATCTTAAAAAAGTTTATAATTTAAATATTATTGAAGAGATCATTCAAATGCTTTCTTTTATAAACTTTGTATCTGAAAGCATACTTTGCTGTATTATTTACATTTATGTACATTTACAAATTGTATAGTAAGTTTTCTTATTTCTCCGAATTTAAATAATTTTATAAATTAAGAAATATAAAATCTAATATTTTGTAATGTCGGAAAGATTAAAGTAATGTCAATAGTAATTAAC
This sequence comes from Bombus flavifrons, assembly GCF_040668555.2. NCBI lineage: Eukaryota > Metazoa > Arthropoda > Insecta > Hymenoptera > Apidae > Bombus > Bombus flavifrons. Next base: position 2,505,488 of record NC_138442.1, read on the forward strand.
ATTATGTAACGGCAATTTTATGCGCTACAATAATTTATATTCTGTTGCATAAAACTATGATTTTTATACACATACATGCACAATGTTGTAGAAAATCTGCATCTCAGCTAATTTTAATATCAATAAATATTGTTTTCAATTAATTCTCATCAAAATATCAAATTGTCTTATACCACAATATGGTATACTTTATGCAGCTTGATATAATACATTTAGAATTATTCGTTAATGTAAATTATTTCACATACTATATAAGAGTTATAAAACTTTGCTTACAATTATTTTGCATTACAATATTATATTTACATAATTACACACAAAAGTAATTTTTTCATAAATGAGGACATTTTTCATTAAATGATTATAGATATTCTCAATTAAATTAAAATTATTAGGACTATATCAAAACTAAGTAGTCATTGAAATTAGATAAAATGGAGGATAATACTGCTCAATTTTACACACAGGAAATTACGAACACTAAAAGAGCTCTTATTCTTTTAATATGAAACTGCCTGTGTCTAACAGAATACAGGTAATATCTATGATATCTAAACATCCTTCATATTGTTGCTTTGGAATTCTTCGAAAAATTATACTAATGTTGATCTTCGATTGTTGTACTATACACTTTTCCAGTATGCAAATATCTCCCCACAATAATTTATCTTCTCATTTATACAGTATTTATAAGTTTAAAGGATCCTCAAATGATCAATATATATATTATCAATATTTCAGGGTTCTGAACACGATATTATTATGCATGTAAGGAGATCCTCAGATATTATATGTATATTGTATCCTTTGCGGTCGAGTGTCGGCAAATAGCCGCCCAAGTCTTTTTTTCGTTACGGACGCGTATCGGCATGTAGCCGCCTGAATCTGTTCACAGTTCCGTACAGTTATTTTGAAGTGGCTGGCGTATGTCTATTTTTCCGAACGATAATCTTATACGTATTTACGCATGGGTACAGTAAACTAAATAGTATTATGTTTCTGATGAAAAAAATTATGGATCTTTAGAAATCTTATCTTCCGTTTAACGTAAACTCGCGATGCAGGATGATGGTCGAGTCAGAACGAATTTCAATCTTTCCATGGCATTGCCAGATGAATCAGAAAGCTTTTTATATAATTTATATATTTTCTATAATACCTTATACAGGATGCCTAAAAGTTCCAGAAAAAACATGTTCGATAGTGATAGTAATAATGACGAACATTATTTTGAACCTGACAAGATAGAAGGTGACGACAGTGCTTCAGACAATGGAAACGAACTCCGTTTAATTAACAAGGAATCGGCTCAGACGTTTCAATATTTCTAGTAATAGTGACAGTGATGATGAACTAAATGTTGATGAAAATAATACAGGTCTCGACAATGAATAACACAAACGTTCAACATGTATATTTTCTCAACTACGCACGCCAATACCTCTCGTCCACAGCGACGCTCGCTCGTCGAGCGGCCCCGTCCTCAAAGGGTTACTATATTGATTATTTAAGAATCTCTTTACATGCACAATAATGTTGAGAAGTCTGAAATATTGGCAATATGCACGCACGCACGCACGCACGCACGCACGCGCGCACGCGCGCACGCGCGCGCGCGCACACACACACACAACACACACACACACACACGATCACGTAAGGACCCTTTTACGATGCCACAGTCTTATGGAGTAATGTACAGTTGATTATTTATATATCAGAAAAATTTCTTACAATAATGAATTTCCATAATATCGATCATCGACTAACCTTTCTCCATTTGCGTTTTGACTCACCGGACGGACTCCATTCTGAATCAGCATCGGTGCAAGAATAATTTACTTTTGAAACGTTCCATTCTTCCTTCTTTCTTCCCGTAGAGGCGATTGTTTCTTCTTTACTCTTTTGTATGTTCCTTCTTACTCCATCAGTTCTCTGTTAAGTCAGTTTAAACGATTAATTTTTTTCCGTCGCGTGGATGTTTTAACTGTTCTATGGAGATTCTTGATAATACGATATTATCAGTTTCATACTTTGTCGATCGAAATTGGCATTCTTACACCCACTGTCTACAAAGTGTAGCTTCATACATGTGTTGATGTTAACAGCACGCCTCCATGCAGCAGTCACTGTAAAGTAACGTACATTTGTCCAAAAAAAGGAAACGAATCGTTTTCGTAATGACGACTGACGTTAACACTGTCAGTAGAGAGGCGTATGTTGCAACTATAAACGGATATAGTGATTTGCGGACAGTGAGCTTTAGTCTTTCTTTCGCGAGATTCTGATGCGAACTGGCAACGTGTACGTCTTTATTATAATTTCTTTCTATCAAATGCAAACTGCAGTAATAATCACCATGCGGTTTTTTCTTTTCACAAGAGATAGTTTGTATTCGGATTTAACAATTTCATCGGACTTCTTTCGCGTACTGTCTGACGCTTTTACAGCAGCTACAATTTATCTTAGTTATAGCTGAATAACTGTCTATTTTTTCAACTTTCATTGGTATTTTTCCGTAAGCTGTAGCATGTCTTTTTTAAAAGGACAACCTATTTTTCGTATCTTCTTTAAACATTCTTTTCAAATCATACTGTACTTCAAGTGTCTCCAATGTTTTATTTTGTAAAGGAATTTTTCCATTTTACACAATAATTGATAAGATTTTGCTATTGATGAGTGCACTGGGAAAAAATAGCAATTATTCTGGTACAAAACATATGGATATCCGTCGCCAGACGTATACACTGTTTGCAATGTGCGACAACATAGTAGTGCAATTTAGCAGCAATACAACCTTTTACATGGGCTTCTCAATTTGGCGTGCGAATGAAGGAAAGTTGTGTACATTAATTTGTAAACTACATAATACTGATGCACAATACATATATGATACATATAATTGTATATTGCCAACACAATTTTTATAGATCGATGGTAAAGTGGTTGATGAGTATCTGCCACTTTATGTAAATTATTACATCCTTTCGGATATTATCTGCGATGACACACCAAATACTTCATTAGATACATAGGGCACATCTTTATTAATATGTTTGCGAATATTATTATCGCACTTATCGTCTATTATATCCTGCTTCTTAAAGTTTGCACCAATATAAGAAATTCCATTATTTCCAATATTTTCATTCAATCACGTCCCTTTAATTGCATTAGAAATATCTTTTTCATTCATAGAAAAAGATTCGAAAACAGATTCTTTAATGTTAGTGATGTTTGATGTATTTTCTCTTACATCCTCTTTTATTTTGTCGTAATTACAAATTTCCAATTCTGGTTGCACGCAGAATTCAGTTTGTGCAATATTTGTACATTTTAATGACTTCGATACCATTTGCGATTCAAATTTTTTTTGCATTGTTGAAATTTCGAGTAGTGCACCTGATGATTCCTGTTTCTCCTCGTAATTTAATATTCCTTTAACGGGAGAGGCTTGAACCTTCTCTATTGTTTCAGTAGAACTTGTTTCTATTTTATCTTTATTTTGCACTGTAATTAACGTATCATAATTGAAATGCCATTAATAAAAGATAATTACTATAATAATATAATCTTTTCAAGTAATTTTGCAATCATAATAAAATAAAATAATTTTTATCGCTTAAAATTGCATAATAATGTTACTAAATTTGCTTTGTTAGAATAATAAAGATATGTATCATTCTTAATAAAAGTATATATAATCATATAATAACAATTTTTGTGATATTAAGACTAACTAACATAATCATTGTAATTATTCTTACAAATTATTATGTGGTCATTATCATTTATAATTTTATGATGTGTATCTATTTCCAATTAAAAATATATAATATTCTGTAATTATGAAAAATTTATTTTATCTCAAGAAAGTGCATGTATTTATAATTTATTAAATAGTGTATATATTATTTCTTTGTTTAATCAGTTTAGAAAGCTTAATATAAATTTTGTTCTATTACTACAAAATGGAATCTTATTTTCGAAATATGTTTACATTTCATTGACTCACCTACTATATTCTTCAATTTATTTGTATACATCACACCTATAAACAAAAACATAATTTAATGTAATATACTGCATATTTATAAAAAATATTATAACGCTACATTCATAAAAATGAATAACTACTAATATCATATTAAAATTTTACATAAACTCTAAAAATATGAAATAAACTTACCTCTGAATAATATTACTTCTTAAAGATAATACATTTATGTAATATTATATCCTAATAAGGTAGATGAAAAATATGTAAATATGTGTATCACATTACCATTTTTTTCACTTAGGAAAATGTTATAGGTACCAAAAAATTTATAGCTATAAATATGAATCTTGAGTTACAAATTACCACAAACTTTATTCTTCTTTATGCTTATAATTGCATTTTTGTTTATGCAAAGAATTTTAATTATGATGAATTTATGAAACACTAAAAGTGCTAAAATATCTTCCAATGTTGATCTTCCATGTGGAAAATTATTAATTTTGTCTTTGTTTCGAAATTTAATATGTAAATATTAAAATAAGTATGATGACTTTTATTTGAAAGAACTATTATTATGTGTTTTTAGTACTCCTATTGGATATGTATATAAGATGTAAAATATACATATAAATTTTCTTATATAATACAATCATTTTATGATAGTATTTAGCTATAAGACATTTTATTTATTTATTCAAAATAATATTCTATAACTATATTGAAAATAGACTCATATATCAAGGAAAAAGGCAAATTGCCAAAGATATCAAACATATAGTTACCTTTCTTTGTAGAAACATAATGCTTTCTTCGCATTTTTTGCTGATTTACAGAATTAACATTTGTATTTGTGTTTACAGTTGATAAAAATGTTGAAGTTAATTTTCTTTTCTTCAAAGGTATATCTTCATCTAAAATTGCTTGTTCTTTAATAGAATTTGATGGCTGTACATTTATATTCTGTGATGTCCACTTAGCAGACTTTATATTATTTGAAAATTCAGTTATGTCTTTATCTGTTATAAAATTTGCTTTTGTAATATTAGTATCAATGTTCATATTTCTTTTCGATATTTTGAAATGAGAGTTATCTTCAGTTGCATATGATTTTTCTGGTTCATTTAACATTCTTGAATCTTCCGAGATATTATCTTCCATGGCGCACTGGAGATTTTGTAATTTAGAATCTTCCTTGTAGATTGAATTCACCATAGAATCTTCATGAAAATTTAATACTATTTGTTGCTTCTGTTGAGACATATGCTTCGATTGTTGAACATTTGCACAGTTTAGTTGTTTCTTTCCATTTTTAAGTGATGTTTGACAATATGACGTGTGAAATGTTGATAGTGATGATTCACATGTATTTTGCACATCTTCATAATCCAAAGGATTAACAATAGTAATTTGTGAACATCTTAAACTCAATTCATTTTGATTAGATTGAACAATAGATGAAACTAATTGCTTTTCTTTTTTCTTTATTTTAATTTTCTTTTTACATTTTAATATCTGTTTAGGTGATCTAGATTGTGGATGACCACTAATTTCTGTTCTACATTTCATAATATGATTTTGTTTTTCTTCACAATTGTATTGCATGTTTTCCTGAGAATTTTTTTGTCTTAAAGAACTTTCATCTGTTTGTTCAATGCACTGCAGTGTTGTATCAGTATTACATGATATTAAATCTGTGGAAGACAATAAATCACAAGAATCTAAAGATTCTTTTATTACTAAAGGACTAGTTTCAAGTTCTACACATGTATACTTCTGTAATGAATGAATATCATTCTCTTGTTGATTTAATATATAATTCATAGATTCATCTGATGGAATGTTGTTGGAAATACAAATTTCAGGTAAATCTTCATTTTTTTTATCACTGAATGATTGGGTTTGATTAATAGTATCTTCCTTTTGAAAAATATAAAATGTTTCTTTAAGACTACCAACATTAAACTTATCAGTAGGACTAGAAAGACTGCATTTAGGAAACGATTCTTTCTCTTCAGAAAGTATGCTATCTGAATTAACTAAATTAATTGATTGACCAGAGAATGAAGGTGTACTTTTAATTACTGGAAGAAATTCAAGCTCTTCTTCTCTACTTGTGTTCAATTCAAATCCAATCATATCCACGCTATTATTAACAGAATGATTTTGATTACTACACAATTCCTTATCCTCTTGTGAAAGTGTATTTTCTAAATCATTCTTTTCAGCTGTCTTTTCTTCGAAAGATTTCTCAATCAACCGAGGATTAACTGCTTGTATATTTGAATACATAAAATTATTCGAAGGAGAGTCCATATTTGTTAAATAAAAATCAAATAAAAAATTTAATATTCCAGTTCTTCCAAAGCTGCCTTCAGATAATAATGTTTGAGAATCTTCTGCATCTGACAATATGTACTTTTCTTCCATTTCATTAGTATGCAAATGTTCAGGCTGTGAGAAAAATTCTGTAATGCAATGTAATACACTATCTGAATTATCATAGATTAATGGTGATTTTAAATCTCCCCAAATTTTTTGTTCATCTTCAATAGTTTCTTGTTCATCACCATACAGAATACTATCAAAGATAGTGATATTTTCAAATTCCTCTATGGAACGTGATTCTTCTATATTAGCTTCTTGTGACAAATTTTGTAACGTAGATTCCCAATGCATATCTTGATTTGATTCTTTAGTATTTTCCAGATTATGTGTAAAAGATATGTCACAAGTTTGATTATTTGTTAGTACATTAATTTTATGTTGATCTGTGTCTTGTATATTATTTTTTAGAATTTCAAGATTTTTATTTTCTTTCTTAATAGGTTGTTCAAATTCGGATTTTATATGGTTACAGATAAGGTTTGAAGATGGTTTGCTTCCAGAAAAAATATTATTTTTTCCATAAGAGTGATATTCTTTTGATTGAGGGATTGATTTATGAAATTCATTTAAAGAATGAAGATTTTGACAGTTACATACATTCAATAAGTCCTTTTTTCCATATAGTTCCAAAATCTTACTAAGTTTTTCTGTATTTGTTAATGAATTAATATTTTGTATCCAATCTGATGATGACGACGACAACGATGACGATGATGATGATGATTCTGCACACTGATTTCCCAAAACTTTAGTAGAAACAGTACATATGTCCATTTTGTTTAAACATTCTAGGCGCTGTTTTTCTGCATAAATGGTCATAATATGTTCACCAATACGATTTAAAACGTCCATACATTTGTCAAGATCACTTAGCATACACATTATATTTTTGTCACAAATTGTTGTTTTATCGACGGTATTATTATCTATTGTATTATGTGTTACATCTTCGTTCTTTATTGTATTAAATATACTATTGTTATGATAGGAGAAAGGTTTTACCTCAATCTTCTTACAGCATCCTGTACATTCATGAATTTCCTGAACAATGTTGTTTTTCATGGTCTCTACCATTTGCGAATTATGACCACTCATAGATCGTAAATTATGTAAATGATCATCATTTTGTACATAAGCAGATTCAGTTTGGCAATAAGTATTTTCTTCTATCACATTACAATCTGTATTTATTGGCAATTGTTGTTTCATAGATTGTACATTTGTAATATTATTTTGGCACTCGCTTGACAAGAATATTGTCTTTATGGAACTTTTTGGCTGAGAAAACAATTCTTTACCCTGAGTATCTATTTCATTAGATTCATTAGCTGTGTTTCTAAAAGAAAAACTATGTTCAGAAGACATATTTTCATCCCTACTTTCTCTCAGTAGATTTAATATGGCTTTCGGTTCTTTAGTATTTTGTCCCACAGTGCTTAGAAATTTCAGTAAATATAGAATTTTACTGCATTGCACATCAGTTTGTTTTATTGATGAAGTACATGTATCACACCACCTATGTTGAAACATACATTTCAATTCAGTATTTCTCTTATCGAATATACGATTAAGTATATTTTCCAAATTATCAATATTATTTTGAACTGATTTTTGTTCAGTTGAAGTACAACTTGCTGTACTTTCACTAACTTTATTGTCTAAAATTGGTAAATCTCCTAGAAGAATGTTGTTAGAACAATTTTTAAAGTTATCTGCACTACAAACATCTGCAATTTCTATTTGATCTCTATATTTTATTTCATCAATTTGTTTCTGCACTTTATATTTTTTCTTTGCCATTTTTAACCACTCTAAATTTCTTTGACACCTTTTCTTCTTTTTCTTTTTATCAATTCCTAATTCATCTTCCTCAGCTAAATTAATTAAAATTACCTCTCCAGGTTTTAATTTCGATGTTTTTTTATACTTCTCAAATTTGTTTCTTTTTCTTGGTAGAGAAAGTTGTTGATTGCTAATTTTACTATTTTTCATGTTCTCTTCAAAAGAATAATTATTTTCTAAGTTACCTATATGACTTTTCTTCAATTCATAACTTGCAAAAAATTTGTGTACATCATATGACAAATTCTAAAAGAAAATAAAAATAAGAATTAAGTTATATAAACATTGCAAATATTATTTAATAAAAAATTTACCTGTGATAATTGGAAATTCAGCTCGGAAGTTCTTGTTAAGGGGGTTTCTTTAAATTCAGCAAACATTGTTTCTTCAAATACTAAAAAATTATTGCATGCAGTTTTTAAGTCAAATGCATTTGATTGCAATAGCCAAATAGTCTCATTTTCAAGCCCTGTGGGTGCTTTAGGTATGATGTTTAATAATTCGTCACGCATTTTTGGAATACATGGACCTAATATCGTTAGAGCCTTCTTATTCAATTGCCTTTTCTCTTCAACAGTTTCTTTTATCCTTTTCCATACTTTTAAAAAAAGCAAATACCTGACATAATCTACATCTGTCAAACAATCTACATTCTTTGTAAAATTAGCAAAACTTTTCCTAGTATAAAAAGAATAGTTTATATTACATAAAAAGACATTTTTATACTACATTTATTTTTAGACTAAGAAGCAAAGAATATAAAATATTTACGTACATAAATATAAGGTCACAAACTTTTGCATATTTTTTAGTAGCAAACTTTAGTTTAAGCAGCACTCTGAAAATATGCTTTTCTGAATTACCTGAAACAAAAGTAAATATTACTTTCTAATGTTATTTGTGTCTTATAAGTATGAAAGATGATATTCCATCTTTATCATAAAAGAATATAATAATTCTACTGGTGTAATATATTTTATATTATACCTTTTTTAACTTACTTAAATATATCCATAATGCTGAAAGAAGTTTTGAAGCAAGTTTAGAAGAATCCATAGTGTGTTTAGAAGTTTTGAGTTCTATATCTATATATATTCCCAATATCACTGACATCTCAGTTAAATATAAGTTGCAATCACTAACATGCTATTAAAAACATTCATCAGTAAATTATTAGTATGTTGTCGCTTTTATTAAATTCATAATTAATTATTTCTAACAATACCTCTTTAATATCATTCCAGTAAAGATGAAAAAATATTAGTGTGTTACGTAGATGAGTTTTTAATTTTATCATATCTAGTGTCTTTTCACAATATGTATTTATACTGGTTAAAATATTTCTGAAATACAAAATATTGATCAATTAGTTTTAAACCATGAATTATGATGCAATTATATATTTTAATGTAAATAATTTTGTTATTATTATCTTTCTTTTAATTTCAGAAAAAAAACAATAATCTTACTGTGTGTAAAGGAAAAGTAAATGTTTTAACAATTGGTAATTTCTATGTCCCACAGATGAACACATTATTTTATTAAATTTACTGAGCCATGGAAATATATTTTCAGACGATTTAACATCAATGAGGCTATTATCCTCATGTTCTTGATTTTCATATTTCTTTGAAACATTGATAGGACTATTGCATATCCATATTAAATCTATCTCATCCTTTTCATCCATTATTATTTCTTTTTTTAAACTATATAAATATTCAATAAAATAAAAATATATAATAACTTTTTGAAAATATATGATGTTTTTATCATTAAATAACATTCAATTAAGATTACAGAATGTTATTGCTTGGTATGTTTATTTCTTCTTTCTTTCCCTACCTCTCATGATATATTAGAATGATAATATTTATTAGTCAATGAATTATCGTTTAATAAATTGTCAATCAAGGTAAAAGAATTGCTTATATTCGTGTCCTGTGTAGAATGAGCCATAATTTTCATTAAAAATAATCTTATTAAACCTAAAAAAAAACAACAAGATTATGTATATATAATGTACTATAATATATACAAAGGTCACAAAAGAAAAACGTGATAAGTACATTTTTGTTAATTCTTTGGCTTTGATGTTACTCTATGAGTAAATAGGAGTGTTTTAACATCATATAATGAAGAACAGAAACAATCTGTCGGATCGAAAGATGCTAGTATTTGAAAAATAGCTGATAAGTTGACAAAGTTGTGCGAACCCAAAGTCATAATTATTAAGACAAGCAATATTTATCTTTGATATTATAATATTATAATGAACAGTATCTTAACAATTTTAAAAAGTAAGAAAATGTTTTATTCCGAAATCAAATAAAAAGACAATCTTGGTAACACAGGATTGATTGACAATGTAATGAATTTAAGACTCCTTTGCTGCAAAAAAATAGGAAATTTAACTTATCATATTTTTCCCTGTAGTCTTCATATATCGTAATAACTTATTTAATATTTTGACGAAATATTTCGATGAACAAAATCAATGATTTCTACATGACATGTTTATTAACTATTTGTTAACTGAAATTGATTTCTTAATTATGAGCCGAAGAATTATTACATACTTTTCGCGCTATACATAGAACAAACGTGTGCTATAACAACGAAACCAAAGAAAACAAAATCGAGCTACTCACAGTCAGTAATAATCGTACACGTGTTGTAACATAATATTTAATATAGTCAAAACATCGGTACGATTCATAATACAATTACGTATTGACGTTTAGACATGTCATGCAGAAAATTTAAAAGAATAACAGTCAATAATCAACAATGAGAGGCTGCAAGTTTCTTTTAACGTGATTTTGTTTTTAGAAGCACATCAAAAATGCAGAGACTCTATACCCCCACTTCCATCAGTCACACTGTGTTACATCGTTTACTACACATACACGCAACAAAATGAAACTAAACGGGCATAGCCGTCACTTTCATTTCTTCGCAAATAAGCGAACTCATAGTTTCAGTTTTTCGCATTTGCAACAGCACAGCCGTACACGAAAGTAAATTTATTGCGATCTGCGCCGCCTGTTGTTGGTGTACTCGAAACTTACAATTCTTTGAAAATCGAGTAAAACGCAGTGCCTGGCGTCGATGCTAGATCAACGCCGTCGTTGTCGTAACATTCAGATCGTCGCTACGGAAGTTGCAGATACAGGTACGGTCGCACCCATCAAGGAACCCTCGTATATCGTACAAAATAACCTTTCTTTTACTTATCATTGTTAGTGAAATACCATGTATTTTATCCAAATTTCATAAATTCTTTTTTCTGCAAATGTTAAAGTAGATTCAATTTTTCGAAATCATAATCGTGTCTCTGATTATCATTGTAAAATTTAGTGTTACTTAAATTCAACATTTTTCTACGTTTACATATATAACGAGTATACATTTCTTCAAAATGAATTATTTATATGTATTATTGAAAAAATAAATAAAGTAATATGATTATATAATTTTATATATTCCTATCATAATACCACATGCATGTTTCACAAATTAATCCATCTGCAAACATAGAAACCACGTCTCTTCTATTAAATATAAAATCGTATCACTCTGTCGCAAGTAGTGTCAATCCAATTGATAAAAGAATTTCGTAAAATGGCTCACGTTGTCACGTGAGTTTCATTCAAATCGGCCGTAAAAGTTCAGTATATACGGTCCTGAGAAGAGAAGTTGCACACCGAAGCGCAGACGTTACTCGAACTTTTCGGCTATAATAACCGCTAGCGGCCGATCACGTATGTGACATGGCGTCCGGGTAGAAAGAAAGTTGACTGTTAAATAAGCGTTAATGTTGTTTTTATGACATTGACCGACCGAAAAGGGAACATCCGAGGCCGCGAATTTCCCACAGACACCGGCATTGATGGTAATGCATGCGAGGAAACCACAAAGGATCAGCGATGGGTAGGGTACCGACGTCAAATACCCAATCCTGACACAACCAACCTCTACTCACCTCACCTCTCATCTACAAAGTCCGTCCATCCGACCCACTCGATATTACTACTACCGCTATTCGTGGGAGAGATTCCTCGATGGAAATATCATTTTCCATCCTGGAATGCCCACTGTCTAGCGATTTTATTCACTATTTGTTTTCTATGGTTTCAGGTACTTCGAAAAGCACCAGGCCCATCCCTATCAGGTAAATATCATTCGAGCAATTGGTGTCGGGGGTTTAGGAGTGGGGTAATTCGTTCACAGTGCGATTGTACGCACGATTTTACCGCGATTCTGTTCATTCTCGTATCAAATAAAACAATTCACTCATTTCATTCGCGCTTTTTTCTTTAGATAATTACGTGATCAACTGTGTCAGTAGCTCTTTCATATTTCTTACGTTATCTTTCTTTCCCTAATAGTTCGTTGTTAACTAAATTACAATTAGTAAAGATTAGTTGTAAAGATTGTATTATAATATTCGAATGTACGATATTTTCTTTTCTTCTAGCATTTCTAATATTTCTCGTGCAATTTGCCCGCCTATTTTGTCCCTTTCATGTAGTGCAAGTATCGCTTAGTTTGTGTGTGTTGATGTATATGCTATATATATATATATATATATTTACACATATATATGCATATATATGTATATATATATATATATATATATTCTTGCTTTAGATTCCCGTAATCGAGTGTCAAAGTAATTTCGTTTGTATAGTTTTATAAGAGACTGTAGACACGAATTGTAAATCATATATATTGCGAAAAATATCAGTTCTCTTCTCTATATGAGTTTAGTCAATTTTATACGTTACAAGTTCGATACTTTGAAATTGTGTAAGTGAACTTGGTTATTATTTATTTTTTTTCGAAAAATCTTAAAATCTCATCTTATAAATGTAAAAACAGAATGAATTATTAAATTATACATACTCTTTGAGTATATGTAACCTCTTTGTGCATAAATTTATTTTTGTTTTTTTATATTTTTGATTATATATCAAAAATATTAAGGCAGATGTAACAAAAAGTCTGACATTTTCTTCAAGTGCTGTGCAAAAACTTCAATTATATATTGTCCTTGAAGTATTCATTCAATTATTAGTATTATTAAAAATGCACTAATGCACTAATTCTATACACGTTCCAGTATATTTTTGCAACTTATATTCAATATCGCAAAAATAGTGCGCAAATTGATGTAATTTTGTTGCTTTTGATAAAAGATAAAAATTTTACTTAATCTTGTAAACATAACCTCACTTTTAGAAAATCAATAATTCATTCTTCTACATTATGCAGATTACTAATAGTACATTGGAAGTGTTGCATGTATATATTAATTAAAGATTTTTCTACAATACATTATTTGCAATGATCGTTTTTTAGTAAAAGTAATAAATAATTTCACGATATTTCAATTATGCTTAATTCATTCATTTTTTCCTCATATAGGCTGTAAAAATAGTATTGAACTATTCTTTAATAAAAAAACACGATGTATTGTTAAATATTTCCTGTGTAGAATTGGAATTTAATATGATAAACAGTTTTGTATACAATAGTTTTTTGTAGGGTAGTTGTTATATCATAACAACATATTTTTTATATTTTCCATAATTGCTAACAATAAAGAATATAATAAGAAGTATATGAAAGTTTTTATGATCATTATCAAATGTTAAACTTTATTTTTTATATTTTTAAGAGACAGGAGGTACACATATAGTGTAAAAGTAAATAAATTAACATTTATGAAATTAATCTGTCAGAAAAAAGTAATTTATTGAAAATTTGATTTAATCATATTTGATATTTAATATTTTCACACAGAACGCAAAATATAACAGTTCTAAGGGTGGATATTCATCATCAACAACATCATCAGATAGTCGTTACGAGGGACGTATGCGAGATTCCCCAAATGGCAACTCTTATAGTCCAGCAGGGGGCTTGGGTATGGGTATGGGAACAGATAGAGACAGTCCTCGCAGCTACACATCCAAGCCCCTATACAAGAAGGAGAGAGAAAACAGAGACTACAAGTTATCCTCCTCTAGGGACAAGTACTCGGGTAAATAACATTTAAATATTTTTTACATTTTTCAGAATTATCACACTTTAAAATAGTATTCAAAACATATGATACGTTAAAGATGTATTCAAGAAGCTTAATAAAGATTTGTCAAATATTTATATTATGAAAAATTTGGTAAATGTAATTTTATTCTATGTTAAATAATAATACAGTCATTTTTGCTATAACCTGTTGATGCCATTCGTAAAGCATGAGAATTATGTTACAAGTAAGTTTTAAGATAATACAATTTTTTGTAAGTTCTTGAAATATATGATAAAATAAAAATACATTTAAAAAATATTATCAATAAAAGAGCATCATATTTAAGAGTAGTAAAATGAGATTTGATATTTATAAAAATATGTATATGTTATGTATCATACTCACTACTTGTAATTAATAATATTTATGTTACAACAAATGTATATGAACCTGGATTTTAAAGGTTAATACCAAGATTAAGTGATATGAACATGATATATTTTTAGTTAGAATTTACTTTAATTATCTCTATAGTGTTGTTTTAAATAATGTTTTAGCAAATTAATATTCTATTATTGTTACGAGATGTAAAACACATAAAGAAAGACTATATATGTATAAAGAAGAATAAATGTGTAAGAAAATGAGTAGTAAAAGAGATGTTATATATTTAACTATATTTCATATATTCATTAAGAATAATAAATGAATAGTGCTTTTATTTCAATGCCTTTTAAATTATATTTTTTAAAATTATGAAATCTGTGTTATAGCAAAATCGGCTGTATAATTTTTTTGAGAATTAAAGTTTTATTCCTTCTTTCTTCAGTATAAAAACAGGGTTGTGTCTTAACATTTTCAGCTGTAACATGCTTACTTGCATATGTGTAGATTGTGCACGATCCCCAAAAGACAAGAGAAGCCGTGAGAGCAGAGATTCAGAACACAGGACCAACCATGATAGGAGTAGTGGAGAGGTAAGAATATTTTCATTTATTATCTAATTAATTTTTAGATTTGAGTAATATTAAATATTAATTCTTTAATATAATTTTCGATATTTTCTAAATGTTTGATTATCATATGGTAATTAAAAATATAATTTATTTGGATTTTATAAATATAAAATTATTTACATATAATGAGTATATTGAATTTTCCTTAATATTGCATTCAAAATTTTTTTGCACATTTACATAGTAGTTGGACTGTGGAACATTTTGTATATGGTTGCAGCTCCAATTTGTCTAAATGGCTTATATTTTATACAAGTTGCATACTTTTGAGATATAATATTATATAGAAATATATTACTGATATATAATATCTGAATATTGTTTGCTTATTTTTACAGATTTTACATCCTATAAAATTATCATCGAATTCATCAAGAGAGTCATCATCTCAGAGAAAACCATCACATAATTCCTGTCAGGTCAGTATAAAATGTACTTCATATGAGTGTTACTAAAACGATGTACATATAAATCAAAAGATAGTTAGAAATAGTTTGAAAGAGTATAATAGAAATGAAAAGAACATGTTTATTGAACAATTTGAATTAAATATATTATATATATATTTTACACATATTTGATGTGATAAACAATACAAAAATTTAATGATAAATTATTAACATTTAAATGAATATTATTAAATTGTTATGTATAATGTGTCATCTCAAAAGTTAAAAAATTGTCAAGTATTGAAGTTCAATGGGGGTACACAGGATCAACATCGTGGACAAATGTAATTTCAACTTTTCGAACAAGTTTTGGAATTCATATGAATATTTTCCATCGATTCAATCGTTTCCGGA
This sequence comes from Bombus flavifrons, assembly GCF_040668555.2. Taxonomy (NCBI): domain Eukaryota; kingdom Metazoa; phylum Arthropoda; class Insecta; order Hymenoptera; family Apidae; genus Bombus; species Bombus flavifrons. Next base: position 2,521,571 of record NC_138442.1, read on the forward strand.
AATTTTAGAACAGTCTGTTTAGGACAAACGTGGTGATGAGCGAGGAGGTGCAATGGAACGTTCGGCCAGGTTTGGTGATTGGTCAGAACATATGAGTTCTTCGGGCAAGAAGTATTATTACAACTGCAAAACAGAAGTTTCTCAGTGGGAAAAACCACGGGAATGGATTAGTCGAACAGAAAACCGACAACGTCAGTCCAATGATTATTCTTCTAGGTCAAGTACGTCTAATAATATTATATCGCTAAATAAATTTCTTCAATTCGAACACGATTCTTTGCTCACTGTTAGCATCTTTCTTTATAAAAATACAATTTCTCATATTTTAATGATTATGATTTGTTGTTTCATTATAAGTACATTTATTATATTTAACATTAAAGGAACTGTTCAGTATAGAATTTCATTTTTTTGCTCGTAGGTCATGATAAACATTCCAACTCGCGGTCAAATAGTAGCAGTGTGCGAGATGGTAAATCATCGCGTCAGTCCGACAAACGAGAATATTGGAGCTCATGCAGTGGAAGTGGTGGTGGTAGTAGTAGAGAAGATGTTTCTATTAGGGAAAGGGAAAGGGAAAAAGAACGGGAAAGAGAACGAGAACGTGAAAGAGATCGAGAACCAGGTAGAGAAGAAGCGGGAGTGGAGCGTCAAGCACAAGATATGGATATATCTCCAGGTGATTCTACTCCAACCTCCGAACCTCTGACATCTTGTACCCACGATCCACTGCCTCAAGGTCCTGTTTTGTTAGCCACTGGTATGTTGTATCCAAACAGTATAATAATGAAAAGTGAAAGAAATAGGAAGATTATACTAATAGATTAATAATTGATTACAGCTTTACCTCGGTTAACATCACATCCACCATCTACACCACAAACACCTGGGAAACTTAATTCACCAACACAACAAGGAAACAGTAATGCTCCAGGTCCACCGGTTTCATTAGCAAATCTTCCAAGACTTTTGTCTCAAATCACAGGCAATAAGGAACAACCCGACATTACACCACAGAAAGCATTACAAACACTTCAAACAGCTGCTATTCTATTGTCTAGACAAGTAAGTTTATGTTTACATGTTTAAATTCTTATTTTTTTTTAAATTAATGACAATTATTTTTTTTCAATTAATATAACATAATTGACATAACGTTTTAATTAACATAACGATATTACGTTCCATTCATAAATATTGTATTAAAGATCTATTTACGTATTTTAATTTGATTCTACTTCCAAACTTTCTTAATTAAAAAATTTTTATGTATTTTAAAATGATCAATGATATTTTTTGTATTATGAAAAATTATCATACATGCGCGTGCGCGCGTGTGTGTGAGTGTGTGTATGATAATTAAATAAATATATATATGTATGCATAGCAATAGAAGAAGGTCTAACTGAAGATACCTGGAAATGCTAGTTATTAATCATAAATTAATATTTCTGTATCTTTTTCTTGAAAATTATACATTTTCTATATAATTAAATATTTAGTTTCCTTTTTTTTGTAAAGTTATACGAAATTGCTTTTCAAGATTGGTATTTAAACTCTTATAAACTTTTATTACAATTTAAATTTTAAGATATATAGGGTATTTCATTTAACTGGAAATGGTAGAATATCTCACGAGAGATTAAACTTATCAAAAAAAAATATTTTAACAAAATTTATTTGGTTTGAAAGGGGACATCATATGACTTAATTTTTTAAAATAGAACTATATATTTCTTAATACATTAATCGATCCATCTTAGCATTTCCTATGAAAAGATATTAACCTATTTATGTCGAAAAACTATTAGTGTTTGTAGATATTTTAACTGTAATTTGTCATACGAAAGACAGGGAAAGACGTGAAGTGACATTCTTCTATATATGTCACCTTTGTCTTTCATACGTTGCGATCTGCAAAAATACAATTTCCATCATATGATGCCCCCCTTTGAACCAAACAACTTTAGTTAAAACATTTTCCTGATAACTTTAATCCCTCGTGAGATATTCTATCGTTTCAAGTTGAACAAAACATCTTGTACGTAAAAGTACTCTAATTTTTTACTAATTTGTGTCATTAAATTGATAATAATGTATCTTTATATTATGTAATTTTAATTGATTTATTTTAGTTGTTTTAGTCTTTCAAATAAGAAACTTTGCACATAAGAAATGCGATAATTGTTAAAATTATTCGATTATGTTTTTATGTAGCAGTCAGCTAGTGGTGACCGAAATAATAGTGGAAATGACGTAATGGTTCCACTAAAGGTTGATACAAGTGGCAATGTTACAAATGAGGGACCACCTACTCCCACACATTCGGAAACCCAGGATTGTATCGATGCTCGAAAATGTATGTTGATAATCAGTAAATTAATTTGTATTTAATAAAATCATAGTAATCGTAATAATTAATAATTGCCTACTTGTTTTCCTTTCATAGTAACAAGTCCTGGGGCGACGAATTCTGGAGTACAAGGTTTAAGCTCATTGCAAAATCTTAGTACATTAGGTTCCCTTGGAAATTTAAGTAATACAGGTTTACAAGCATTGTCTAGAGTACAGCCTCCTTTAACACCTTCCTTAACACCATCACTTGCTAATCACTATCGGGAAGATTTAACGCAACACGTGCGTGCCTTTCCTGCTGATATTCTTGAAAAACAGGTATATGATGTATATATAATTATTTTGAAAATTGTAGATTATATGTTTTAAAAATTATATATTATAATGAATCATTGAACAATATATTGAACAATATTTGGGTAATTGTTTTTAGGCACAGAAGCTTAGTGAAGAAGCACACACAATGGGAAGTTTGCAGTGTACAAGAGTGTCGGCAGAGTTAAAGACGGCACGATCGATAGTGAGGCTGACAGAAATTCAAGCAACGTTACAGGAACAAAGGTATATTTCATTATATTAAAATCATATAAAAGAAAATAATTATATTAAATTAAATCAATTGATCTTTTTTAACATTCTAGGATATTATTTCTCCGTCAACAAATTCAAACATTGGAGGAGCTAAAATCCCAAAATTCCTTCATGTCTGACGATTCTTAGTGTAAGAAACTTTATAAAGTAATTATAATTACAATCTATAATTGATTCATGCAAAAATAAAACATAATTATTAATATTCTCATTAATATTGAATAATTAAGATTGTACCTAAATTATAATATCATGATAGAAGTGATAAAAATAGTAATGAATATGGGCTGCCCAGAGAGGATTGGCTGTTCCATTTATCAGGTAGTGAGTCATATTACAACTGATTAGGAAACCCACCTCTCTAGGAAGCACAGGAGGCCTATCCACACGCAGACACAACACACTAAGCAAATAGAAAATGAATCTATTCTATCAGTTCATTGCAAACTATTGAATTGTCCACATCGTCTTGTATTACCTATGTTATACGTGTCAATGTTTCATATCCCAAGATTAAGCGGCATTTTAACTAGTTGAAACATTTTTGTTGTAAATCTCGGAATAAAATTCGTGCCAGAAGTTTTAATTCAATTCTTTATCGCCATTGTCTTACCTAATTCCCATATGTATAGGAGGAAGTAGATTTGCTCTGTAATTATAGCAATTTTTTTTCCTATTTAAAATTTGTCCTTAATATATTAATGTTAAAAGAAAAATAATTATATACAACTAAAATTTTTAGTGGACGAAATTGAAACTTGTATAAAATTTGTAAATAATTTTAAAGGTTTACAATAACCTAATATATGTTACTCATTTTCAGTCTTTTGAAAGCACCTTAACACTGCATTACAAACACAGATTGCGCAGAGTGTGCCAAAATCAGGTTAAATAAGTCAAACACTCAGTGTATCTCAATCTTAGATAATTTTTATTTTTTGCATAAACTCCTCATACAGCTGTACCACATAAGAAAATGACTTAATGTTGTATAATTGTATAGCTCCTTGTAAGCGAAAACTGAATACGTAGATTTTATAGTAGACAATGTGACACGATAATGAATTGGAACCTTTAATTAGTAATAACCGGGCTACTTTGTATAGAATTGTGTAGAATTAATCTAATTTATAATCACTTGATTTTGTAAAATTTTTGAATTATGAAAAAAATATTTATATACTTTGCCCACTCTAATTTTGTTCAAAGAAGATACTTTTGCTTACTTTTTCTGTATTGTGAGTTGAGATATACCACGTAACTAAAATTAGTTATTTTTTTACTAAAAAAACGTATAGAACAGATATATATATATATATATCAGGATGTTAAAACCACGAATATTAGAGTAAGTTATAGTATGGATTTCTTATTTTGTATATTTTCTTTGAGGAACTGTTAAGGAGTGAGCTTGATACTTATAGAAATAAAAAGCAACGTGAAATGTAATCATGAAACAAATACATTTGATCTAAGAATTCAAGATTGCGATTGAATTCTAACATTCGTTTTTCGATTACTTTCTTTATGTGAACCAAAGGGTTTTTACGAAGTACTACGCGCATTTTTTTATCCTCGCATATTTTATTTGCTAAAAAGAAAATTAAACTTTATAGTGTAATTACATTATACGTTAATTGTACATAGTTAAAAACTCCTTGGTTCGCATCATTATCTAAATGCCCTCCTAAAATCTTTATTTTACTAACTATAAAATAAAAATGTAAACCAAAATTAAACATTGTTTTCAATTGATATTTTTCATATATCCTAGTACTGTATAGTATAGCTATTATGAATACAGTGGAGGATAGTATTAAGAATAATAATGGTAGTAATGTTAACGTGAATGTATCCTATTCACGGTGTTTCTCAACGCGAGCTCAATAGCCCTCGTCATCGCAAATGTTACGCGTTAAAGCAACGTCACATTTATTCAATAAATTATACAATATGAGGCTATCGAGTTTTTCATTCGTCATAATTACATTTATACATTCGTTTCGTAAATAGATGCTAGTTCCATCCTATGTAATGTACATTACTATTTTAATTATAATCTTGTGCTTATTACGTACTTTTCAATGAATCAAATACATCTTTGCCCCTTCATGTTTCTCTTTAAATAAAATATTCGCCATTTAATAAGTATTTTTGTTTTTATCTGTATTTCCATGCTTTGTTTGTGCGAGTAAAAATTATTGAATTATAAATGGTTTATCGGTTGAGAAACACCGATACTCCTTCACAATATTATCTAACATTATACCATGTCATGAGAATGTTATAACATCTCCATAGCACCTGAAGCATACAGTGAACATTCTCCCATGTACATTTTATTTAATTACAGGCAGTCATTGGACTTATTTCATAACAAACTCTCCCATTTGTGAACATTAGATCATTAATTAATACATTCTCAATATAATCATTACAGATATTCATGTAAATTCAGTACAATACATAATTTTCATGGACTAAGATTATAATAAGGCCTCAGAACATTTGACTCATTCTTTTACATCTCATAACTCACAGGATTTTTGTACATTTTGTTAAAAAATGTATTATCAATTTATGAATAGTTATTTTTTTTATAGATAAATTTCTTATCTTTATCATATGATTATTACATATTTTTTTACTTTCTAAATAATGCAATTGAATTGTTACAATCAAGATGTAATTAATTCAAGAATTAATACATAATTTTATAGAAGTAATTTTAAACTTATAATATTTAGAATAAATACAAAGACAAATTCTATGAGTCACGAGATGTTATATATCTATTGTTGAACGATTTTAATGTAGTGCTCTTCAAGTATTTATGCAAACACATTGCAATGGAGAGTACAAACTGCTACAAAACAATTCCAATATGATTTGCTGTACAATCGTTAATACATATACGTCACGCGCTCGTTATGTTTTTTAAGGCCATATACGAGATTTATTACAAAGGTATTGCCTCTTTCAGGCAGCATTTGATATATTCATTAATTTGGAAATTTGTCTAAGGATAGACAAATGGACGACACAGCCTCGACAGAGAATGTTCACAGTGTAAGACAGCAGCATAGACATATCTCAGCGCAGCCTCACTTTACCATTGGTTAGTATTTCAGCTGGTAATTATACAAAGCTACAATTCCTTAAGTTAAACAATATAACTATGTGCGGAAGAACCCTTCGTAGATCAGATTTTTTTTATACAAAGGATAACATTAAGAGGTACTGTAAGTATTAACTAGTTTATTTCAATTACTGAATTGTTATAGATTTCGTTCTACGATTAAACGGTAGGTTAATTGTAATTTTAATTATACAATTATACAAAGAAATATTGATAATTATGTTGATACATTTTTTTACATACTTAGCAATACTATTCTAGTATTATAGGTAACTACTACGAAGGGTATTTGCAGAGTATGCCATTTGTAAATTATCAACATGAAATCAAGGCTTCTTTGTTATCTATTATTCTTATTTTTTGAAAATATACGCAGAAATTAAAAACGCCTTAAAACCTATAATGTAAATATTACACAACATATAAAGTAACAATATGTAACAGAGTTGTTTTGTACCTATATATCTACTATGGCAGAAGGTGGGTCTTGTGCCGAGTTATTCTTGGCTACTGTCAATTTTAAGCCAACATTATAGATATAACTATCCTAATCTTAAATAGGACGTGCATGATTTCATATTAATTCATTAATCATTAACACGTCAACTAACTACTTTCTGTATTTAGGGACTTCCAAATGTAGTAGTTACTTTTATGGCTTTTTAATATTTTGGAAACAACTTTCCTATACTTACATTTACTTTAATATCACTCTGGGCTAAACTGCACTCATTGTAAAAATCTGTTATTTCACAAACACTGCAATTAAAATGTAAAAATGCTGTCAAAGAAATGAGTGAATCTTAAAAGAAGGAAATTATTTGACTTAAAAATAAGTATCTACAATTTTTGAAAATTATGTGTAATTTTGTAATATTATCTCTGTGAATTTTATTGTAATATATTTAGTTTTACTGTAATACAGAGTGATACGTTTTCATGATATACATAGTAGAAGCAACAATAATATACAAAGTTAATAACAATTTCAGAAACTTACTATAAAAATACATTCAATTTAGTAACAAAAAAAAAGTAACTCTTTAGAAGCCCCATAATAATTTATTTCCATTCAATATACTCCTTGATTCATTTTCCATTCATTCTATGGTAAAACACGCAACATTACTATAATTTAATTCTATTAAAATGGCATTCAGTATATTCTTATAGAATTAGTTCATTCAATATATAAAAAAAATATACAATTTCGACTACTCAATGCAATCGTTCAGTAATCGTGAGTTTGTACTATCCGAATGCCATTTTCTTTTATGATACATTTTTCTTGGACTAGTACTACAAAGACTGTAGAACTGTCCGCACAATTCTAATGAAAATATAATTAATGTCTATACGCAGTGGGACTTCATTGATATTCAATCAATTCACAATACTCGTAACGTGTCAAAATTTATAGAGAAAATGAATAAAAGAATTCTGTTAATAACCATATATTTCTCATTCATTAAGCTCCTTCAAGATTGTGTACCTGACTATGTAAAATTGTGTATACTGAATACATTAAAAATAAGTAGTCAGGTACGGATGATTGTTTTTACATACAAATATAAGAATAAAGGCATTACAAGTTATTACAATGTTTCTTTCATTACAAAAAATAATTTTTAATTAATGTATTTCGGCACTATTTAGTCCCTCTCGCTTCTCAGTTACAAAAGTATTGTTACGAGTTGTGAATGATTTATACTTACCTGAGGGATACACTCCCACTTGTTATCCTCAATAAATTGCATGTATTTAGTGCTTTGTTAGGTTTCTTTATCGAGGTATTCTTTCAGCAAATTAATTTGTCACGTCAATACGCACACATAGTGTCTTGTTTGGGCAAGGTATTAGTAATGCGATGGCAGATTATGTATGATCTGTCATAGTTTCAAAAATGGCTTCATGCCAACATCAAAGTATCTTTCGTTATTATTGTATAATTTAAATAATTTATAATTTACAGATCCTGTAGAACACAAGTGGCTGTACGCAAGCATATCCTATTGACAAATTAATATATTACATAAAATGCTTGGTATACCACCACATTGATGTGACCATTGATGGTTGGTATATTTTCATTGCATCATACCGTAACTTAAGCATATATTCAAAAACATATTCATACACACGGTTGCATGAGATATATATAAAAAATGCGTCCGAGTGTATGTGTAACTATGGTCGTGTGTTACTTGCCCTCTACCGCATTCTTCTAATAGCTTTTTTGAACTTCCGTTGTGGAGTTTGAGTAGGTATTGCTCTGAAATAAAATATGATAATATATAACAAACAATTCTTGTAATTAATATGATGAATAATTCTGTATAATTTATACATACTTAAATGCTATAGGTGCATTACCACCAGTGAAGTTAAATGTTGGTGGAGTATTAGGATCAAATGTTGGTGTAGTACCGGGAGCATTAAAATTAAATCCTGCAGATGGTGTAGAAGTAGATGCCTAAACAAATTAATTATTAAAATTTAATTCTAATTAAATTCAACTTGTTCAAGACATCTTGACATCTTGTACTTTAGTATACTTACAGTACCAAAATTAAAACCGCCTGACGTAACAACAGGTGCTGTAGACCCGAAATTAAATCCTGTATTTGAAGGAGTAGACGAGAACGACGACGACGCTTGATTCTGTGTACCAGGTTGTGATGCACCAAAAATTGGATTTGTTGCTGTAGGTTGAGCAAATGCTGATGCTTCCGGTTTAGGTGCATTAAATAGAAAGCCGGAAGAATTAGTTGATGCAGGATTATTGAATGTATTCCCAAATAAATTAGCGTTTTTCTGGGCAGATGAATGGCTACCAAACGTAAATAATGGTTTCTGAGTTGATTCGGCAGGATTAGTATTTGTAGAAAAATTAAATCCAGTTGCTGGTTTCGCTATTGGTTGAGCAGGAGTAGTGCCAAACGTGAATATGTTTGAATTTGGTGTACTAGTTTCATTTGACTTTGAGGTAGATCCAAATATGTTAGGTGTTGACTCAGTAGTAAACGTCGAAGCAGTATTATTACCAAAAACGGGTGTAGCAGATGATCCAAAAAGTGTTGATGTAGCTGACGGTGCGCCAAAAGAGGCTGGTGTTGCAGTTTGTGCTTGGAGTGATGGATTGAATAAAGATGTTGGTTTATTATCTGTGCTTCCAAATACATTTATTTTTGGGTCAGTTGAACCAAAAATTTTAGGTTTATTTTCCGTATTACCAAATATTGGTACTTTATTCCCTGGTACTACAAAAGTCGAGGATTTACTTGTATTTGCAGCACCAAATGCAGGTTGTTTGTTATCTTCAGTTGAAGTTTGTCCAAATGCTGGTACAGTTTTTGTATCATTATTGCCAAACAGCGATGGACCACTAGAAATACTTGAGAATAATGAACTTCCAGGAGAGGCATTTGGCAATGTACTAAAAGTGTTAGTTATTGAGGATTCTTCCTTTGTTTCACTGTTCCCAAATGTAAAGGTATTAGATAAATTAGAAGTAGGAGCTGATGTTGATATCTGTCCAAATGTTGGTACAGCTGGTGCTTGCGTAGTTGATTTTGATTCAAGAAATGTAAAGGAAGATTGAGTAGAGGATGGAAGACTTGATACCACAGTTGTAGAAGCACTACTAGTAATTGTACTTGTGCTACTTGGTACAACAAAAGAAAATGCAGCAGTTGATTTGGGTTCTTGTATACTGCTTTGAGTTACTGAAGGTAATGTATTTGTATTAATAGCAATAGATTCGGTAGCTTCTATGTTTGGCTTTGAAGCTCCTGTCACAGTACTTTCCAGTAAAGGAGTTTGTTTTTCTTCTTTTATGTCTGATTGTTCAATTCTAGGCTTAGGCATATTAAATGTAAAGGTAGGTGCAATTGATGTAGAAGTTGTTACATTTACAATCTGCTTATCACTTTCTATTATTCCATTTTCACTCTTAGCTATACCAAATGAAAATAGTGGTGTTGAACTTTTCCCCACGTTTTCTGAATCTTGTTTTACATCAGTCTTTTCAGCATTATTTGCTTTATTTGGAACTCCAAAACCATCTCCTGAGGTCAAAGAGACATTATTATCAGATTTCTGTACTTCACTTGTTTTCGTATCTTCCTTTTGAATACCAAATGTAAATTGACCTGTTTGATTACTTTGTTGTTTTTCACCGAATTTAAAACCATTTGTAGATATTGTAGTATCAGTCTTTTCTTGATCAGCTTTGTCAATACCGAATTTAAAACCACTAGTATTTGCAGGCATATCAAAATTAAATTGTAAATTAGAATTAGTATTTGTAGAAGTAGAGTTATCTGGTTTTTTTGAGCCTGGCTTTGCATCACCACAAGCTACACATGTAGTAACTTTTGTTTCATTTTGTAGCATGCAAGTGTTGCAAATCCATGCACCTTCAGGTTTTTTAAACTTATCTCCAAATCCATTTGAAAATAAAGGAGGGGCATTCTTAGTAGCAATCCCAGTACTAGGTTTAGCTGTATTACAACATGGACAAGAATCAATAGAGATAAGATTTCTAACCATACAGCAAGGGCATTCCCATGTATCCTTGTTTGAGTTTAATTTATCCATATCTTCATTTTCATCAATTGATGCATTGATTATATTCTGACATACAGAAATATTTGTGTTATCTGTAGGATTCGTACTATCTTGTACACTCATTTTTAATGTACTTGATTTAGATGTATTGCAAAAAGTACACATAGCTGGGTTTTCAGAATCATTTAACCTACATTTAGGACAGTTCCCAGACTTCGTCTCTTGCTTTGTATCTGGTTTTAGTGCACTACACGCAGCACACTTAGTATCAGTTTGTTTATTTCTTACAAAACATGATGTACATTCCCACTGATTACTTGAAAGTTTAAACTGCGAGCCAAAATTATCATTTGCTGTAGTTTTTGATTCACTGACATTGCTTGATATTGACAATTCAGAAGTCTTCTTATCTTTAAAACTGGGTCTAGTAATCTTACAAGCAAAGCATTGTGTTTCAGAATTGTTATTCTTAAACAAACATTCAGAACATTCCCACATAATTGAAGTATCTTGTATATTGGATTGTGAATTTCCAAAAGTTTTAATAATATTGTCGTTAATTGTATCTGAGTCAATTGTATTTGTTTTATTATTGGTAGATTCTTTGTTTGACTCTAACTGCGTCTTTGATTCATCTGATTTTTCAGCTTTTGTTGTACTAGATTTAGAGCAAAGAATATCCATAACACTTCCTGATTTTAATTCATTTGAAGTAATAGGAATAGCTTTATCATTATTCTTTATTTTTTCTTTTAGTCTAGGAGCTGTAGATGAACCAGACCAAATAAAATTTTGTGTTACAGGAGGTACATAGTCATTTGATGAAGTGGACTTGACACCAACTCTTTTTAAAGGAGAATCTGAATTACTAGATTTATCGACTGATTCCTTATCAGCACTAATTGGGCTACTAAATGTGAAATTATTGATAGATTTTAAGTTCTTTGTGGTATTTGTTACTTTTATAGGACTTGCAAATGTGAAGGTATCTTCTTTGCTTGTATTAGATTTGTCTCCTATATTTGTATTAGTAGATGACATAAAGTTGAAATTAGGTAAAGAAGATATAGGTAAAGGTATGTTTGGTAAATTAACTGGTTCAACTGTATCTTCTTGCTCAAGATTTGCTGTTTTGGTTTTAATTTTTCCATGATGTTTCGTATCTTCATCAATTTGCGTCCTGTACAAAAGAAATGACATATATTATGACTGTATATTTAGTGATTACCAATGTTTATTTGACAAATAATAATATACATACGAATATTTTAAATAAATAATAATTATATATTCACCTGAGATGATATTCTTGAGGAGGCGGTGGTTCGCTTCGTGCCGAAACAATTTTTCTAGCTGCAGCTGTCGTATCTTGTAATTTTTGCCGCCGTCTCAATTTTAATATATCGGGTATGGTTGGTACAGTTAATTCGCGAGTTAAATGACGTAATCCAACTTTAGTTGTTGACGTCATTTCCTCTCTCGATCTCTTTTTATTTGTTGGTGATATATTATTCATCATTTTTAATGGAATTTTTTTAGCATCAGTTATTGGCGATGAAAAATGTTCTAATGCTTCCAATATTTTTTTAGCAGTTTGACTCATACCAGATGAATCTGTATTAGATGGTTTTACTTCAACACTTGTTCTTTTAGGAACTTGAAGTTGAATCTGAAATTAGTAACAATTAATATACCATAAATAATACTGAAAGTAGTTAAAGAACAATAATTTAAATTAATAACACATACCTCATTTGAACTATTAAACAAATTACGTCCTCGTTTATAAAGACCAGCTGCATTTGCTCCACCAAAAGTGGTATTTCCACTGTAAAAAGGAGATGCCAAGGGAGATGCACGATCCGGCGTGTTTGTCATGATTGATGCATTAAAGCTTGGTCTACGACTACTTAAGGAATCTCGGGTATTATCTAAAAATAAAGATCTTGGAGACTGTATATGGCTGGCTAAAAAAAATTTGTATATTAAAATATATCTTGAATAAGAATTTATATTTTTAAAAGAGGAAATGATATATTTTTGATATATTTAAACATAAAAAAATATTTCTTATTAAATATAAAATCACAAAGAAGATAAAGTTTACTTACTGAAATTTAATTTGTCATTATTAAACCTTTTTCTTTTAGAGAATGGAGAGCTGTAAGAGACATTTGATGGAGCTTCTTGTCTATTGGTTTGTGGAATAAGAGAACTGCAACCACTAGTGCTCTCACTGGATTCAGAATTATCATCCATACCATTTGTAGTTCCATTATTTGTAGTAGCAACTAATGAATTTAATTCCGACCTCTGTGATGCTATGTTTCTAATATCTGATTGTGTTGCAGGTGTAGAAGATACTAAATGGCTCATCCCGCTTGGTCCAGCCATTGCAGGTTTAGAAAAATCTTCATTCTATAAAAACATTAATTGAAGAAAATGTGTTCAAATTAACAACTTTTTATATATTACCGTTTCATCATGAATGAAATATTGTTGCTTGGATGGACTGGTTTTGTTAATTGTTGATTTAGTCCTTGGTTGAATTGAAAATGTACCAGGTGGATGAGAAACATCCATACGAATACATGGTCGTTTTAACGGTGGAGGTTTCTGAATATCTTCTTCTGATTCAACCTCTTCAGGATTTCCATTGTCCTCTAATATATCTTCATCATTTTGAGACGTATTAAACCACTTACTAATCCACAACCTTTGTGGTAAAAGATCAGTCACTTTTGTTGCTACTTTTTTTACAAAAGACTGAAATATAAAGGAAATAAAAAATATTAAATTTTATTATTAAAATATTAATATTATATTATTATTTAAATAGTACATGGATATTAAATAGTACATGTATGAATTTAAAAGGAGTTATTAACAGGAATAGTATGAGACCCGTTCCAGAGCAGGAGATACCTCAAATTTTGTGGAGAGAATGAGGGTGGTGGAAGAACGCATTGACGAAAAGTGGAGAGAGGAATGGAATTTTTATAGAAGTGACAATTGGACGAGGAAATTAATTCCTGATGGTTGTATTTTTTTAACCTCCTTTAACTTTTAAGTGTGTATCGAAGGACGATTAATAAGGAGGATCACTCGAGCATGTGTTCCACTGCCCTGGGTGGATTTACGAGAGGACTGAATTTGAAAGCTACGTTAGCATGCCACTTATAGTGGAAAATTTGATAGAGGCAGTAACCAAGAAAGAGAACAATTGGACTAGGTTCCAAGCATTTTCCAGGAAGATCATGCAAGAAAGACAAGTGTAACAGATTGTGGAGAGGAGGAAAAGATAAGCTAGTAGACTGAATTGAGAAGACTGAACTAGTGAGGGATACACACTAAGGGCAACCCTGAAGTAATGTCGAAAGACGGTTCTGGGGTTGGTTCCTGTATCATAAGAGGAACGGATAGAGGAGGGGATTTTAGTGGATATGGCGATTCCATCCACTGAATCCTATATACTCAGTCACTGGGTATGTGTAATAGCATTTTCCCTTCCTCGAGAAAAAAAAAAAAGAAATATTAAGTAGTACACATATTATAATATTCATATATATAATATTAATTGTGTAGTATTGTGATAAACATAATAAAAAATATTAATAAAATAAATGGAATATAAACTACATAAAGGAAAGAAGTTATATGTATATATACTTATATTAAATAAAATGAAATTATTTATGTACATTATACATGTTTGTATTATATGTAGTCATATTTCATTTAATATACTTGTTAGATAATAATTCTAACAAATATACACAGAATTACGGATGAAAAATTGGTTATTAAGATATAAGATTCATCTATAAATATTTCGTCAAACTAACAAGTGTAGTTGCATAAACATAATAACAATTAAAATACATAAAAAGTCATTCTTAGAAATTGAGGTTAAAACAATTCGACCGAAAGCAGATTAAGTTGCATATTTACTTAAATCGATTGAATTAAACGAATATTATCATTAGAAAAAAAAGAAATGATCTTCAGAAAAGATTACAAGATATTGCATGAATTTGCGCAAAACGTGATTTTCCAACGTCACGCGTATCTTTTTCATATACATACTAGATGCAAATGGTAACATTTAAATTTCTTTAAGTTGACAGAGTGATAAATTTACGAGAATTGAATCGCTTAATACATTCCTCAAGATTTTCGTGGTAAGGAATCACGTTTCAAGGTTATATGTTATATGCGTCTTGATAGGTATCTCATGAGCGAAGTATTGTAGTATCTACTTAGTATGGGAAAGATTGAGGTTATCGAGTGGATTCACATAACCGTGACGTCGTCCAGATCCGTTGAAATAGCACTTTAGGAAAACATAGGTCATGCAAAAGGTAGTCTGAAAAGAGGTTGGTACATAAAGCAAATTCGTTGGGAGGTCTAATTTAAGCGGTAAGACGCGGAGAACCGTTGGATGTGAGGCAAATTCATCTCTGTCGCGGCAGACTCGTGCCAAGGAGATACTCACATTGTTTGCATCGTAGGGCTTCGTATTATGCGACGACGACCGTCTTCCACTCAAATTGTTACTCCGTTTAGCCATGATGGGCACTGATCACTTATTTATGAGTAAAAAACACGCGAGAATATCTTCAAACGGCGCATCCCAGAAATTGTCAGCGAACCACCACCTTCGTGACTAAAATCCACGAGAGAAAATATGGCCGCTCCAAAGACCGCCACCAGGGCGCCAGGTTTCTCTGGAATATGCGCTTGTCGCGCTTGCCCACGTGACACATCGTATGCGTTCACTGCCTTAAAGTTGACGTGTGGTACTGCTATCTCTTCTTAAAAACGCTTTCCTTATCTTTTATTCTTTATTGAAGTATGAGTGTTCGAAGCGTACCTCATTTCAATACATGTATCAGTATTGCAATTAGTAAATGTCTATTTTCTTAACATATAACATTTTTTTCATAGTTCGTAATAGGCTTTTGTTTGTACCCTAAGATTATATTATACATTACTAGTTAGTAATTAATTAATTACTAATTCTAATCTAAAGACCTATAATATTCTGATAATAATATAATAAACCATATAAATATTTATAAATATTTTAACAGAGTAGCGAAAAGATATATATATTGTATATATATATATACACACCTTTTGTGTGTGTGTGTGTGTGTGTGTGTGTGTTTGTGTGTGTGTGTGTGTAAATATGTATATACATATATGTGTGCACTGTGTACAGTCATGTTTTGTACGTACACATATTCATATGCATATGCATACAATAACATGACTCACACGCATGCTCACGCATAAGCACTTTATTAACAATGAGTAACATGTAACGTTTTGTAAGTACGAATCTCGTAGATAAAATATTAAGAACGCTTTCATTCAAAAAAAGTCTACAATTTTATATCCTGTCTACAGATAGCGCTGTAACTGCTTGGAATCGATTGATACATTATCGACACTTTATAACCTGTATCGGCTATATCCATTTCGTTTATTTTGTTGTAAGTAACATATACAGTTGTCGAAAAAAATCTATTTGCACACCATTGTATTTATAAATACGTTATAATATTTATTCTTTTAATAATATTATTATGTAGTAAACAACAATATTTGGTTTATGACTAAACAAAATTTTGTATAAAATGTTAGTTGAGCGATCAGTCAATTTAATCGATTGTTTCCATTGTTTTAAAATAAATCGTTTTTTTTAATGAGCGTTTCTTACTTCCGGTTGCATGTTTAAGTTTAAGTGCGCTAATTTTTATGTATATCGTGTCCTTAGTTTTCAGTTTACAATCATATTAAAGATTACACAGTATATATTGTTTCTTCTATTCTTTTAATTTGATTGTTTAATTTTAAATTGTAACTATAGATATATGCATATCTATTTTAAATATGATATTGTGAAATGAAAAAGAATGAAAATGATTTTTCGACTTTTGAAGCATTATGTAAACATACGAGCAAATGCATTAAAATGATTAAATTAAGGAAATTGATTTAGATATTAAAATAAAGATATTTTTTTTAATTACACACATAATTCTTATTACATGTCACATTCTTTCGATTTATCAACAGATAATAAGAAACATACTACATGTCCAACAGATAATAAAAATAGTTATTTTCTACTTTATTAATTTCGCTTATAAACATATCTCACAAACGTACAAACATACAAACATATGCATACATAGAGACATTGACTAGGATTTGTGATAGAAATATATTCAGATCTTATATTTGAAAAGACATAGAAGTAGATAAATTAGATAAATTAGAGAATTTTCCATTATGATAGAAAGCAATGCAGAGACTTCTTTTATTTGTATTATTCTTTATTTATGTTTGCATATGTTTTGCATGGATATAATTGTTTTATCAACTTTCTTATTGATTTTATAAATGTATAAATATCTTTCTCAGCCATTGTATATCATAGACTATGGTGACACGTTAAGCACGAACAATTACCAAAAATGGTGGGACATAATCCTTAATACTACTTATCCAGGTTACTAGATTCGATAGCTCGCTTGAAATCGTGTGGCATTAACACATCGACGAGATTGTGACATCATTCACATCTCAACCTACATCAAAGATAAGACATCGACCCCCGAGCTTCGGACTCCTTTGGACACGTCACCACCTTATCATCATAGCCTACACAGAAGCTATGACACACCTTCGTCCACATCATAGATAAGTCATTAACCCCCGACCTTCGGACCCTTTTCCACATCATAACTTGCATCGAGCCCCTCAACACCCTCAAACCAAAACGTATATAAGCCGAGACTTCACCCAGGTCGGGGAGTTCTTGCTCTAGTCGCTGTTCTTGTGCAACCCCCTTCCTCCGGTTCAGTATTATTCTATTATTGTAAGTGCTAAAATTATAATAAAGTTCGATAAAGGAAAATTAATAATTGGGTTACGTCTCAGCTTTCTTTTCTCTTACAATTCAAGTATCAATTTTACGTAATATTTTGGCGATCCTGCCAGGATCCATTTGATTCAGTGTAAACGAAATCACGATTTCGGCATACGTGTATCATTGAAGATTGAAGGATCAGCGGACCATCATCAAAACTGAAACTGGTCAGAGCAACATTTACGAAAAGAAGAATACCCAGGTATTAAACAGTAAACACTATCGTACTCGTCGCAACAGCTTCAATACTACAGACTCCGAAGACGATATAATAACCACTATGAGCAAAAGATCAGAAGACACATCTTCTGTTAGCTCTATGGCTACAGGTGTGGATCCAAATATTCAGGCCATACTAGAAGCTATTCAAAAACAGAACGAAACAAACAGACTAGCTTTGAATAACTTGCATAAACTAATACACGACTTAGGTAAGAGTTTCGCTGAACTACGAGTAAAAATTGAGTCAGTTGCCACATCTGAACTCAACTCCATTGTAACTGAAGACGCTAGTACCAGCGCTATTCAAAAAAAGCGGCCACCTGTTCTTAAAAGGACCGAAATAAAACCTAACGAAATGGACAATGTGGACAGTAAAGAAGAGGCAGTAAATTATGACAATCCTATGTACAATGCAAAAACCTGCCTAGACTTCATTCCTACATCTAATGGAGCTCGTGATAAACTGCAACGTACGCGACAAAACTTTAATGAATCGGTACAAAGTTATGTGAAGAGGTTCCGACACAACCTCAACGAACTGATATACGCACTCCAACACGAAATTCGCGATCCAATACGTCGAGAAGTTGCCATAGATCTCGAAACTGAACGAGCCATCAGAATCTTTGTCCTAAATTTGAAACCTGAAATAGAAATACGTACATCGGTTACAAGACCTAAGAATCTCCAAGAAGCACAAGATACAGCTTTCAAGGCAGAGTTACTTATAAGGGAAATTGAACGCAACAAAAACATGGTAAGAGGAAAAACAATGAATCAACCAATTGTGAGAGCCAACGCCCAATTGCAAGGAACAAGAAGAAATATCACGCTCGGCAACACATCACGACCAAAACCAATAAATCCACCTACGGAAAGAAGAGCGAGAATGGAACGACCACCGCTCAAATGATTCTAATGTAATCAAACGGGACATTTAGCCAACGCTTGTACCCAACAGCGAAATTTTCAGCCATCCAAACTTGACTAATCATATAGAAGTGCCATGGACACCACAGACATCAACAAGACTCAAAAGCATAATATACCACGACGAAGAAGGACAAGTACAAGTCGAGCCAGCCAGAGTCCAATTCCACCGCTCCATACTGAAGAAACACTAAGGTTTTGGAGGACCAAAACCAATCTAAGGAGGGGGGTATGTGACATCAACCACATCTCAACCTACATTAGAGATAAGACATCGACCCCCGAGCTTCGGACCCTTTTCCACATCATAACCTGCATCGAGCCCCTTAACATCCTCAAACCAAAATGTATGTAAGCCGAGACTTCACCCAGCTCGGGGAGTTCTTGCTCTAGTCGCTGTTCTTGCACAACCCTTTTCCTCCGGTTCAGTGTTGTTCTATTATTGTAAGTGCTAAAATTATAATAAAGTTCGATAAAGGAAAATTAATAGTTGGGTTACGACTCAGCTTTCTTTTCTCTTACAATCCAAGTATCAATTTTACGTGACAAGATCGTCGATAGATCGAGTAGTTTCACCGTATTAAATTAGCCAATTGCAGGTCAAATTGATCGAAACGAGATAATGTCTCGAAGAATGTAGTACAACGTGAAAGTTTCATTCGTGGATCAAGAAGGAAGAATACTATGAGTTGATCTTTAACATTCAAATTCGCGAGTCGTCTAACACTTTTCTTTTCTGCAATTATTTTAATTAAACTATACTTGTTCCGAAAAACATCACTCAAAGGTATTTTACCGAATGATCGAATAAATTTTGACTTCTAAATTCTCACCGTGAAAAGGCAGCTCAACGAGAGAAGAAACGCTTATGCTGTGATTCATTCTCAAAAGTTTAATTTATTTATTTGTTTATCTATCTATTTACTTATTCATTTATTATTATTCATACACTTTATAATATCAGTAGTGACTATTGGTGTGCGAAAATTTATGGCCATACACAGAGTAGCTTACAAAAGTATTCGAACACTTATAGAACCATTTTGTAAATGCATATGTATATTACTTGTGTCATACGAAACATCTTGCATTAGCATTATAATGAGACCAGATTATCATGATTATGTTTTAATAAAGCTGAAAGTGTACATATAGGATGTAAGATATATTTAGTGTAAGTATATGTCTATATAGGATGGTTGGTAACTGGTGGTACAAGCGGAAAGGGGGTGATTCTACGCGAAAAAAGAAGTCGAAAATATAGAATAAAAATTTTTCGTTTGAGGCTTTGTTTTCGAGAAAATCGACTTTGAATTTTCGCTCGGTACGCGTGCACTTTATCGCGTCTCGTTATAACGGATCTCACTGTAGATCGTTGTCTCGATGGAAAAATTTAAAAACGGTACAAGCGGAAAGAGGGTGATTCTACGCGAAAAAAGAAGTCGAAATTATAACGAGACGCGATAAAGTGCACGCGTACCGAGCGAAAATTCAAAGTCGATTTTCTCGAAAACAAAGCCTCAAACGAAAAATTTTTATTCTATATTTTCGACTTCTTTTTTCGCGTAGAATCACCCCCTTTCCGCTTGTACCACCAGTTATCAACCACCCTGTATATTCCGCAAAGATCACAAGGCGCGTATTTAAACTGTCAATTAGCTATTAGTATAATAAATCATAATGACCTAATAAGCCATAATATTTCCTAGAACTATTTTTAGCACTAATTTTATATTTATGATTACTACTCACACTCTATACTAATTTTATAGTAAACATCTCGTATTTCGACTACACGCTAGTGTATAAATAGTAGGCCAGTTGATAAATATTTAACCATGCATTTTTTAATAAGTCAGCAGATTTAATGAATTTTTAATCAATAATAGCAATTCTTGAAACATATTTTTACATTAATTAGATAATATCGATTTTGATATATATTTTTGCAAATTTTGAAGACATTATTAAATGAGATATTAAAAATAAAGTTTCTTAGTTTTCAAACAGTAATTTTAAACAATACTATTTTATTTGATGAATTTGTTTTACTATTCGCTTAAATTTACATAATACGCAACTGTTGTTTTCCATAAATCCTTTATACAACATTTGTTACAGGACACTGAAATAGACTATACCATAGAAATAACAGGTGGAGGACCGTTAGTGCAACTCGCTTTGAACTTCCGTGAATAATACGTGGAACTGGTCATGTCCTTAATATTTTAACAACGTGTAACATACAAAGAAAGATCGATGCTATTTTATAATTACTCTTCTTTATATATAAATCTTTTCTCATTTCGTTAAACTTCTAAGGAATATTTATCAAAAATTTTAATCTTTATTTACATACAAATTATTTCAATTGTGCTCCTATAGATAAATAAGGGCTTCTGGCCAGGCATAATTGAAATTGAATAATCATAGCTATAATATTATTAATTAATCATATCATTGTACAGAAAATTAAATAAATAGAAATAGTTAGCGAATCGTTAAGGGAACGATATACGTACGCATAAAAAGTGAAACCTAGGGAGAAGGTGACTAAATCATATTTCTGACCACATTGCACCGGATGTAGCTATGACACAGAATTAAGTATTTTGCACGAACGATTTCACATGAGTCACACGTTTAGCAAATTTACGTAGCTTTCTCCGGCAAACAAGCGAAATAAGTAGTGGCTAAGACCTTCGTTGGGTGATCTAGTTCGACCTCATTTTCTCGAGCTTATCGCGCCTTTAGACAAGATGCAATTTTTACGCTCCGATAGAGATCTCGCGTGTTTGATCTGTGATTCGAAGAGAGCGAAAACTATGCATATGTAAATTGGGATGAGGCAAAATTTTGTGGCAAACTTATCTCAGTAACGGCACAATCTCCCTCATGATGATATCACAAGGAAATGTTCAGAGCTACAGTTGAGTGACGTATGCCAAATAAACTTCGTGTAGCAGACATGCATTCCACAGAACATTAAATATCATTATTAGTATTACTATAATATTTTATATATTACATAATTAAATAAATACCTGAGAGGTATCTTAAATAAATAAATAACAAATAAAAATAAATAAAAAATATATCAAAATAATTATTAGATAAGTAAATAAAAGATTTAAAATACACCCAACTAGATATGAAACCATTGACAACATTATAGAACTGGTTAGAAAGTTCGAGGGATGGACAGATCGAGAGAAAGTAAAAAGCCTCAGAGAAGTAGATTGATTGGGTTCAGTGAATTGTCATCCGAGTATTCGATAGTGCAGAAAGGAACGGAAACATTTAAAGAAACACATAAAAATAGAAACGTTGCATTATAATAAAGAGAATAATCGAGAGTTAAGGATAAAGAACGTGCTATTGCAATTTCTGCACAGAGAAAGGAAACGGGCTGAGGTCGACGGAAGAATGTAACGTTAATGAAACTAATAAACGGAAAAAACGGGATGTCAATAAGGAAAATAGAAGAAAATAATAGGGAAGGAAGTACAGGTATGAACGGTACTTTATCGTCGCTACTATTAACTGCGGATACGAAGAAAGTTAAGAAGTAATAGAAACCATATGCATATAGACGTTATATTACGTAATTTAAAAAGAAGAAAGTGATACATATTATAATTAGGAGACTAGAGAAGGAGAAAGAGTAAAATTTAATGTCATGACAAAATTGATGGCAGCAATTACTTGGAGAATTTAGAGGAGAAAAGAGATTATAAGATGTTTGCTGAGTAATCTTCAATTTAAAGTAGGAAAAGTTAGAAAATAAGTTTATGTTGAGTAAATTTTATTATTAACTTGAAATAAAAGAGTGTATATATGCTATATGTATATATATTATAGTATATCGTTATGATGTAGTCAACATGCATTAGTACTTGATTAAATACAGAAGAAGAGTATTGGTAAATTAATTATCACTTTCAGTTTCATTTTAATAATAATAATAATAATAATTTGAAAATAAAACTTACATTTTTAGAAGAGTTCAGGATCATTGTTCTTTAATTATACTATTTATAAAATTATTTAAATTATAATACTATTTATGAAGAAATTTTTTATAAATAGTTTTGTCATTGTAATAAATAGTGAAATGTGTACGTTTAATTTTTACGTCCAAATATGCAAATATGGTTCAAAGTTTCGTTTTAAGGAATGCGTTCAGGCATAAAAGTCTACATTTAAATGAGTGGCGAAGAAGTGTGCATGAAGAGACAACATGGAAAAATTAAAAAGAGCTGTCACTATTTAGAATAACATAATTTTGCATTATACATTATAGACCTAATTAAAAGATTAGACCTTATTAAAAGAATAATGTAAAAAATATAATATTTTAAAGAATGCTTTCAAGTTTGTGTAGTTTTATTGCGATGGTTGGTCGTTTAGGCATTGCAAAATATTTATAACGCAAGATGTTTATAAAAAAAAAAATGCTGTGTAAGTATGTCGACAAAGCTGTATTTGTAAAAATTACGTGAAGAAAACGAAGTTCGCAAAATACGGAAATATCGGTGACAATGGATTTAGTTTGGCGGTTTGTAACTCGTTAATTTAGCAAAATAGTAAACGAAAGTTTTTAATGGAACGGAGAAACATCAAAATGAAGAACCAGTTCTTGAGAGTTATCGCAAAGTGCTGTTTTAATTATAATAAAAGTCCGCTTCTTCTTTAATGGGGTCGAAATGATAATTTGGCTTTTAATGAGGATTTTCAGTGATTCTACTAAATACATGTTCTCTACCTTAATTATGAGAGAAAGCATGTTATAATAGAAACTTGACCTTTTCACTGCTTTGTTTTTTTCACGTGTTAAACATATTTATATACTGTATGTACTTCCTTTTTTGATTGTAATTTAAATTTCGCAATTATAAAATTTACGAAAAGGAGGTAAGATAGATAAACTTTCGGTTATTTATCTTCATTTTAAAATACATTACTCTTACAATTAGTCGTATTTACAATTAATATTGGCTTATTGTTTAGATAAACGTATTATTTGCCTTTCTTTTGTTATTTTTTTTTAAACGTCACTTAAATTTTATATATATCATGATTTTAAATTTATACGTGAAAAAAAGGAACAAACATATTGGATTTATATATTACATAATAAAATATGTATTACATTAAATATATGTATATTATTAATATATAGATGTTGAAAGTGTGATTCGATTTTAATAGTTATTTTTATATATTTTAATATATAATATATTTTATTATATATTTATATATTATATATTTTATATTTATATATTATATAAATTATATATATTATATATTATTAAATATATTATATATTATATATTATATATTTATATATTATATTTTTTATATATTATGATTGTTATATATTTATTTCGATATATTTTCATTATTTATCTATGTTTACATTTTTCTAAATCATGTGATTGATATAATAATAATGTTTAATTAGGGAATCATATATCACAGTGGCTTGATCGATTAAAAAATGCCATATTGGACACTACAAGTTATAAATACAACGAAATAATTAATGAATCATGAATTCGTTTGAGACTAATTAAGATTCCTTTATAATTCTCAATAAAACGTACAATATAAAGCATTATAAATAAAAAACCAACTTTACTTCTCATTACTATTTATGGAAGGGAATATAGATTATATTTTCTAAAGATAATACGAAATAAAACAATGTATATGAAATTCTTAAATTCTTAAAGTAAAAAATACTGTTGGACTTAGACGTATTTAATTTTTCTTCTTAATCAAGGATTAACAGAATATGGTTTTTCATATGTTTGTAGGAAAATTCAATAACTTGGAATATTTGATAAATAAAAGCGCAGAAATAACATATGGTTAAGGAAATTGATAAATAGATGAGAAATATATATATTATGTGATAATTAGTTAATATTTACACGGCTAGTATCGCGTCACCAGTTGTCACCAGTACTGAACGTGATTGTTCAGAATTTTGAATTATTTGGGATAATTATGTAATTACAGAAAGAATAATATATGTAGCAAGCATATTAACACAAGGAGAAAGATACGTAAAGAAGTAGAAGCGACACAATTTTATTCTTTCACGCGCAGCGAAAGCAAAATAACAGTTTCAATTAGTCAACAAGAAGTCTAAGTGATACAAAGTGTTACAAAATTTGTGTGTACGCGTTGTTGTGATGATGTGTAACATGAGTTTCATGTCGCAATTGACTGATGCTCGCCGGACAAGACGAAAATTTCGAAAGGCTGACGATTGCAGAAAGAAATAAAACAGACGGATGATCGTTGGATTTGTGGAAACGAAGGAAGGCGGAAATAATGGTACAATCTCGACCAAACATAAAGGGGACAGTTTGTTCTCGCGTGACAGGTCGAAAGCGAGAATGTGTGGACGTTCTCGAGGTGCTATTAATCTTGTAAACACGTTAATTGTGGTACTACTTTTAAAATAGCTGAAGGTATTCCAACTACTGGCTTGTTGCAGTGTCAAATTAAATCTGAGTCGAGATGTTACTTTTGGTAAAAAATTAAATTCGTGCAGAAAACATTAAACGCATAAATCAACACATATGCATCATACATTTGTAAATTCCTAAGAAGCTTCGAAGTAGATATATTTGATAAATAGATGTATTTATAGTAGTAAGTATATTTATTGCACCACGCGTACATCTCAGTATATATACACAATGTACATGTATATATGTTATATATAATATATAATATATAATATAAATATATATGTAACGTCATAATATATAATATAAATATATATGTAACGTCATAATATATAATATATCAGTATATAATATATGTAATGTCATAATATATGTCGGAGAAGGATTGGAATTATGGGCGTTCGATGAACCTTTACTTACTTTATCATTGCGGATGTAGCTACGGTTTATTGGTACAGATGTGGACACTACAAGAGGCTATGAGTAATAGCGGCGATAGAATGGTCGAGATGATAGTAACCACGGATTCAGGTTCGATAACGAATTCACGGTCCACGGGAGCACGAATATCAACGTAATACACGATTCGAGTAACTCAATCAGTAATTCGTACAATGACTAACTAACTCTCTACTTCTCTAACCCTCGATCCAAATGAAACTGCCCTTATATACTCCTGTCCCCACTTCTCGGGTAAATCTTTGTTCTTAATGAGGGTCATATAATCATTCCATACCTTTGTCAAGTACACGTCCCTCCCGTGACCATGGCTACGTCTAGTTACCCGCTATGTCACTTCGAGCCCGAACCTATCGTCACAAAGGCCAGATTGAAACATTAGAACAATTTCTTACTTTTACTACTTAAGTGTAGCTATAGTAAAAGTCTGGACTAGGGTATTGGGGTTTTTCCCAACATTCCAGCCGGGAAATCCCGATGTTCTTTTATCTCCGACATATATAATATTTAACAGTATATAAATATATCATATATATATGTATATTTATATAATTTATTTAATATATTATATGTATATTTATATATGTATTTATATAATTATATATATAGAACATCCAATAAACCGTGAAATGTGCAAAAGAAATCATAATACTATTCGGATAGTCGAGCTGTTTTCTAAATAGATATATTTATGTAAATATTGTATTCCTTATAAGCAAAATTTATTTATACGTAAGGAGTTTATACGTAAATTGCATTGGAATTAGTAAATAATAGAAAATATAAGTTAGGAGCATTTTTCTATTATTAATATCGAGTGAGATAGAATAATAGTATTGTATGTAAAACAGACATAAAGTAAAAATGTGAACGACAGATATATGAAATATTTAATTGTTATCGTTATAGTAATGCATACATGTTAACTGATTGGAAAATACCAAGATCTTCATTAAACTGAATTTATATTGGAAAGTATTATTATTTCTATGTTATATTATTTATTATAAGCTTACCCATTATTACATCAGAGTAATGTGTTTGTTGTTTGATCATAAATATGTACGATACTGTACATTGTTGGTTTTGTAATCGTTTATCGTTATTTTATTTTAATTACATTGCATATAACTAATACATTTAAAATGCTTATTCCATACTTTTACTGATGAAATGCAATTTGATAACGTATTACAATTTGAAAGATACGAAGCAGTATTTTTGTATTTATATCTTCCTTGCCTTTAAAATATCTTTTAAATTAATCACTTCCACAAAACACAAGCATCTTAATGCTTTTTCATAGATTTTTCTAGTTAAAATATCAGAGGTGTTAAAATTCGAATTCGAGTTATTTCAACAGTTTTCATTTTATCTACTTGAAATTGTCTGTCTTAAAAATTTCATAACTTACAGTATCTAATGGTAAAATTATTTCTTAGTAGTGTTTAATCCAAGATAAGTAGAGCAGAAAGATGTAACTTCTTCCAGAAAACAGATTTCTTTTATTTTCCACGTGTACGAGGCTTTTTAGCCACTTACGAAATTTGGCCGGCTGGTATAATTAAATGCTAATTGATCATGCAATTAATTAATCAAAATTGCACAAGAGCAACAGATAATGGGCCAGGAAAGCTAGAAATTGTGAGAAAATGATACGCATACATGTTGCACATGTGAACGGGAAACAATATGTATAACTATATTCGTATCTAGGATCTTCTTACTCTTTTGACTTTCCATGAACATCGAGTGCCTCGAGGAATCTTTGCAGGTGCTTAAATCGGGGTCACGCTACTGCTGCGGGTAACACAACTATGCGACTATTCTATGGAAATGCGTTGTATATATCCAAACAATATACACATGTCTTGCTGTAATACTATAAAGAAGAAAATAGAAAATCATTCGGTATCTTATAAGCTTTAAACTTTTTATATGTAGTACATTTTATATATAGTTTTTGAATATTACATTATTTTAATTACTATTTAATATTTAATTTTATTATTATATTTTATTATATATGATATTTAATATTATTTAATATTACATCAATATATCAATATTATACATATATATTATATATTGAATATTATATAGTACATAGTATATTTTAAAAGCGACACAACTCGAACAAGTTTTTCGGGAAAAGCTAAAAATTGTTTGGAAACTTACGAAAAGATTAGAATACACAAATACATATATAATGTTGTCAGTAATAAAGGAATAGACTCAAGGGAACAGTGATTATTATATATTATCTAGGAATTCGATTTTTATTTCTGAAATTTTCCATTCTTAGCCCTTGAAATACTCCTTTGACAATTTTGATGTTCTTCTAGCACAGGATTGACAATGAGTTACTTTGGCTTGTGACAATTTTGAGGGACACGTGTATCCTTGTGTCTTTTATACGTTAAATGTGACAGATTAAAGTTAAGATATTCGTTAAACTAATAGTTTTCTGATATAGATAAGGTAATACCTTTTATTATTATTAACGTCTTTTTTTTTTTATAAAAAAAAGATTCCATTTAAACAAACAAAAGTGATCTTGGTATCTCCTCTACGCATCAACTCGTCAAGAAACCGCTATTTCCATATTATGTATTTCTTTAAATTCTATAACATTTTTAAGAAATATTTTCGCCTATTGTCTGAAACAACGAAGATTTCTTCAATATCTATTCGAATATTTATTCAAGCGAACAGAGTTTGTGGAACACGCTGTATCCTGTAACCTTTAACTGATATGCTTGAATCATATGTAACTAACCATAATAGCTTTAATAATATCTTAATTAGGGGCAGATAATATTTTAATTTATTGAGCTTCAAAGTATTTAATTTTTATTTGTATTTTACTACCGATTGTCCCTATCACGTAAAATATAAATCAAAAGGATGTTTATTGACATAAGGAAGGTTATTAGTACTTTACAAACTGTGTTATAGAAAGTATGTGTGTGTATTATCATCTACAATACCCTAAGATATCCTGTTAAAAAATTGATAAAAGTTACTAGTTTCATTAAGACAAATGTAATTGTTTGTCACTTGCTTACATTAGAAAAACGTGAATATTTTTCTTATTTAAGATACTAATCGTAAGTAGAAAATAGTATATTTAAAAAACATAGGACAAAAGGAAAATTCACACACGTAAACAATTCTCGCATCCCTCTAGTATTAATTATATGTAAAATAACTAAGATAAGTAAAATAGAAAAATAGTATAAAACTGGTGAAGACGTAAAATAAATTCTGAAGTTTTTATCGCTTTGACTTTCAGAGAAGAAAAATTGAAGAGAGGAAGGATCACGTAATGGATAGATACTTATTCGACAGTTCAAAAATTTTAGAATGTGGTCATCGAATTCGTATGCACGAAAGAAACCAATGTCATCGATATATAGTCACGGAAGACGACTAACGGAGAAACTTGATTCGGTCAGATTAGACGTCTATTCGGTCGATGACCTTACTTTTACATAGTCAAAGAACCTTCTGCTGCTTATTCATTGATCATTGGAAGCTATAAATGATGACTAAATTGTGAAACATTCATGCCTTTCTTTTTATGCCTTGAAATGGACAAGTTTGATACGTGCGGTTCGTTTAAATCTTTTATATATCTCTTTTGAAGTACTCTCTTTAATTAGTATTTGATATATTAGGTCATCCCATAAGTTCGTGCCGCTTTTCGAGCGGTTGTATATGTTAAGATTGTTTACATACCTTTCAGTTTCATGAAAAAATGTAATCCCCCTCTCGTTGTACAACTTCTTCCCATTTTTCTGGTAGGGCCATTATTCCGTCTCGATAAAAGTTCTCTTGTTTTTCTTTAAAATAATTTTCTAAGCTATTTTTGAGAATGTCAATATTTTCAAATTTTTTACCTACTAAAAAGTGTTGGAATGCTCTGAACAGGTGGTAATCGGATGGGGCAATGTCTGGGGAATATGGGGGATGTGGTAAAATTTCCCAATTAAATTCAGACAATTTTTTTTCTAACGCTTTTCGCGACACGCGGTCTAGCGTTGTCGTGATGGAAGATAACGTTGTTCCTATTCACTAAACCTGGTCGTTTTTCAGCTAGTGCTTCCCTTAATTTTTCTAACTGAGTGCATTTGACATCTCTTGAACTGTCAAACTTCGTGATTTTTCAACAAGATCCCGAATTTTATCTTCGTCTGTCTGAGGAGGACGCCCGGAGCGTTCCTCGTCTTCTAAACAGAAATTCCCAGCTCTAAAACGTTGGAACCACTTCCTACAGGTGCGAGATGAAAGCGCATTTTCTCCGTAAACAGCACATGTTTTTCGTGGCAATTGTTACAGAACTTCCTTTCCGAAATTCATATAACATGAGATGTCGAAAATGGATAGGCATTTCACTCATGATTTTTTACTGTTAGAAGTCACTGTGTTCACTATATTACCATCTTATACCCACGAAAATCTGCTCTAGCCTGTTCTCGATCAGCTAAGCTCAAGTGCATTGGTCCCTTATCGCCGTATGTTTATAAATCGACACATGAAATATATACACAAAAGTCGGCACGAACTTATGGGACGACCTAATAAAATGTAGAGAATGGAAAAGTGTATCAATTTTCATGTGATTAACAATTATAATGATTTGTTTTACAGTAAATTATATAAGATGTATGTATTGTAATTGCTCCTGCTAAAACCGGTAAAGATAAAATTAATAATATTACTGTAATACATACTGATCAAGAAAATAAATTAATTTGATCATAATTTAATGAAAAATTTTTTATTAATATAATAGTTGCAATAAAATTTAAAGATCCAATAACTGAAGAAATACCTGTTATGTGTAAAGAGAAAATTGCAATATCAATAGAAGGTGATGAATGAAATATATATGATGATAAAGGAGGGTGTACAGTTCATCTTGTACCAACATTTGGTGTAAATATAATTATAAGATGTATGTATGATGTATCTACTAAGATGGTGAAAGATCGTGATTCGTGCAGTGGGCTGAAAATCATATACGATGGAAGCCAAGATTTTGAAAGTTCGAATTTAATCATGTATTTCAAAGCAAAAATTTCATCATTAACTATAAGTAATAATCTTATTGTCTGTCGTGATGCGTTTTCACGATTTAATAGGACGTAATGAAATGAAACACTATTTCATGAAGAATAGTAGTGAATTGATTTACATCTTTATGATTCTCATTGTCAGCATTTCATATATTTATGTCTTTTATGTTTTAACAGTTTTCTTAAAGATTATTATAAATATTTAATCGATATAAAGTAGATTGTTGTATATCTATATTTTGTTATTTCGAGACTTATTAAATTATCCAACGGTAAAAATTTGTAGCTTTTATAAACGTAAAAATTATTTTCTTATCAAATTAATTTTGATGTAACTCAAAGGAGATTAATACAAATGCTCGTCCTAAATTATTATCCTGTCAAACTTCTATGTATCAGTTTTATTTCAATATAAATGAAAAATCTTCATAATTTATGAATTACCAAATTTTTCTTTCATCTAAATTGTTTCACAAATATATTGTATTTTTCATAAAAATATTACTGCGAATCACTATATCATAATGGGTCACGATTTGTGTACAATTAACTTCCATATCCACGATATATTCTCTGCATGTTCATTATACGAATCTTCTTTCTCACAATCATCGACTTCGAAGGAAAATTCAACGATCTTCAGAAAGAACTTTCTTTTTTTAACCATTTCTTATAATTATTCTTAGACAGATCGCATAAATATAGAACTCAGGCCAGAGAATTCTACTTCTTCTTCTAACACTTGTGATATGTAACTGTTATGGTATTAGACCAGTCATGCTGTCATTTGAAGGAAGCTTGTACATTTTTCATTAGCGTGTACCTTTACATTCTATTCTATTGTACTATATTATTCAGCACCTAATACTGAAACTTATCAATATTCAAATTCGCGATATAACAGGCATAACAGCATATCTGAAATCATGAAAATTATGAAATTGTGGATTGTTTAATCAGTGTTTGATTTTTAAAAATTTTGATTACAACATTCTTAAATTAAGGAAAGACTGTTACTTTGGTTCTGGAAATCATAAAATCTTTATCTTATAAAATATTTATACTACTGTCAATAAGTAACCGGGTGCTTTGGTAGACTTGTGGTAACAGTATATTGAGCTATTAAATTGTACATGTAAATTATCTATTAATCTTAATAATATGCCACACATTTCTTTTCATACTAACACATTGGTATATGTCCTGATTTTAAATTTCACTGCTTGAAATAATATTGACAATCTTCATACCAATTTAGAAAAACCATCTTAACATTATTAGTTAAAATTCTCTTAGATATTGTTTTTGGGATATATAGTAGAACTTCGTCTACATGCAAGCAGTTTATACAATTTTTCTTTCGTTATAAGAGACTACTAATTTTTCTTACAGCTTATATTTCTTCATTTATATAAGAGCTCACGTACAGATAAGTAGAACCAATCAACAGAATTTAATCGGGCATTAACTAAAATCTCGTTCAAGTAAATGGAATTCACATAACTAAAGTTCAACTATAAAATAAAAAATCTGTAATGTAAATATCGCGCGTTTAATTGCGAAAGAATGTGAGTGGTGGTTAAAGCACGACATCGATAGCCATAGCTTCGCATGTCAGAATGATCAGGAACGTGAACGAGGACCTTATCCTCGAACGATGGTGACTTCTCGTATACGACGTGCGCCTGTGTATCTGTATATTCCCGTAAATGCATACCTACATATGTATGTGGCATTACGTTTGTATGGCGGTCGTGGTATGTGGGTCAGGAAGGCGATGTTACTAACAAGTGACTCGACACCGCTAGCTTTCGTCGCACCAAATTTCCGCCTCTACCAAATCTGGTCCTACGCAATTCGTCGGTTATCGTGATGCTGAAAGTGCCCTACTAAAGCACGCGTTGACAGCGAGTCACCTAGTTCCACGAATGGATGCTCGGACACCCTTACGAATTTTAGTCACGTGTTTTATATAAAAGTGTATCGTTACTTCCACTATATATATAGTGACCTTCTAATCCTAAACTGACCACCAGGGAAGCATATAGTCTCGCGTAAAAATTTTTCATCAAATAGATTTTTCATTTTATATATTCCAAAAAGGATATCTAGAAGAATTTTAGTAGTAGAAGTATAACGGATGGACACTGTTACGTTCATTGTTATATAGTATTAGTTCAAATTCTTGAAAATATGACTTTTGAATTATAAAGTGAAAAATCTATCTGGTTAATAATTTTTGTATCTTGCAGAATCGATGAAAAGTATGCACTGTTACGTTCATTGTTATATGGTATTAGTTCAAATTCTTGAAAATATGACTTTTGAATTATAAAGTGAAAAATCTATCTGGTTAATAATTTTTGTATCTCGCAGAATCGATGAAAAGTATGAGATTATAAATCATTTCATTAATCGGTGGTTTTTGGAGCCTTTAAGAACTAATTTTATATCACATTTTTAATTTAAAAAAGTAATTAATGTCTTTTCCGTTATTGAAATTACAAAATCTTCATATTGCAAACGATTTATTTTTTAAATCTTCTCAATGTTGTGTAGTTTGAAACTGATTTTTTTAGGATTGTAAAAATAACATTACCTCATATATGTGTAACATATATGTCGATTTATGATATACAAAGCATATTGTGTAATTTAAGGTAAAGGTATTTACAATGAACGAATAAACATTCGATTTATATTAAACAATTAAAAGTTTTTGCCAAATGTTTAGAGTATTCGCCATTATTGGATCGGCAAGGGCAATTGTCTCCTACTCAAGAAAGATAAAATATAAAAATCGTCACATTATAAAAATATAAATACGTCACATTCTGAGTAGATTAAATGTTGTGTATGTTTATGTGCGGTATACTATTGCTTGAGCATGAGTAGATCAGTCGGATGTTTCCTTTTAAATCTTTTGAGCATATCTGAGCAGCAATTTTTAATAAATACGTTCGTGTGATTATTTATCCTGTTTAGATGTGCTTTAGTACGATTTATAATTTCCTGTTCAACCGAGGGAATTTGCAATGCTCTTCTTATATTGTTATATCTCACAAAATCATTACGTCTAGAAAAGGTAACGATAGATCAGAGATTTTCGATTTTTTAAATATTCAACTTGGGAATTATGCCCCAAATGTGCAGTTCATATGTACAAATGGATTTGATAATGACTTTATAGATTTACAGTTTGTTATATCTGTCCAGATTCGAGTATACCTTTCCAGTCTCTGATTAATGTGAATTTAATTATCCAGGGTATAACATGAAACGAGATATTAAGACATAAATCATAAGTAAATTTTTTGTAAAAGAAGATTTAAAAATGTATTTATATACAAAAATATGTATAATATACATTATGTAAAAACACATTTCACCTGTCTCCCTCACAAGAAAGCTTTTTAGATTCGCCATTGAGGCCATTAGATCATTACTCTTTTATCAAATGCAAGTTATTATTAACTTAAATTAGCCATAAGCTTGCACAAAACATTAACATTTTATGTCCAATAGAAAATTCTCATAAATTACTAATTACAGTATCTATAAATACATGATATTATTTATATCACGAAAATTATATAGTTTCTCCTATATCGATCGTTAATGTACATTCTTTACTTTTTATCACTTATAACTTGAAACGAGTAGATGAGTATTATATTTTTATGGTCATGATAATATTTAAAGCGAATATTTAAGAACCTTCGCGTATCGAATATTTCTTAATGTCTAATATGTATGTATTAAAAAATTATTTCGATTTAACAGTTGTTATTCTACAATTTTGACTCTGTTTGGTTGGATGATTTTGTTATTTTCGATACAGCGTTTAGTAGATTTAAAATCCAGTATCTTCGTATGTTTTACATGTGTAATTTATAAAATTCAATATATTTTTTGAAATTATTTTTTGAAGTATATTGTAGTAACAAGGCTGTAATAACTACTTCAAGTAGAATAATGCTATATTATTTAATAACTTATAATCGTCAGATTCTTATAATAGAATATAATTACGACTTGTAAAATCGTAAAACAGGAATCTGAGTAATTTGCCGTTTGAATGTTTAAAATTGCAATCGTCCTCGACGACTTCACTTGTATGCTTGTAGCTCGTATGCTTGTGCATTACGTCTCTAATTGAATATCCAAGCGCGACCTCTTCGCCAACAACTGACACGGAATGCACCAGGAAAACGAGACATCGATGGGACGAGGAACGCGGTTAGGAGCTACTTTTTAACAAACGACACAGAAAGTTTTTGACGTTTATATGTTACATCGATACATAAGTTGTGAATTTTATTGAAATTTCGTATGAAATAGCTACTCTCTATAATTTAGAACTACGCAGTAAAATGTATGTTTATCTTGTATTAATGATAAAATACAGAAGTGAGGTGTATAATACTGTTTATATAATAGTTATATTTCATTCACATATGAAAACATTATAACTTGATTTATATCTTACATTTATGAGTCAGATAGTAAATGTATTCATTAAAAACTAAATAACTCGCATTTATCTTGTGCACGAATAGATGTAGCATATAATATGAACGTCTTATGCGTTAAATACAAATATTTTAATCTACTTGAAACAATATTTGATTTTCTTATGTGTAATAAAGAAGGAGATATATAAAAATCATTTTGTTTTAATATATATATATACTGATAATATAATATACATTATATTTTTAAAAGTAAATGAGGTGAATAGGTCTCGTGATAGGTGCTGAAGAAACACTTGAATATATTTAACAATATACAGGGTGGTTGGTAAATGGTGGTACAAGCGGAAAGGGGGTGATTCTACGTGAAAAAAGAAGTCGAAAATATAGAATAAAAATTTTTCGTTTGAGGCTTCGTTTTCCAGAAAATCGACTTTGAATTTTCGCTCGGTACGCGTGCACTTTATCACGTCTCGTTATAACGGATCTCACTATAGATCGTTGTCTCGATTAACGTTATTTTTTTAAATTTTTAAATTTTTAAATTTTTAGATTTTTATTCTATATTTTCGACTTCTTTTTTCGTGTAGAATCACCCCCTTTCCGCTTGTACCACCAGTTACCAACACCCTGTATATACTAATAAATATGCATTATCTTTTTAAAAGTAAGTGAGGTGGATAGGTCGTGATAGGTGCTGAAGAAACACTTGAATATATTTAACAATATATATTTATTAACATATGCTCTGTGTGTACACTATGCGTAGTGTATTTTCGATCAATTGCGAGGAGACGCAATCGCGAGGAAACACGTCAACGGGAGTCGTAAATTCCCGTTACGATTATAATAATCGACACCGCGAATAGATCGATCCCCTGATTTCCGTTGAGATAATAGGGGTGGTTGAGAGGGTATAACGCTGCGATTAACAGGGTTATAAATTATATATTTTCAACACTTAAAAGTTACACCGTTGCGTATGCATAAGTTAAGTAAGTGATTGATTTAACGACGCTTTGAAAAACGCTATCCTTTAGACCTAAGCACTAGATTCAGCTAGAAATAAACTTATTATAAATAATTAGTCATGTCACTGCGCCACGGCAGAGAAACTTACTCAAAATTCTCAATGCGAGAACTGAGTGTAAAATACTTATAAATAAAAAAAAAAAGAAAAAAAATCTTTTCCGAAGAATAGGGTCTTTGTGTAGCGAGGCACGGGGCAGAATCCGTTGGAAAGTTTACTGTCGAGTGCCACTACATAAGTAAATGAGTATTTGTTGGGCCAGCCGTACATTTCAATATTCTCTTAAAAGTACAAGTAGTCGCAATGAAAGTAAAAGTAACCGCAATGTGTTTCTAAAAGAAGTCACTAATTTTTCTATCAAAGAGAAATATTTAAATAAAAATTAACTCGTAACTTCGGGAAGCCTTCGAAGTTTAGTGAAAATTTTCATATCTGAAGATCAATATTTCATATAGAAATTTACTATTATCGATCCTAAGTATCTGAAATTGTTTGTTGACGTTTATCATTATCAATTTTCATTTTCTAATATTATTATCAATTCTAAAAAAGAGAAAAGGCATAAGAAATTGACGGAGATGCTCACCTATTTCAAAATTATATTTGCATAATTAAAACAAAGAAAACTTTTAATATATTACTATTATGTTTCCTAAGATCAATTCTTACATTTATAGGTGCCATGTTTAGTCATTATTTGGAATGAAAAAGAGATTTTAACCGCGTCTAAGCAGAAAGAACTAGTAGGATGATCAACGAACCGCGTCACCCTAAACCGGATCGTCTAACCCTCGATGGCCAAGCTTCCTTAGTCAAGTTAATTGTTGCTTCTGCTTCGCGCTAACAATGAGATGCGATCATTCCTTCACCTCGAACATGTTGATTAACGTAGCCGTGAAATTTAATAGTCCGCGAGAAAGTGTTTCGCATGCTCGAGCCACGCCACTGTTAGCGATTCTTTTACAGTTGCATGTTTAATAGGCAAATACGATAATATCATGAATTAATGTTTATTGTGAACCGAATAGGGTAATTTATCAATCAAGTTATTAGAAATCTTGAAATATATTAGCGTTCAATAAATAAGTAAATAAACGCAATGTCTATAAATATCGGACGAAATGACTGTAAGATGTTAACAAGATTCCCCGTTTTAATTGCAAAAGTATGAAATAAATGAGGACCTCTTCCAATTATGTTTTTTTTTTTTAGAATTAGTATAAGCGACGGAATTTGTCAATTTAGAAAACTACGAGTAAAGGTAAACTTCGATGAAAAAATCCGTATGTTTCCAAAGTAGTATTAAGTAATATTTACCTATTTATAACACTTATAAATTATACTTATCTATAATAAGTTTTGACTTATTATAAATAATTAGCCACGTCACTGTGCCACGCCAGAAAAAATTACTGAAAATTTTCAATGCGAGAATTGATTGTAAATATTAATAAATAAAAAAGAAATGTTTCCAAAGTTTAAAATACAGTATGAAATTTACTTATAAAGGTACGTATCGTGTCCAGAATTGATCTTGTTTTTTTGATAAAAGAAAGTACTTTTACTGCTCTTCTATTAAACATCTTACTGTTTTGGAGGTTTATATGTGCAATGGGAATACAGGAAACATATGGACAATTTTATAATACTAATAAAAGTATCAACGAATGCTAAAAACTTTACGGTTCAGATGCATGCATATACACGAATTGATTTTCTCGTTTGAAAAAGAAACGTTAAAGTTTCTCTTTACTAAATTAACCGTTGTAGGTGCATAATTAATTTCTACGTCTATTTTTCTAATCTTCAATTGTATAAGAAAGAACAATTTTTTAATTTCGAGTCCTTTTTGTATTTTTTATTAGTAACATATATCGCTAGTGA
Source organism: Bombus flavifrons (assembly GCF_040668555.2). Classification (NCBI taxonomy): domain Eukaryota; kingdom Metazoa; phylum Arthropoda; class Insecta; order Hymenoptera; family Apidae; genus Bombus; species Bombus flavifrons. Next base: position 2,559,725 of record NC_138442.1, read on the forward strand.
TCCTTGCAGAGGAGGAAACTAAATTTTATTTATTAAATATTGTTACTTAGATTTATTTCATTTCTTGATTATTTGTACTTATTAAGGAAATGTGCAACAGTGTTTGGCTATGATCGAAGTATAAAAATTAATATATTCGTAACATGGCTGAGAACATAACACAATCGTACATATGGTTGTATCAATAAACTATACACTGCCAGTTTCGTTTATCCAGGTACTTGTTTCCCTTTATTATATAAATTATGTGAATTATTTGGTAAAAATCGTAAGAATAAAATTATCTCTAATTAGCCTTAATTAACACTGTCATTGTGACCATTCATCATAACATTAATAACAATATAATTGCTAGTTTTCTTTAAAGTGAATGTCATGATTAGACGCGAATAAATTTCCGAGCTAAACTGTACACATCATCCCGTTATCATCACAGACAGGAAAATTCGAGTAACATTCTATGCAAATTGATACGTTTTTAAAGTTAAAGTAGAACGTGAAATGTATATATGTATAATAATATAAAACATGTATGCATAATTAATTCGTGTCTCTTCGTTTGAGTATTCTCTGTAACGTTAATTTTAATAGTTACGATTACTAATCGTAGAATCATTAATTAGAATATAATTGCCATTTAAAATATTTCAAAGTTTATTATCTTATTGATGTAGGAAAATTATTTCCAAATATTTTATTCCTGACGATAAGATGAGATTTAGACAAAATGATCTTTTATCACATAATATATCAATCATCGTATAATATCATGTATCATATCATATATCAATAAGTTAGTATTATATAGATCGTAGACAATGACTTATTAACATTTTCAATCATGTTTTTTCTTAATAATGTTATCTTTCTTTCTTTAGGTAACTGTTTCGGTTCTCCTTCAATGGAATTAAGATAAATGAACGATATTCGCGAATAAGTTGTCAACTACTTATGGAATGGATATCATAGATGTGAGTATTTACACAAGAATACATTGCCAATTTCTTGGAACACATAGGTTTAATTATTTTGATTAATACGTAGCTTTCTTTGTTTCCTTTTATAGCCGTCCCAAGAAAGGCAAAATTTAAATTACACGTAGATAATATCTTAGATACTTTTCACAGATAGTTTTGTAGCTATTTTTAATTATACAATGTTTTAAATAAGAAGTTTATACACGTATAACATATGTCACGTTAAATGTATAATATTCCTCAAGATACTGACGTTAAAAATTTGAAACTTTCCTTACAGATCAAAAGTATTGTATTTCTGATATCGATATCTTTTACATAAACAAGATTCAAAATAGCGAAACAAGTACTGATAATTAAGCATATGTATTCGGATGAAGATTGTTACTTTACTCTTGAATTTTTATATTGTGAAAATTTCATTTTTCTGTTTCAGCAAGTACCATCTTTTAAGAGCAACTTGGACAAACTGCAACAAGGAATCATGCATATTAATATTGATTCTGTAATATTCAATAATAGGAAAACACGACTGTGTGGAAAAAGACCGAAAGAACGCAGCACGGTTTATATGAGCAATAATAGTTTATTATTACAAAACGCTGGCTCACCAAAAGAATTCAAATTCTGGCAGACACCTTTTACATATTATGTGTGTCATGCAAAACATTGTGAAGTTTCATTAACACCGTTATATTGATAAATTTTGAAACAAAATTAAAAACCTGTACAGAAATTACAAAGTATTACGTATAAGTATATATTTTAAAGATCACGGAAATATTTAAACAATCAATGATCCACTAAATTAATATATCTCAATACTCAGTGAGACCATCTTACTTATATGTTCAAAATTACTATGATTCATAGGGTATGCTAATAAATATTAATAAATATGTGCTTGGATTAAATATCTTATAATATCTATATACATTTTCAAATTAATTTCAAATTTTACTAATGTAATCACGGTAATCTCATTACGGTGCTAATGAAATTTCAAAAACTTTCGTATAACACGCATAATATATTCATAAAAATTTTCCCAGATAAGCGTTCGGATACTTTTGTGAGTCACTGTGTATCTGAACTACTATTTAAAATTTCGAAATCAAATGATATCAGATATCAAAACGAAGAATCTAATTCTCCATGCAACGTTCAAACATTTCTGAAGCAGCGGGAGCTTCATGTACTATCAATTTGCTAGACTTTCCAATATTCCAGACTTTGCTTAAGCATTGCTTCGTCTGTCCCAGATTCAACGTATCAACGTGTCCACGCGATGCATTCAGCGAATCAACATGTTCAAATCGAATTTTCGTCACGGCTGTTTGCTAGGAGGGTCCTGTCATCTCGAAGCTCGGCGAAGTCCCATCAAAAGTTGGCCTGAATACCGGAGGAGTACGTAAGTACAGAGGACGAACAGTCAGTCAGTCGCACAAGTCAGCCTCGTTCTCGATGGCAACCAGCACATCGGTCGTTACCTGGTTGGAGAGGTGGTAGAGAAGAGTAACAAGTGGGGAGCAGAACACCTGGACGACTTCCTGCCAGGGAGTAAGCACCTCAGTCTTCAGGAAGGATCGTTTCACGTCGGTCGTTCGAGTCCACGATATCCTAGAAAGTTACCTATCACCAAAGAGAATACGTATCTTCATCGAAAGAAAGAGAAAAGGAGAAAAAGAAAAAAGAGGAGGAAGGAACTCGCGTCTCGTCCAGAACAGTCGTACTCTTGGAACAGTTCCGGTTCTCAGTCGGTGTTCAACCGGAAACGATCGCGAAATGACGTTAGCCTCGCGGTACGTTCGGTGAACTTGCGAATTCGAAAGTGACCTTTTTTGCTGGATTAACAACAAGATCACCAGTCGGTGTGATACCAGAACAGATTCTTCGCTGATCGTTGTCGCGAACAAACGATTATCAGCTGATCGTTCGTGGCCAGAGTTGACTGGAAGAAGCGGATTACGAAAAACATGGAAAGGACAGCTGTGTTTCTTCTGATCGTCGTTGGCTTGGCTACGCGAGGTTCGTTTTAAAATACTTACTTTATTAAAGTAGCAACATTATGCAATAATTTTCGTGGGTTTTGTGTTGGGAAATTGTTATTCAATCTGTTGATCAAAAACAAGTTAACTCGTCATTCGAGTTTCTAATGTATTAGACACGCAGTGGCGACAAAAGTATTTGTACACAATTCGATCTATTATACAGGGTGGTTGGTAACTGGTGGTACAAGCGGAAAGGGGGCGATTCTATGCGAAAAAAGGAGTCGAAAATATAGAATAAAAATTTTTCGTTTGAGGCTTTGTTTTCGAGAAAATCGACCTTGAATTTTCGCTCGGTACGCGTGCGGTACGTTATAACGGATCTCACTGTAGATCGTTGTCTTGAAAAATTAAAAAAAGAAAAAATTTTTATTCTATATTTTCGACTTCTTTTTTCGCGTAGAATCACCCCCTTTCCGCTTGTACCACCATTTACCAACCACCCTGTAGAATTGATATTCTAATTAATTAGCTCTAAATATATCAAATGTCGAAAATCAATAATATCTTATTTGGGGCGATGTGCAAAAGTTAGCGGCCAACTGGATTTTTTAATTTACACTCCAAAAATGATATTTCTAAGAATTTTAACTAATGTTCTATAAGTATATAACAGTATTGATTTCAGTGTTTTCTTTTATCTGTCGTGCCCTCATACATAATAATATAAGTTGTTGTAAATTTCGCTTTTGGAATATAAAATGAAAAATCTATCTCTCCGGAAACTTTTGTTGTAGCTGTTACGTCTCTGACAGAATTGAAGTTGATCTATTTTTGTTAACTTCTGGTTTCATAGATTATAGAAGTTTCTGGATAAAGGATGACCTGATTAACAGATTAATTGCAAAAATCAACGATAACATAAATATTATATCGGAAGTATAATACTGATATAATATTCGATATAATTCTGTTGCTGTCACATTATTACAATTAAAATGAAACCTTGAAAATTAAATTCTAATTATAATTTTTTCTCTTCTTTTAATCAGTATTTCCGATAGGTACAATAAAACCTTTGATCAAGTAATTGATAATAATGTAAATTCTTTTAGAAAAATATTAGAAATTATCGAAATGGAAACGACTCGTAATCGGTAATTATTAGTAATATGTGGTTTTGCATATTATAAAGTGATTATTTATCTTGTTAATATTTGTAAAATACTATTAAAGAAAGAAAAATCAGGAAAGGTAATAGTATATTGTTCCTTGTTTATACGTAACATTATACAACGCTGTAGCAAAGGACAAGTTTACTTTAGAGTTCACGTTTAAACTCCTTACAAAAGAGCATTTAGAAATCCCTTGTCTGCCTATCTTAAAGAGAGTATCTTTTTGCTCTTTTAATTAAGAGTATGGAAAATTCACGGGAGTTTTAAGAACAAAGCCACTCTTTCTAGGAGATAAAAATCTGCGCAGAATACAATATAAATTTTTATCATGATAAAATACGATGCGTAATATATGATTATCTAATAGAGATTCAGAAATTAGTATTTTCGATGAATACAATTAAAAATCGAAATGCAGATTTTTTTAAACTGTTACCTAATTACACGAAAATTTAACAACGCATGATAAAAAGTTATGATATTCTTACTGCCTCTTGTAATCATTGTTTAAGAACGATATGTCTGATAGTTCTTACTGATAATTGATCAAAGCAAAGTAATTTGAAATAATTTTTTTTTTTATTTAATTCTTTATATTCACAATTTGTCCAGTTTGGACATTTGGTAGAATTTTTTAGCTGTCTTTGAAATAATTAAAAGCAAATAGAAAAATTGCATTACGATCGCTTCGATTTTACCTATTTGATTAATAATTTTTATAATTTTAGCGCATTTGTCTATATAATATAATTTCAATTAAGCTAACACTTTTCTTCTAAGCTTGCTTAAATGTAAAAGTTGAAATCCTAATTTTGAATATCTTGGCAAACAACCATCTGCTTATAAAGGAAATGAAAAAATCAATTATTTATTACTATCACATTATACTAACATTATTATTTCAATGAAATTTATATATAGTATGTCACTCAAAAATATATTCGTAGATCCGTCGAAATTTAAAAAAGTTCCCGTTTGTCGTATTTTTTTAACGAGGAACTCTTCTTGATGTGTTAAAACCGGATATAAGCCTTTCAAAGTGTATTTCCATCTATCTCGGAAGCGCGAGTAATTCTTCAGCATCGATCACCGACTACGAGAGTAGCAAATTCATTTTCTCGATTGGATGCATCTATTCTTAACGCGTAAATCCATTTTTGTAGTGTAAAGCGGCAAATGTACTTGCCTTCACGCGCACAGGTGTCAAATTGACTTTTCTATCTATGCTTTTTGCATTTAATGGGAAGTGCTGTGAAAGATTATCGTTTATGACATAGCTACATATTTGTTGGTATTTCATTCCTTTCATTATTTTTTACCAGCTTTCATTATTTACTTTCTAGTTTTATTATTATTTTTCGTTATATTTCGTTATATTATATTTCCTGCTATAAATTATTAAATACAGTTTTCATACGCGCGATGAACATTTCATTTTGACATTTTGATATTTTAATATTATTTCAAAACCTTATAAACAATGAATTTTTATAAATTTTTCATTTTAATTATTGTGCTGTTTATAGTCAGTTTCTGTAGATTATGCTAGCTGATGATTCGATATGGATTTTCTTTAATGAGAATTTCTGCTCTTTATTTTTTCATTTTCAGTGTACTGTTTGTTATATGCTTATTAGCATTTCTCTTTTTCTAATTGTAAAAAATAGATTGATGTTGATTATTCTTAACATCGCTTTCTTTAAATAAATAATAGAAGTGAAGAATTTTTAACACAATCCAATTCAAAAATAAATGTTGTAAGTGAACAGTTTGTTGATCTATTTCATTCATAAATCAGTAGATTAATGTTATTAAATACTATAAAAGTTTCTTCCAGCGAAGTTTCATGAATTATCGTTATTTACATGTATAGGCAACCAATAATAAATTACACATATTTTATAATTCTGCGATATTCGTAATATACTTGTTATGTGATTTTGAAATATTAATACATCGTGAAATGCCAATAAGTTCTCCTAATCAGTTAATACTCATGTAAAATAAATACATCGTGGTCTTCATACATTTTCTATTCTATATCAATATTTTTAAAATATAATTTGTTAGCTAATTACTAAATAATAATATTTTTTAAATTATATATAAATATAATTAGATATCTACGTCAACGTGTATATAATGTCTCAAGTAACAAAATTACGTCGTCTAGTAAATCAATTCTTCTAACTTTTAAAAGAGACTCTAGTCGTTTAGTTCAACTTTTAAAGAGATCTTCTGTTTTTAAAGAGTGTTGGAACATTTTCGTAAACCGTATAAAAATATATAGTGCGATAAAACGGGAATTCAGATTTTAAAGAATAGGTGGTGGGCGAATAAAAGAGAAATATGTTTTAATAAACACTGTTCAAACGAAAATTATTACTTTTCAAATTCTAAGTAATATTCATTTATTTAAAATCGATAGATAGTACAAGCATATTTATTCTTTTCATAATTATGACTTTTCTTTATATCTCCTCCTTCCTCCTCCATTTATACACGTCTGATATCTTCATACCAAGGAACTCTATACTTTTTCATAAATTTCTTGGGAATTTTCTAATGCGATCTAGATGATGGTGTTATAAAAGTCTTTTGTAACCACGGAAAGTATTCATTGCTTTTATGGAGAACCATAGGTTCCAGAACAAATAAATTACTCGCGTTACGAAAAACTGCTTATAGCTTCGAAAATGTTAATTTTATAAGACATGTTTATAAGACATGTTTTCTAGATTTGTCTGCCCTTAAAAATCTATATCTATTTTCTCTACCCTTACGGTCTACGTAATATTACGTTTGTTGCGTACGGTCTTAAAATTCCAACTCCTTAATATTATGCTCGATAAAAATATGATAGCGTCGCTTCTAAAGGGAAAGTAAGTAGGATGACCCATGCGAATAATCTGAAGACGTAGCTTTCGTTTGATCAATTGCGGATCGTATTTGGAATTTTCTAAAATTCACGATTACTAGGACCATTTCTCTTCATTTTGCGAGTAATGTATCCTTCCTATATGTCAGCCTTAATCCTGTATGTATAAATTTTTAAAAATTTGTTTAAATTTAATTAAATTTTATTTTTATATGACCTAATTATACATAATTTAATCTCAATTATTAGAAAAGAATTTACTGAAATCTCAGTGTTAACTATGTATAAAAAGAATGTACTAAAATTTCAGTATATATATATGTCGGGTTATCGTTGGGTTTATGGGCGTGTAACGAATCTTCATTCGAACTAGCCATCGTTGTTGTACGATAGAGATTATATTTACTGGTATAAATACTGATTTTTACAAAGTTTGACAAATAATCGTGGTGATTAAACACTCGAGATGTTAGTGACAATTTTCTTAGGTTGAATAACGAATCCACGGTCAACGGGGCAACTCTTTGTTAAACGTAGAATATATTTTGAAGCACAAAGTAACGTTTGCTGTGACGCTCGGTGTAATAATGCACGTAGAGACGATGCGCAAACTCTCCAAGGTGATCGCAAGAATAAAAGACTGATGGAAATTTTCCTCTCCTTACGATCGCGTTTGTTCGTTGCATATTGGCCGGGGATACCAACAAAATTCCAGCCGCCGTTGCTAGGCAGACCCGCGTAGAGCTGACATTGCTCCTGTCCAGGGTTTGATTGTTAATACAACGTGAGTCCCACAATATTGGCACTTCTCTGTTAGGTAAAAACGTTCATCCCGTGACCGTGGCTACGTTCGACGACCAGTCCTGTCACCTCGAGTCCAAGCCCATCGTCGCAAATCTCGGGCAAACATAATAGGATTGAATCATAACAACTATTTCTAAATTTTATCATTTAAGTACAGCTATAATAAATAGTCTAGACTAAAGTATTGGGGATCTTCCCAAAAATTCCAAAAGAAAGGCCCCGATGTCCCCTTATCTCCGACATATATATATATATATCGTAGGAAGACTGCAGATACTTCGAAGTTGACTCGTGTTATGTGATCAAACTGTTTTGCAAGGTGTTCATTACATACTATTAGAAAAGTCGTCGTAGATTTCACGATTAGCCCACCTAGATTGTGTGTGAAAAGCGATTCATAAAAGTGGCTTTTCTACGTTTAACGATCGCAATCACTTCTCATAGTAAAGTGACGGTTGCCCGTATTTCCCACGTTTCATCGGGAGCCACACACTTTTCTGTTACGCAGTTTTCAACTACTTCCTGAATACTGTGTTCCCAACTAATTACATTCTTCCGTCTGGATCGCTACTCAGTCGTGTCAATCTTCTCCCTGTTTCTTTTCCAGCCCTTTCATTCTGTTATCTTCTATCTTTCATTCTTACGAGCTTTCTTTCGAACGATCGGATCGATCGAACGATTATCCCTCGGTGTTTGATTCACACAGGAATTAAATTCTTATCGCGAATACAATAGCTTTCCTTGTCTCCTTTTTTATTGTCTTATGTCTTCGATTGACGCGAAGTGTAATTAAATCTTAGTGAAAGGATTCATTAATGTACCGACATCTAGAAAAACTATAGTAAAGTAGTAATTTCAGTTTTCGTAACTGAATAACGCAACTGTGACAACAAATTAATGGGATAGTTGATAATTAAATAATATAGTTTGTTAGAAAGATAGTTATTTCATGTAATAGTGTTTAAACAACTATGAGTATTTAAATAGGTAAAATGCTTATCAATAGATTTAGATCATAATTATTAATTGAAGTAAAAATTTGAAAGTCTTTCTATGTTTGTAATGTTTCAAAATACGAGAATATATTTCAATATATAATAATTAGTTGAATTTATTATTAAGTACTTCCCTATTTATGCGTTCATTACTGTATATCGATGAATATGTACCTTTTCAAGCAGTTGAATACTTTTGGAACCGACTGCATATTTATCAAATAATAATATAATAAATATCTTTGGAATTCTTTATCTGATCTATCTATTGGAAACTTGAGTAGAAGTCGCGTCGATATTTTTTATATGGTACATGATTTAATCCAAATGAAGTTTGGTATTTCAAGTTTCTATATAAATATTTCTATATTTATAGAAATTTATTTAAAATGATAATGAATAATATCATCGATAAAAGAAATTTAGAATATTCTCGGATCATGAATATTACGTTCTGTATATTAGAAATTTATTAATAAGTAATTAATATTTTGATGTAACAATAGTCAGGTTAAATCTATTGAGTATGTATATATTCTTACTTTCGTATATATAATATGCCTATTGTATAACTAATTTAGTTCTACTATTTCAATCGTAAGAAACTAACACTCCGCTAGCTGTTTAATTTATTAACTGCAAATACTAAATTGATACATTAAAATTGTATATCAAGATAATAACAATCATTCAATATGTTTGTTTAATCCACTGATATTTTAGGAATTAAAATACACATACAGTCGTATCTTAATTATTTTATTTTCGCAGCTTGTAAAGTCGAGAAATCTATACCAACGCAAGTTTATTCAAGATCTTCATCGGTTAAAATTAATTTATAATTCATGTACATTTATAGTTTGAAACATTATATGATGTGATGAGGCTATATGTAAATTTGTTTCATTAGCGCTGTTTAATTTTCAGTTATTATCCTAACTGTTTAAAATTTCTTTTCTAATATAGTTTTGAAAGAAACGTAGTTCGTTTCGAAACGATATTTTATTTCGCTATGATTCTATTTCCCACATTTTGATTTTACACTTCTAGATTTTTGTCATTTATTTTTCTGATGTTATTTAATAATTACGTAAGCTCGATTAATGTAATTATTAATATAAATAAACGTTACTTATATTACGATTTTAAATAAGTATGATACATGTATACAAAATATGGAACACACATTGCTGTTCATAAGCATTAGAAACCTCCTGGTCTTATAAGAACCATAATAGTTAACCTAAGTTGTAAAGGAAACGATTAATGGATTAGAATTTTATATTTAATATAAAATCGCGATCAATACCTAGAGCGAAAAATTTGTCGTTAACATAAAAATTTGTTGAAGTTGTTCGCAAGAATTACAAAGACATAATGAATTAATAACAGTACGTTGGTCATTATAGTTTCTTTTAATTAAATGAAAAGTTCAAGAATCTGATTTTGATTATAAGATCGATCACTGCACGTTTATGCATGTAACAATAACGAAATAATCAGAAAATAGAAGATTCACTTTATTATATCACATTAATGGAATTATTATTATCAACATTGAATATACAGGATGGTTGGTAACTGGTGGTACAAGCGGAAAGGGGGTGATTCTACGCGAAAAAAGAAGTCGAAAATATAGAATAAAAATTTTTCGTTTGAGGCTTCGTTTTCGAGAAAATCGACCTTGAATTTTCGCTCGGTACGCGTGCGGTACGTTATAACGGATCTCACTGTAGATCGTTGTGTCGATGGAAAAATTAAAAAAAAAATTTTTATTCTATAGTTTCGACTTCAATTTTCGCGTAGAATCATCCCCTTTCCGCTTGTACCACCAGTTACCAACCACCCTGTATAAATCCTGTACAGTCGTAGTAGTAGTATTTATTACAACATCCTTCCATTTCAATTATATAGGTCCTTTATATGTAAAATGAATATGTTCAAAATCTTCCAAATAGAACAAATTTTTACTTTATATCCATTTGCCATATAAAAAATATGCATTTATATAAATAGTGGCAGCCCAATAATTATATTGCAATATTTATCATCATAAATGTTAATCGATGATAAGGATGTGGTTTGCGATTGGCAGGCAAAAATTTTGCAAAGCGAACATTCACATTTTGGTATCGACCTACTGACCAGCGATGTAGAAATCAGGAACAGATCGGAAAACTGGTAGGGCCCGTGAAATGATCGAAAGCGACTGACACGTGCGTGTTACACATAAGTATGTGCATCGCGCGTACACACGATGTAACATGCGTCAGTTTCTGCCTTGAAAACAAAAGGTCGACGTGTTTAATTAGTCTGGCTTGGTTCCTAATTTCCCACGATTCCGTGAAGTAACGGGAAACTCTGAACAAGAAAGAAGAAGAAGGTGGAGTTCGACCTTCCTCTTCTCACCTACTTTTGCCCTGATTATCCACTTTTCTTTGGACGTGGGCGAATCGTCAAAACCACGTGTTGCGTTACGGATATCCAGTTAGAACGTCCACGATTGGCTGACGTTCCTCCGCGTGTTTCTCTTTCTATGAAAACCGTACCACTAGACCGTAGATATCAATGAAAATTTAAGCAGATATACGTTTCATATACTAAATATTACAACGAATATTCTACTTTGGATATTTTATACAGTTTTGCATTTTAGATATTTGTAGATTCTGTGTATATTTGCATCTTTAAATGTTGCATTTCAAATGCATAAAAATCCACCGTCTAGACGTCACATAATATTTTTATGAGAATTCTCATTTTCATTCTAGTGTGAAATACGAATAAAAGAAAATCACAGAGAATAAAAGTTCATTTTTGTAGATCTTTTTAATCATAATGCTATTCGATATTTCAAAAGGGAACTAATATGTTAAATCCAAAAAACTAAAAAAAAAAGAATGAATTGAAGAAAGTTAGAAGATGTAGAAACAGTTGATAAATTCATAAAACTTTGTAAAAAAGTCATAGATCTCTTATATGTTACTAAAAATGGCAATCGATGTTTTTGGAATGTTTAGAAATGTGAAATGAGGATTAAAAAGAAACAAATAGAAAATGTCTTGTTTATTTTGAAATTGTTTTTTTTACTGTAAATGATTTATACGTAAATCATGTTCTTTCCCTCGTCTTCATTATGTTATTCTTTATGTTTCTGACATATGGAAATCTTTCTAGAATAATTTGGTGCAGAACCTGTTTTCTCTTGGATTTGGTTTAATTAGTCAGTTTATGAATAATGTGACTATGTAATACATTAATATAATACTAATATTCTTACAACTTCAACACATAGACATCTTTCAAGAATATCTAGTTTTATGTAGAACTTTATTTTAGTTCTATTTAATTTAATTTAGTATAGTTTAGTAGGTTTATGAATTCATAGAATTAGGTGAATGTTAGAATGAAGTGATTTAGTTTAACCAGTTTAACCAGTTTGTGAATAGCAATAAGTAAAATGTGTGAGTTCAAAGATGTTTTATTAGCACTGGAACGACCGTCAAAGTGGTAGATTTCAGTTTCCTGTTTTTTGTGATAACTAAGGATATGCTTTTCTTAAAATTAAGGTTAATTTTTATTGATGTCGAAATACATATAATTAGAGATATTCCTATCTTATTTTCAACATACAATTTTAATTATAAACTATACATTAGGCGATGATTAACCTAGTACTAAAATGTTTTTACATAGTACGGATATTAGATCTAAGAAATTATTCAGATTTAGTTTCCTAGATTTTCAGTTACAGATAATTTTAATATGAGTTAGATATTTGTTGAAACTTTACTAATTCTCAATTCTGATAATACCGTTAGATCATAAGTGAGACACGATTAAGTTACTTAATTTTAAAATATTTCATTTTAATTCTAAATACGATAAGCTGTTTAATATAAAGTAATTTTTAATATAAAGTAATTTTTAATATAAAGTCATTTTTATTTTAATCACGTTTCTATTTGTTAAAACAATTTGATCGATATTTATTTTTATCGCCTTTTGAAGTGTCTCGTATATTAATTACGATTAGTATTGTATTATTTATGCATATTTCACATTAAATGAAAAATTTGAAAATTCTATTTTTCTTGCGCTTTAACCTTTTTAAGCAGTCATGCAAACTTCTTTCCTATCTCGCTGTTTTAGAATAGACAAATTGAAAACTGATAAGATTTATAGGTTGTGTGAATATTTTTTAATTAATGGCAAAAGGAAGATTAAGTATCTGACAATGGAATGCGTTTGCCTCGATAGAGAGACTGGATAATCGATAAAATTGCTATGATAATCACTACTAAAAGATAACGGTTGAAATAGCGGTGACCTGATATTCGCACCGGAATAACTTTTACCCTTTCCATGCAATTGTAACTCGCTGTGTCCACTCTACTGACCTACATATATTCCGCGCGTATGCGAAATATAAGTAGACTTTGTGCAAGCAATAATTTTTTGAACAACAAATAAGTTTCATCGTGGCTACGATACAATAAGGCCCGCGAGGAAATTAAAAATTTATCAAAAAGACATTTTGTACAAAAATTATTACTATAATTACATATGTTATTTTTGCAACATTTTTGTAATAATGTAATTAGAGAAATTGAATTTGAGAAATTGTTTTAAATAATTTCGAATTGTTTCAAATTTATTATTATGATATGTGAGAGTTAAAAATTTTCAGGAGTATAATGTCTAATAACAAATAGGGAAGACAATAACAATATAACTAGATACATAAATATGATTGAATATATATTTGCCTGGAAAATTGTGTCCAGCTCAAAAGTTTGGAGCATGTTAAAATTTCAAAAGAGATAATAACTTCCTTAAGTAGATGAATATTTTATTTACAATATTATCCTCTCATAGTATTGAAACTGTAATTAATCCTATTTAAAAATTGAGATTGCAATTATAACACATCCTTGTATTTGCGGCAAAGTTTGTTTCATCCAAAAAACAAAGAGCGTTCCAATTTGTTATATGTATAGAGGAGACGTAATTGTTATAACTCAAATTAAAAAGTCAAATATGTATAAAAAATATATAAAAAGTAACTCAGATATATTTAGTATAATAATTGATATTGGAGTGTATAAAGGAAAGAGAGAGAAACTGGGGAAATGGCCAAAAAGGGAAAAGAGCAAGAAAGAGAAAGAAGGGGCTAGAAGAGGTGAGAAATGGAGGGACGCAGATAGAAGCAAGAGAGGAGCAAGAAAGGATGACAGCAGACCAAATTATAGAAGAAAGAAGAAAGAGAGAAGCAGAAGAGAAGGGGAAAATGATAAGGGAATCCAAATATAATATACATTACAGAAATATCGCCAAAGAAAAATTACCAAAGTACTTAGAAGGGAAGATGAAGTGGAAGGACAGAGGAATATTGGCAAGATTCAGATGTGGAAACAAGACCAAAGCGAGGGAATACTGGAAAGAAGAGGGAGAAAAAAGATGCAGACTATGTAGAAGGAAAGAAGAAGACCTGAGACATGTAATAGAAGAATGTGAAATAACGGGAGGACCAAAGGACATAGGAAACACGCTAAACGAGACTGGAGAAGGTTTAACAGAACTAAAAGCAATAATAGAGAAGAGAAGGGCAAACGACAGGAAGGAAGCACAGCAAAGAGGCAAAAGCCCAAAGTTGCAATAGTTTTTAGTCATTAGTTCTTAATTTGTAGTTTTTAGTTCTAGTTTTTAGAGATAAAGTAATTAAGGGAGTGCAAAAGAATAGAGTGAGAAAGAGGGGAGGTAGACGTATAAGAAGAGAAATAGACATAAGAGATGTAAAACCGAAAGTTCGTCCAAAGTCGAAAGGCACAGACTAAGCAATAATAAAATAAAAGAATAAATAAGAATTTATATTTTGTTTTAAACGATCATATTCAGGAATAACCACAGTAAATGATTAAAATCGTTGGTTGCGGTAATTTTCATCGCGTCCTCTATTTAAGCAAAAATTCCTATACATACATAAATTATTATAAATATATGAATTTTGCATATATTAGGTTGTCCGGAAAGTGTATTTCTTTCGTAAACGTGTTTTTTTGCAACAGTGCACCTTCATACAAACGTGAAACCAAGTCTGTGAAATGTCACGGTGTTTATCTCAACAAAACAAAATGGATCGTACGTAATTCGACAAAATAATATATAGCAAAAAACGTTGTGCGTCTATTATTTCCTCATACAACGAAAGAAACTTTTCGGACAACCTAATACATATGCAAAAGAATTGTTATTTTCATCCCTGTCTGTATAAGTCTTAATATATTAACAAAAAAAAAGAAAAAACGTACTAAACATAATACAAATTACTTGAGATAAAAATGTTTCATTTTAACATAGTTATATTCTTAAAAAATTGGTAACTTCAAAGTATTAAGAACTTCGAGAATGATCTAATAATAATGTTGCAATCATATACATATATAAGGAACAAGGCTGAGTAAGTTTAAGGTAGCCTGATTTCTAATTGATTATTATCAAAATCTAATTAAATTGTAAGTACAAGAGCAACATCTATCATTAAACAGTGTTGTAACAAGAAACAGAAACGCCTTATGAGTTCATCGATGTACGTATTTTATACTGATCTTACCGTGAATCTTCGGAAGCACGGCAAGAAATATCCTTCACGCATAATTGTGCCAACTTTCATCGAGCAGCACGCCGCGCCGCGCCATTGCAACCTGTGCGGATGAGTATAATTGAGATTCTTACCAAGTTACCTTTACCATCTTTGGTCCTTAATTAAAATTGCTTTCACGAAATAATTTCCGTTTTTATACAATTCCTCTTATTAAAAGCTGTATCTCAAATATTGTACTTATTATGCATGAAGTTCACTTGATGTATATATATATTTGTGACTGATTGTGATATATCAGATGATTCTATATAATTTTAACATTACTCTGTTACATTGCTAAAATGCTATGTACAGGAACAAAGGAGGAAGTGTAACTTTCTAGTATGATTGTACTCCATAAAAATGGCTGATAAACGTATTATCATCAATTGCTTTTAGTTTCTTCATTCTTTTATGCTTTTGTTCTTTTATGATCTGAGTTTCGATATACTGCTCAGTTCATTTTGGAATGAAAAAGAAGATTCAAGTGTGAGATGAAAGAAATCTTGTACATCGTATGCATCAAAGTTCCTTTAGAACACTATGTTTCTTAACCACATAATTTATTAAATGCTTTAAATAATGATAAAATTATTCATGTGAGTAATTTGTTTATTTTTAAAAGTATTACACGTAATGGTAAATATTTCACTTATAAAAATGAATACTATACGTATTTCCTAATGATCTTACGTACAAAAATATTATACGAAAACTTTTGCATTATGAGATTTAAAGCTTTTACTGACTCTTATTTTTATAAATTTGGAAATGTACCTACCACTTATTAAAAATTCGAGCTGCATTGTTGTTATTTCTATCCTCAGAGGTAAGATCAGAATAGTTATTATTTTATTGAATGGATAAATCTATCACACCGTTCCGAGCTAAATAACCTTTATGCATGCGTTTACAAAAAACTAGGGATAAAAACAAAAAGGTATCTTAAGTCTATCGATTAAATCTATCGATTGTAACTAGGATCACCCTCTAGTTACTATTTCTTATAACTAACGCATCTGCATATGGATGGCAAGCACGAACTCATGTTGTCATTTTCAACATACATTTTATTGCTTTCTACATACGAGTATATATTTCTATGAATTTATGATATTAAAAGAACATTTAATTCTTTCAGTGCAATCAGATATTTTTAATTTTAATCATCAATGCATATATATATGCATAGTAATGTGTACGTATATTGAGTGTGTGGTATTAAATGTAAGAATTATACAACAATGCTGTAGAATAAGCTTTAGAAATTTATTTAAAAGGTAAGAAACCCTGGGTACTTAAAATGTTTCAATATTTTTGGAAAATAGAAATATACTAAATAGAACAATAGAATAAATCGCATTAATAATATAAAACAATTATATGTATAGACAACAGAAATATTATTTATTTAGTTTAAGCAATTATTATGAAAATTATATCGTGTTCGATGACATTAATCGTATGCTCAATTAATATTTTACTCACGTCAGGATCGAATGACTTCCGTTTTCGCTTCTGTACATACATAGAAGTTAAATCACGGTATAATTATAAGACAAATATTGGTAGAGTAAACGACAAGCAAGAAGTATCGTGTGGCGTTATATCTTGAGGTTCAGCGTAAGTTCTGCCCCGGTTTGCGGTTTAACAATTACGATGATACGAGGTAGCAACCTACATTAAGCGGATGCAACGAACCGTCAGCTCAACTACGAAGAAACTTTTTTAGAAAACAAGGTGCTCGATAATCTTCGGCAAGCATACGCAAACCTTTGTGGAAGGAGGTCGCTTGTTCACTCTTGAGCGCACTAAAAATAATGCGTCGACATAGATGGGAAAAAATTAGAATCAAATTTCTTATATTCCAATACATTTATTTTATCAAACAATATAATTTTTCAATGATCTTCGATATTGAAGTAATATTAAAACTAGAGAAAAATACGAAAGATAATTGAAGAGATATTTATATATATAATTTAGAAAATCATTAATTAATTTTGTCGGTTTCTACATTTTTGATGTTAATTATATTAGAAACAATACGTACAATATGGCATTTGTACTGGCAATTTACATTGAGTATTTAGTGAATTATCGAGAATTTAAGAGATATCGATTGTATCTTGATTATACACAAGAAACTTGATTGATGGAACAATTTGAAACAAAATTGAAAATGCACATCGAACGTACAAGCTACAAGATATTTCGTATAACTGTATATTTGACAAAGATAATAAGATATTCAGTAAATCGATATTCAGTAAAGTCATCGTTAACGTTAAATGTATATAATACGATTTAATTGCTGTGTATTAATCTTTTACTCGATATATGTTTGTAATAATTTCTATATACATTTTGAGATTGGTTTCAAATTTTACTACTGTAATGACGCTAATTGTGTCCCATTACAATCCTACTGAAATTTCCTAAACTTTCATATAACATACATGACACATGCATAAAAATGCTCTATGCCAAGCGTTCGAATATTTTTGTGAATCACACATATGTACTATTGAAAATGACAACGTGAGTTCGTGCTCGCCATCCATATGTAGATACGTTAGTTATAAGAAACTAGTTACAATCGATAGATTTAATCGATAGGCTTAAGATACTTTTTTGTTTTTATCCCTAGTTTTTGTAAGCGCGTGCAATAAATGCGTGTGATAGATTTATACATTCAATAAAATAATAACTATTGTGATCCTAACTCTGAGTATAGAAATAACAACATGTACATATATAGGAATATATTTGTCTACAAGTTGAAAAAGTTATTTTGTATAGGTTGACATCACTGCTTATATGACTATAATATTACTCATATTAGCAAATAGCGATTGCATCAACGCTCCATCCTTCATTTCCAGTTACGGTTTCACTTTTGTCTTCTTTGTTTGCCCATTCGAGACAAATGTTTGGCCGGCGGGAAATACATACGGTAAAATGATGGTAGGTATCGTACGCTTAAACGTTTTGATACTCCGGTCGTTCAGTATAAGGCAGGAAGAACAGACAAAGTAACTGATAAATATGTAAATCGTATGGCCTGAACCGTTACGTGGTCATCATTTCTGTGTCTACATTCGGAACCGTTTAGTCAGTTATCCTTTGAAGAATGTCGCTTCGACAGCCATGGTAATCAATTAGAATTATCTGCTACTTTTTGGGAGAATAAAGTCTAACAGATATTCCTAACCTCTATTTTGTAAATGTAGGTCTTTCGCGTTCGGGATAATTCGAACATGGCACTACACCTGATGTGTTTCACTTTGTGCTATTGGGTTGCTCGAAAAGTTCGTAGTAATATTTCAAAAAGATCAGAAGGTAATATATTTTTGTAGAAGTTAGAATTTTATTAAATAATTCATGCATTGCCTCTTTTGCGGTACATTTAGCTATTTATTGGATAACCTCATAAAGTTTGTCGAAATATGTTCGTATTTCTTTGCGATCCATTGTTTCAAGCAATTTTCGTGATTCTGAAGCAATTTGGCTTTTGTCATTAAAAAACTTTTGTTTTATACTTGAAACTAAATATTGTCTGTTTGAAAAACACTTTTTCTGTTCACTAATCTTGCATCTTTTTCCGCAAACATGTTTCGTTACATTTAATGACGAATTAATAGCATTTTTCAGAATTTTCTATTTCATTGTTTCACAGAAGTTTAATATAATCGTTCTCCAAACTTGGAAACACTACGGACTCCCAATATTTATTTACCGTAATTCAAATTACAATTACAATTTCAGACGTTTGCAGACATTATATAAATGTTTCCAGATTTCTCAACAACTGTTATCCTATTGAAAAGTGTAACGTTGATGAATCGGTTTTCACAGTAAGAGTTAACTTTGATATTTTTAACAAATGTACACGCATCGATACTCGTACATATCCTGAAAAATTTATGTCACAATACTTCCGTTATCTTTTCTCAGAGTTGTATGGCATTGTAGTCGCGCACGTGCCATTTTCTATTGTCTCCTAAATAATCCTACAAGTTAATATATTTACAGTTAACACCTAGTTATTGAGACATGTCAGAAGCCGTTATCTATAGATCTCAGGCCCATCTCATTCTTCTTTTGTACCTTCGATAATCGACATCCTGCAATAAACCTAAATACCAGACTTCTATTGCAAACCACTTTCGAATCTCCTAATCTACTCTCTTCGAGGGAAGGTACGACTTACATATACCAGTTTTATACCTTTCTTTTGTCTTTCAGTTAATATAAGTTTCCCATACAAGAAAATCCAATGAGCTAATATTAGGTCACGTTGAAAGTTGTCGTATTCTTAAGCTGTTTGTTTTGGAAGAATATAACTCTGCCAAATTGGAATATTTCTTAATTATTTAAAATAATTTTCACAATTTTCGATACGTTTCATAGAAGTATTCATTACGATATGTGGGCCACTACTCTCAAAGAAGTCATTGAAATGTTCAAACTACAAAATCAAATGCTTATTCTACTTTTAATCTTCGACTCCGCTTTCTTGACAATATAACGCTTCTGTTCCGACATTCCAAGCATCGTGTAAAATAAATGAAATTAAGTTCAGCTCTTAGTCGAAAAACGTTCGACTATAAATTCTCCGACAATAAATTCTCGATGCTTACAAAAAAGATTGCAACAGGCTGAAGGAAAGAACAGCTAGAAATCATTTGGTTTTCGTGTAAAAGCGAACAATGGATCCGCGCGTGTGGAATGCGAATCGTGTTAGAAAGCAACTCGAACCTCTCGGTCCAATGGCCAGAATGACAACAGCGGGCGGATGACAAAAAAAAAAAAGAAAAAAGGAAAAGAATCGACGATGTTGAAGAAGAAAAATTATCGCGTTACGCAAGCAGACGAGGTGAAATTTTGCGAGGCCTCTCCATTTTCATGCAGTTCCCCCTTTGTCCATTGGATTTACACGCGTGCACGTACGTTGTACGTCGGCATAGCCGATGACTTCCTAGGTGATTGCGCGAAAGCCGCAGGATGTGAGCTGCTTGCATTATCGTTTCCGTTACGGGTTCGTGGTAATCGTGGTGTTTTCTTCTGTTTATCTACGCCCACGAGCAGCCGGTAGTTGCCAAAGATTATTGATTTAACGGCTCTTGATGCTCACAATACAATCTGCTGACTTGGAAACAATTCATTCACGATTGTAGTACTTATACTGTCTTTAATTGGAGAATCAAGTGAATCGCTGATATAGGAACGTGAATAAGTTCTAAGAACGTTTCGACTAGAAGTAACGAGTCATTTTAATATTATATAATATTATATAATATATTATATTATACAGGGTGGTTGGTAACTGGTGGTACAAGTAGAAAGGGGGTGATTCTACGCGAAAAAAGAAGTCGAAAATATAGAATAAAAATTTTTTTTTTAATTTTTTTTTTTAATTTTTCCATCGAGACAACGGTCTACAGTAAGATCCGTTATAACGTACCGCGCGCGTACCGAGCGAAAATTCAAAGTCGATTTTCTCGAAAACAAAGCCTCAAACGAAAAATTTGTATTCTATATTTTCGACTTCTTTTTTCGCGTAAAATCACCCCCTTTCCGCTTGTACCACCAGTTACCAGCCACCCTGTATAATATATAATATAATAAATATTATATGATAGTATTTAATATTGATACGAATGAGTTTTATTTGGAATAAAAATAACAATTTTAAATTTGAAATAACGGATCGCTTTAACTTAATTTTTATTTTCAAGATAATTTACGAAAAGTAACTTTATCTTACCTCGTGATCAAATCAAGCATCTGTATATAATCTTTTATACTAGTTAATCTCTTTAGATGGAATAACAAAAGATTTAGGGTTTTAAATATCGTATTTGAAGTACGATTTAAGTAATTTATAAACTATATCGTTGCACTTTTTTTTACAACGTAACTGTATTTGTTTTCATTACGATTATTTCTGAGTTACAAATGTGTGAACCATGTGTATATGGCTGTGAAAAATATGCGCTTTTAATGCAGTTGATATAAGAGAATCGTGAATTATTTCGCTAAATATTTCTTCAAATAAAAAATGACCGTATTTGGTAGACAGATTATGAAATAATTCAGAAGAAAATTATATTATTATTTCAATAAAGTGGCACATAATTATCGTCGCATAATAATATCGCACATTAACGTGTAATAACTGTCAGTCAAACGATATGATATATCACTACATAATATTGTATTAAATCTTATTTATTATATTGAATAACCATTTCTCAAATATGTTGTTTAAATAATGGCAAAGTGTGATCTTAAGACGAACTGTCGTAATCTAACGGTACCAGTTGAGGGTTAATAGAAATAATAACAGAAAACAAGTAATAGAACAATACGAAATAGAAATAGATGAAACGTAGAAATCCTTCACACGAATTACATTCAGATCGCTGTAATCCATCCATCCTGTATGCAATACCCGATTACGATGATAATTTCAAAAGGCATGGCAAAGAGAACGAATAACTTCGTAGTTAAGAGAGTAGATCTTCAATTCAATTTCATTCCTCTTCGCGTCAGTTCACGTACGTTCAATTATCTTTTCTCCATCTGTTGAAGAATAATGTAAACGGTATATTCCTGCAGAGGTATGAAATAACGTCTATATTGCTCCGGAAGAACTAAATTACGCTATAATTCAATATATCATGCAAGTATTCTGCATCCAGTTAACCCGTATTTATTGCTTTTATCTCTTAACACGTTGACCGCCACGACACCCGTATTCGGGTGTCAGCAAAGTTTCTGGTCAGGCCACGTAACCCATTTTCTTGTGTCGCTTATTTGACTACTTGCGAAGGATCGTCGTAGATATTTGAAAAGATATTCCATGATAATAAATTGTTAATTAATAATTAATTGTAATAATAGTTGAATTGTTATAAAATAAAAATACGAGAATGGTTTATTAAAAAAAATTATTTAGAATGTAAAACTCTAAAGCATTCTATACATAGGTGAGGTTGGTCGGGACAATTTGGACAATAAGTTGTTGTTTTCTTCGAATTCTTTTGTGCTTTTGTTCGGTCCATTCGACGTCTTTTATTCGCATAACATAGTTTGCATGCGCGTCTAACGCTTCTTCCGCAATCGTTTTTCCGAACGGCGATATTATGCCGACTCCGTCGAAGACAAGGATTTTTTGTATTTTCAGACAACCCTAATAATTTTGCAACTAATAATTGTCTAAATATTCTAATATTTGTATTTTTCCTTGTTGCAATTTTGTAAACCTTCAAAGCGTTTACAACAGAAATTCCCAGAAAGAATCGAACGCCAAGTTTTCTGTACCATTTGATTCCTTTTCTAATTGTGGTGGCATAAGAAACCATTTGGTCGGAATAATGTATACGACACTTTCCTTCGTTATATTCAACAACAGCTAGTGGTTTTAATGTTACGAACAAACGAAACGAAAGATCATTCTTGAGACCACCGCTTGAGCGACTCGCATTACTAAAATATCGATGGGAGCACCTAGCAGAGAACGCTTGGTACTGCTGTACGCGTGGCCTGACGGAGATTTCTTTGAAAACACGCGTGCCAGTCAACGTGTTAAAGAAACTTGTTTCGCGACGCAAACTAAAGTGTGATTTATCTTCTATATCGAACCATTACGAATCATATTTATATAAAGTAGGATTAGATTCGTTTTAACAATAAAACAAATTCAAATCTGTCCCTAAAATAAGCTAAAAAATCATGGTATAATTTACGATTTCATTGGAATTCATCATATCATATTTGAATTCAAGGAACTGGAACTGAAAGAACTTGAAACCACTTTACCAGTGTGAACTCGTGATTTATCTGCAATGTCCAGTTAGATTTTAGATGAAGTTGAGATTATTTCAATTTGGTAGTACGATATTATTTCCAGTTTGTTCTTCTATTTTCACGCAGCATCTTCTTTAACGCTATTTCCGTTAAGACGTCCAGTTAAAATTAGGTGATTTGAATTCAAATTACCTTGAGTCAAGTAACTTTATGCAAATCAAGTTAATTGAATTTAAGGAATTTGAATTCACGTAGCTTGGCTGACCTGAACGACATTCTCTCGAAGGTTTTAGAGAACAAAATATAATCGGTAAAACGATATTATTGTGGATATTGAAAAGATTTCGCATAAAAGTTGGCTTTACTTGGGAGAAAGTGTAATGGTAGAACATTACTCTTTGTCTCGACCAAAAGTATTAATTTATAAATAAGTTAATTTTTCACGAGATTCTATAAGCGCGGAAGCGTGTATTAAGTAATCATAAAATTTATAAACTAGTGTTAATTTTCAATCTTTTATATAACGATTGATTTATATGTAATTAGATATGAGCTCCTTAGATTTAGAAAATATAATAATCACAATAATATTAAGTTCTTAAGCGTTATGATTTTATTATTAATATCGTTTGACCATTTGTAGATAGATTCATAAAAATTTCTAAGTGTATTGGATTTCAAAAATCTTTTTTATAAATCATATGAAAATATTCAAATATTAAATTTACGACAGATACAAGGTAAGCAAACAAAATTTTGATCTGACTACCAGCATTTTATATTACACATTATATTTTACTTTAATCGCAAAAAAATTATCACTATTTTGATCGTAACTAATAAGTAGATTGAGGATAATTATATATCACTGGGAAAGTGAGAAAAAATGTACAGAATGCGTGGATAATATTAAAAAATATTCAGAGTTAAAGTAATTGATATAATATTCAGAGCGCAAGTTGCTAATTTGTGCATCGCGCCCTCCAAAACTTCAATTAATATAAAAAATATATATACATATACTAATTATAATCATATTATGAAATATTTATATTTCATGTATTTTCTTTACATTAACAAAATGTGTTTCTTTAGATCTATATGCGGCGGAGAGAATCACAAGTTGATTTATCATTATAAAATGGAATCGTGACTTAAAGAAAGTTGGAAAACACTGATTTAGAGCGAAACAAACCTCCGTTTAGATTCCACTTTTTTATTTATCTACATAAAAATATAAACAATCATCTACAGTTTACAGATAACTGTACCACGAATTTGACGTTAGATTACAAAAAGAAAAAAAAATATATTATAAAAGAAACGGGGATGATGATTGCACTTCAATCTTTCGTGACTAATTACACAAATAACGCAACGTTTTATTGCTCGCTTGGTAATCAGTGTAAATACGTGGTGGGCACCACGGGCAAGTGTGGCTGACGGTACTGTTGCCGTTGGCCTCTGATGGGACATGCAACTCACGTCATCACGCACGAGCTGCATTAAAGTCATTGCAAAGCGGGACGTTGCCTCATCGAGCGTTGGAGTTTTCAAGCCGATGATTTCAATGGCCGGCAAGAGCGTCGTCACCTCCGTGAACGCAAATAGACATTCAGCTCAGCGATTCTACCTTTCCGTTTTTTTCCTGCCTTTTGTCTTTCTGCCGTTCACTTTACGCAATTAGAATCGACGATCGATTGAAACGACCGATTGTTTATTTTGTCGTTTATCAATGTGTCATCAAAACAAAGCTTTCTCCATTCTTTGTCCGATGGTGGAAAATCTTTCATTAATTGGACGTATCCGGATCTGACAAAAATTGATTCAAAAAATATTTGTTATTCTCTTTGAAGAGTTTAATACCTTTTGTTGGCGTTAGAATGTTGCTTTCTCGAGTAGTTTCCAGTATTTTTGGAAAGCAAGTGTAGCTTATTGCAACAAGTATTTAATTTACTAATTAATAGTAGTAACGAATTAATAAGTGGTCAGATGTGGGTTATAAATTCCCGTTGCACAAATAGTTTTTAAAATTGTGTGCAATTTTATTTTTAATTTTATCTTATCTTAAATAGAATAATTTTGTTTCAAATATTATGTGCCATAGAGTAATCAGTTTACCTATCATTTATAAAATTTACCTGTGTAGAATTGTACTTTTATCACTAAATTTAGTTTGCTTATTATACTTGTTATTGTTATAAACGAAAATTTATTAACACTGGTAATTTATAATCTGTAAAATTTCGTCAATAATATTGGTTAAGAGAGTCCAGGAATAAATTTCTTTCAAAAGTTAAAGAGAATGGTTCTTGTATATTGAAGTATATGTAAAAATTGTTCTCTAAAGGTCTTTCCTTAAGATTCTCATGTAACTGTACAAAACGTATGAATTTATTCCACGTTGTTTATTGTTAGGAATTTAAAAGAAAGTAGTGGCCACTACGTGATTTGAATACTGCTAGAGGCTATGTTATAATAAGTAATTACTATCAAGAATTATATTATAACGATATGTTGTTTTATTTGTAAACTTTATAGTGTATGTCGAAGAAACTTCAACTAATTATCAGAGGACGTATTTCTTTTAATTCACACGCAGCAAAATTCTCTATATGATATCCTCTTTAAATCATATTAATTTTGCAATATTCGAAGATTATTCTCATTTTGAATGGAATCCATGCTATTACCACTTTACTATAAAATAATTATATTCAGCGCTCGATTGTTAGAAAACTTTTTAATATATCTTTATTTCCAATGAAATTTACTCAAATTCGAGTGAAACTAGAAATTACTTAATTTTAATTTGTATTTTACGTCTTACATATAAATACCATTGATAGTTTTTATTGCGTCAAGCACAGAATACGATTGAAAATAAAGTATTAAAAAATGAACAAATTAATACATACTGCAGTTCTCCAATCTTTTGTCTCAATCTCGTTCCAGTTTCAGACGAGTAAAAGATTTAATATCTTAAGAAAATCTTTGATATACAGTTGAAACGAAAAATCTTGCAGATTGGTAATTAGATTTTCACACTTCCCTCCAGTTTGAAAAATTTCCTAATGAAAAAAAAAAAAAAATACGATTTGGTTAAAAATGGAGCAAAAGATGCAACAGAATTAACTCGAACTCCTATGGATCATTTATAACCCAAGAATACGAATTGCTGACAGGCGCGAAACTGCTCGTTATTATTATTAGGTCATCCGCGTTTACACTGGTGTTTAACACATTAAAGTCTGATAACCGCTGTCAGTTACTTGATAATGATCGTGTCTTTGTATTGGATTACAGGCTGCAACGGTGCCGGATGCGGTTACCCTGGGGCTCCTGCACATAGTAGCGTTCGGTTCACAGGAACAGGTGCCGAAGACGTTATAGACGAAGAGGATGCCCTTCTAAAGGACACGATATTGCCCGAGGGCACAGTGGCTACGTATTCTTGCGAACGTGGGTTTGAACTTCTTGGTCCTGCGCGGAGACAGTGTCAGGTTGATGGCTCTTGGACACCGGAAGGGGTTCCATTTTGCGGTAAGTCCATATATTCTTTAAAAGTTACGAGAAAATGTTATTTTTTCAGTAGCCATTATGAGACATAAAATTGTATGAGGATCGAGTGAAAAATAGGTTCTACCTATTTCCCATTATATCATACAATTTATCAAATGTGGGTTGTATAAAAAGTTATACAACAATACTAGTCCAGCATAGAAATGAATGTTGCAAGTGCTCGGATGTTCTTGCATCTGTTTGTCTGTTTACATTTTTGAACAAGCGAGAAGTAATTATATGAAAAAGTTCTACAAGCGATAGACTCAATTCTTCGGTTATTTTAGGCGATACTTTGTCAACTAATAGTATTGGAGAATTAACGAGTAACAGTTTGTAAATTATTGAATTCCCTTTCATAATGTCGCAATTTTATACCAAATCAGATCGAATAATTAGAAATTTGCAAAATTCCATTTGTTTTATTTTCATAAAGTTTTTATATTTGTAAAGTTAATCATATTCAGTAAACTTTCTAATATTCCAGCAAATTTAGGTTTTATACCTCATTTGTTAGAACGCAAAAATAAGAATAATTTATTTATATTTTACTCAACCAAACAATTTATTATTTAACTTTTAAAATATAGCCTATAAATGGCATAGGTAATTTCTGATCATCTATGACTTCTAATTATAAGTTATATCTCAATACGAGTTATTCAAATTTTCATATAAGATTAAAAATGATTAATTTTACTTAGCAATTCTTTAAAATAAATTTTTATTTTGTTTAACACATTACATTTATTTAGGTATTAGATAGATTAGAAACTTTTTTTTTTTGTACGTGGAGAAATCCTCATGGACACTTCGCTGTTCTAATAATCGCGTAATCCTACGCATATGCTCCAGGAACCTCTTCTTATGAAGATATATAATCTGTTGCATCCTCTTCCCGCGTCCTCTTGTTCGAGCCAGTATTTGGCGTTAGGGGAGCCTTTTTTTTTTTTTTTTTTTTTTACGTGGAGGAAATCTTCATAGACACCTTACGACCCTTGTGCAGGCGGGCAGAAGGTAGTGCCGGATTCTTACCGGCTAAAACCTCCACGGACGGGACGGTAGACCAGTGCGAGAGTTGATCGTCGGGGGGGGGGGGCCCTGTGTGCTTAACATCCAAGCACCTTTTTTAATCGAGTACTCCCAGAAAGTACACCCGCAGCACATGCAAGGGAGGGGGCTGGCCGCTTGCTTGTAGTATATTAACTTTTAAGAGAAATTTTGATTTTCCGTCCTTTTCTTTTTGGTTGTAACTCCATGCCGAGGATTCGAACTCGTGACGCGTCGTTTTCAGTTCTGGGCCTTAACGAGCGTAGCTGGTTGTCCCGCCAGATAGAATCTCAGATAATCTCAGATTTACTCGGGTTCCCATTTTTTTCAAAAATCAAAACGCTTCCAATATTAAGGAATATATAGATTACAATGTTTTGTAAAATTTCAATATAACGGATTAGGCGGTAAATTGCAAGCATTATTTGTATTATTTATCCATTAAAGTGCCTTAATTTTTATAAAACTTACGTACTTTTTTTTTTTAACGTTTATTTAAACCAAGATACAATTTTTAATACATATTGGGTATTCACAATAAACTATGAATTTCGATAAGATGTGTTAGGCAAAAGTACCGATACGCGACGGTACGACGTAGCCATACTATATTATGTGTTGGTGTTTTACATTTTTTCTGTTTTAAATCTATTCTTTGGATTTAAGCCGCTGGGGAGCGGAGCTTTTACGTAATTTTGTATAAAACTTACGTACATATTCTTTGAACTGGCATTTTTACAAGTAACTTCTTCGATTCTTTGTTCGTTTAAGAATATTAGTTCCCCCAGTTTCTTTTCTTGTTAGCGTTGCGTTGAAACGTAGGAATCGTAAAGTTTTCGATGATTTAAATAAAAATGCGAAGAGAATATCGCATGAAAAAAGACACGGTGAATGGATTGCGCTGATAGAAAAATTCTCGCACGAGTCGTTGAGATAGGTGTGTAACCGGGAAATACGTTCGCGGATGTGGGCTTAAGAGAAAGTTTGACGTTCCGAGGAAACTAATGCGTACTTCCGGTCACGCCTGTATGAAGTATTTCACCGCGTTACGAATAGTTATTTATGAAACATAAAATTGTATTAAAACTTAATGACCATATTAGCATCAGAGACTTTTGTTTTTAAGTGAATCTTGAATATTCACAAATATTATAAATGGAAATTTGTCATCTCTATTTATGATGTCTTTAATAATGTAGAAATTAAATTCTGTTTGTAATATAATATTTTACGAACTCAAAGCCATTCTTTGGGTGAAATGATGTAATGACGTTTAATGATGTATCATTGTCATGTAACATTGCATTTTACTAATAATTAATTTGTGATTTCTAAATTACTATTATTAATAATTAGCTAATTTCTAAATTATTTAGATGACAAATAAATAAATATTTTTATTTTATTCATTTATATTATGAATAAAAGAATTAAAATATTCCAAATCATGTTAATTTGCCATAATTATGAAATGCATTTCGCTTTTTTCTTTTGTGAATTGTTTGTTTACAACACTCAATATGCATTAGTGTAAAAACGTCATGAAATAGACTGACACATCTAATAGAAAAATTGTCAATATTTATTTATGCATACATTATATCATTTATTCTCCACTGAAAGTTGACAAACTTGTTTAAATTTCCACAATATTGATAAATCTAATCAATGATAAAGTATTAGACAAAAGTGAATTAATTGTCAGCGTAAACAAATCAAAGATGACGTGTTTGATATAAAAATTAAAGCATATAGATAGTGGATGTTTTCTTTACGCTCTTGAAGCAAAGGAACAACGCAATCGACGTTATTTCCGTATTAAAATAGCTTGTATAAAAATATAAAATCTAAAATATTCGTATAAAGATGTAAAAAAGAAATTTATAACTAAAATTTCGGAAGGCGACTAACCTGATTCAGCGTGTCCTTGACCGAGGAGACCGACGACAGTAGAAGAAATGCTAAAGATAGTGGGGGTATTACACCGTTAAGTCTGAACCTGTTACCTCCTAAGAACGCCCGCGGCCTTCTCAACCTGGTGCGCATTGCTGACATAGGTTCACCATTTCGTCCTTCCCGGTCCAGCTCGAATTTACTTCCTCCTCCAACGTTCCACTCTGTCGTGAATACCTTTCAGGTTAAAGAATTGCCGAAGAATTGCCGAAGAATCTTAAATATGTACGACTTTGAGTGCTAAACATTCGAAGTTTCGATATACGAGTATCTAGGAGAATAAAATCGCATTCCTGAACGACATAAATTGAGTGTAAAGAATGTAATAGAAAATATCAAGATGTATAGCTTCTTTGAAGCTAAAACGCTCGTAGAGGATTGGGTATGTAAATAAATGACCAAATTATTTGAATAGGTGATCATTTTCTTTAGGATGTATGCAAAGGATTTCCAGAATTTTTTTTAATTAGAATAATTTCGTTTCCATTTATTTATAATGGAAACAATTGGTATGATTAATAGATAGAACGATTTTTTCGTGGAAAATGTGTCTGATCAATAATTATTATTTATAATTGTTGAATAGAATCACATGTGGCAAATCATATTTGTAGATGTCTGATTGTAGCAACAATCTGTTTTATAATAAAAACGATTGGCATTAATTAAAAGAAAATTTAATTAAAAGCATTCTATTAAAAATTATGAAATGACGAGTTGTGTCAGAAACCAAATTTAACTGTAAGTCTTCTGTTTCTTAAATTCTTTAATCTAAATTATTACAAATAACGAGGATCACGTGGCAAAGATGTAGAGATCTAATCGCGTGCTTTTCTGCTACAAATGTTCTGTAGATTTAAAAAAGAAAGAGACTGATGAGCCTGAGCTGATGGGCAAATATATGTTCAATGTTATACAACGTTATAATTATAATAATTATACAATTATATTGTGTCACTTAATGTATTGAAATCTTTAGAAAATATCTACATTATAATATTTTGGAATATACACCTACTGTTAAGAAGCAAACTAAAGGATTACACAATTGAGTGACACAATCGTTGTTTGGCTTACGAGTAGTATATTAAATATTTAAAATAGATATTATATACACGAATTAGTATGTTTTTCTTTCTTCTGATAGTTCATTTTTATCAATTAATTTGATCACTGAATGACGTAATAAGAGGGCTGAGAGCCTTATGATTACAATATTACATATAATAATTCTTTTACTTCTTCATATCTAATATATTTAATTTAAACGTGTAACTATATTAAAACATATAATTTATTCAATTTATGAAGAGATAATAACCTTAATATATTTATACAATATCAAAGCATCAGTTTCAACATGGGTAATTGTTTGAAATTTAAAAAAGCAGAATAGAATAATAGCATAAACAGGATTATAA
Source organism: Bombus flavifrons (assembly GCF_040668555.2). Classification (NCBI taxonomy): domain Eukaryota; kingdom Metazoa; phylum Arthropoda; class Insecta; order Hymenoptera; family Apidae; genus Bombus; species Bombus flavifrons. The sequence continues at coordinate 2,590,985 of NC_138442.1, forward strand.
TATACGACAAATACAATATTGTAGAATATAATATATGTATAATAATAAATAAAATATATAAAGTACTGGAAATAAAATACAATGTATGTGTATATATTCTGATAACGCAACTTTCATTCATATTATTCGACGTGCGATTTACGGCAATATATCTAATTGAGAAGACCAAAGAAGCACTGTGAAAGATTCAGATCTGGGTCGTCATGGCACAAATTAGAAGTACATGATTCCGATACGCTTCAACTATCACAAGGACTGTCCTCCACCTTATTCAGCTTATTTTTGCAGTCAAAAAGGCACACAAGTACATTCCAATTACCAGGCTATTTATAATATTTAAAACGTAAATGGTAGTTAATTATCGTTAGATGTAACGAGCCAAACGAAAACAAAAATAAGTAGCATTTCATCGTACCTATTGGATTAATCGGCTATAAATTATCATCAGACCCGCACAAATAAATTAGAAGTCTATAAAGTGGAAATAATCGATGAAGCATCGATACACATAGCTAAAGTGTGTCTCTTGGAAAGTAGTTCCATTGCGAATCCAGGTCCCCATTAATCCGTTTACCGTTGCTAAATTCTATCACGCAATTTATGCCTTGGAAAAACGTGCCAATCTTTTGAATTGTTCATAATGCAAGCATTGTATTTCTTAGAAGCAACAGTAGAATGTGTTGGCTAATGCTTTCAAGCATTGGTTACGAGCGAGAAGAATCTTTATGTCAGTATCTTTGATAAGGAACAGGTTTTTGTTATTAACTGGAAAATCTATAGTTAAGTATGTGAAAAGAATTTACAAATAATAAGACGGTAACTGATTGCTATTTTCAGGCTTAATATCTTTTAAACTATTTAGAAATTTCGCTTAAGACGATCGATGAATTTAGAGGTGGTTGCTCCCAACGATAATTTGAAAACAAGAATAACAACTGGAGGAAATTATTAATTTATGTTTTAAATTTTCTTCTTCTGTTTGATATTAATATTTATAAAATAGTTCAAGAAACATGACCTCCTATTATATGAAAATAAAATTACTATCCGCAGAATGTTGTGCCATAATTGGTTCGGATAAGATCCTACTATAGAATTAATTATAGCATTCACATTTAGACATATGTAGCGATAATTTCAGAAAGAATGCAGACTTTTAGAGCAATTTTTTATAAACTTGTGAAATTTGACTTTATTTGCTTATATGTATTATACAGGGTGGTTGGTAACTGGTGGTACAAGCGGAAAGGGGGCGATTCTACGCGAAAAAAGAAGTCGAAAACATAGAATAAAAAATTTTTTTTTCCATCGAGACAACGATCTACAGTGAGATCCGTTAAAACGTACCGCACGCGTACCGAGCGAAAATTCAAAGTCGATCTTCTCGAAAACAAAGCCTCAAACGAACAATTTTTATTCTATATTTTCGACTTCTTTTTTCGCGTAGAATCGCCCCCTTTCCGCTTGTACCACCAGTTACCAACCACCCTATATATTATATATTATATGTTTATAAGAGACACCACGTATCTCATGATGTAATTTATTGTTATAAATTCTTAGATAAGTAATATCATCTTTCGAGAAGTTTCACTATACTCGGCTACAGATTAAGATTACACATCAAGTTTGCTATCGTATAACATAATGAAGTGACAAATTTGCAGTTAAATGTGAGTAATGATTGTAAGATTATTCTAAACATCTTAATGTACATTTTTAATTGTTGACAATAAGTCAATAAGATTATTTCATTGGTTTCTGTAAAATATATTCGATTAAGCGTAGATCATTTTCAAACGTAATTAATATTATAACAACTGATTGATTAGTATTATAATTAACTTCCCTATAAGTTTGAAAATGTGTACAAATTTCCTGAAGTAAACATCGTTTGCTGTCTGATTTTTATTTTTATACGTATATCGATATTAATGATTATAAGTATCTGTATTAGAATAAACATTGATAACAGCGGAATGTTGGAAGTCGTTCGTGAAAGGACACAGTTTACAACCGGAAATGTCGAAGAATATTGATTGCACAGGCCTCGATTCTGAAAGCTTCAAGGCTTTCACACGATCAGACTGGCCTCCATTTCCAATTACATATATACGTGTTTCACTATTACTTGTTTTATGCCTACATGCACATATATGAACACTTTTAATTAATGCCAAGTAATTTAAATTTAAAATAAACTAGAGATTTAAAGAATGTGAAAGAAAGAGGAGAAGATTCGATGTTAAAATTTAGTTTTGATAGTGTAATATCGATAGTTTCGAATACATTTGGGATACTATTAACATAATGATACGAAATACGCTTAATTACATTTAGAGAAAACTGAGAACATTTATATAAATTGATATTTTTGTGATCACAACTAAAAAACAGTAATTTGTTGCATCTGTTAAATTTTATTGCATATTTTATATATTTTTATATATTGCAGCCATCCTATTTATCTTTTTAATCTATAAATTTCTCAAAAACACATAAAAATCAGCATTGTAATTGTAAGCACTAATTTCCATCATTGTATCAGTGTCATAATTAGATATTTAAGTACCGAGTTTTCTAAGTTCATCAAATGGTATTTCAACTGAGGGAAAACGTACCACTTTGGTAATTTCAATCAGCAGACCTGAACAGCCAATGAACCGATAGTTAAAGCTTAGTCGCTGTCTTAACTGGAGAAAGATACTAATTGGAGCATAAAGATTTTCGATTTTTCAACTTCATTTATTCCGAAAGTTAAGCTTTGCTTGGCTTTAAATTGATAATAAAGCATCATCGACTATAGAAAATTGTCTAATTATTTATAATCAAGAAGATCAAAAACAAATAATATAAACATGTAATTTATAAAGTACTACTTTAGTAACAATTTAATGACTAGATTTATTCCTATAATATTTTAATATTTTACCATACCTAAATTCTTTTTAAAATGAACAAACGGAATTTTATCTTCGCTAACAGTTTCTTTACATAAAATATTATCGATAATCGCGTATTAATATATACGTTACATAGACATTAACAGGAGCATACTTTTCTAAATTACTTTATAATCCGATTTGTCTCGATATTCATTACCTATAAGCTAAATGATATAACATATGAATTTCACAAACATCCTAAGCTAAATTTTTGGATTTTTATTATAGGGAAATGATTTAAAAATTATCTTTCTATTCAGTTTCGTTTTGTCAAACGCGTACCTTTGTTGCAACTTTTGAACATTTTTTAACGATTTATTATCGCGGTACTAATCATACTCTTGAATTTTTATGAAATTAGAAGCACATATTAATTATTTATACAATTTATATTTATGTTATTCCCCTCCCAAGTATGTTAATATGTACGAGTATGTCACTAAAATACTGGCCATTTTTAGCCACCAAGCAACATCAAAGGTAGAGAATCAATAAAAGTAGATTTATTATGTGGTTTCATATGTGTAACCAACGATATACAGGGTGGTTGGTAACTGGTGCTACAAGCGGAAAGGGGGTGATTCTACGCGAAAAAATAAGTCGAAAATATAGAATAAAAATTTTTCGTTCGAGGCTTTGTTTTCGAGAAAATCCACTTTGAATTTTCGCTCGGTACGCGTGCACTCTATCACGTCTCGTTATAACGAATCTCACTGTAGATCGTTGTCTCGATGGAAAAATGAAAAAAAAAAGATTTTTATTCTATATTTTCGACTTCTTTTTTCGCGTAGAATCACCCCCTTTCCGCTTGTACCACCACTTACCAACCACCCTGTATATAAACCTCCTTTACATAGTAAACTAGTTAATTTTACAATGACATAACTTTTGAATGACTCGTAACAGTATCAAACAGCCACTATTATTACCATTCTTATTTCTGACAGACGAATCACGTACGTAATCCCCTTTTTTTGACGAAATGTATAGTACTTGTTGAGAAAATAGCTGGTTATGATTAGTTTGACACGGCCCCGTTTTCATCGCAAATAAACAAGCAAACAAATCCAGAATCTCAGCGGGAAATTGGTCAGTTAGCGTTCGAGCTGCAGTTTCTCGTAATTTTCTGCCAACCGCAAAGGCGGATTGCCACTTACGCGCTTATGCGTGAACTTGACTTTTCGAAGGTAAACTTCTGCACCGTTCACCACCAACTGGATGCGTAATCGCGCTTATACCGTAATTTTAACTGAATGCGAGAAAAGGAAAAGGATACCAGCCATTCCATCGATGCCATTCTAAACAGATTCGAGTCACATTATGTTTCTAGATGGTTGAAAGATAATTTCATAAGATGGGTATTTGTTTATAATTTTTAACATTGCAAAATTGATTTTTCATTGTAAAAAAATTTTGTTTAAATACGTTGAACCTTTTATAATAAAACTGAAAGAATGCAACCGATTGCATAGTTTCTGAGATACTGGTACGCTTAGCTTCAAGATATTTGACATATGTAAAACACGTTTGAAACTCTTAGGATAATCATTACATCTGTTGGAAAACTAGAAAAATTTAAGTAATCGACATAAGAAAATTAAAAACATTTTTTGCGGATATAAGTATTATAAAGAAAAAAGAATCTGTTAAAATCTATAAGTATTTATATCTACGAAGGATAAAGTAATTAGGTTCCGAAAAAATTCCGCATCGTGTGGAACCATACTATACGAAATGAGGAATTAATGCAAAAATGATGGTCAGTGTGAACAGTTAACAAAAGTTCATATTCTACTCCTTCATAACCGAGAGAAATAATTAATAATTTTAAATAATTAATTTAAAGCATTCACAAATCTTGCCGGTTTTTTTTTATCTAAAAAGCTTGGAGTTGCTACTTCTTTGTAGCAGAAAAATTGTCAAATGCAAAGGGTTAGCATTCTACGAACTAAAAATGGATTAAAAATGTCAGTATTCAAAAATTCCAAACGCAAATTTAAGACAACACATCGCATTTGCTCAGCTAAATAACATCGAATGACAGTGTCTGCACTTAAAAGTTCTCATTATGTTCTTTTTTGTACGGATTTCTCCAATTTCTCCAATTCTTGAACCGTGGTAGAGCGAAATTTGTAGAAATACCGTTGTACACGGGTTTTCCCAATTTTAAAACCGTGTTAATGCGAATCCGTATTGTAAGAACACTGTGTTATGTGAAGGATATCTGTACTGGTATGTTACCAATGTCAAATTCTTTATCAAAAGTTATCAAAAATTTTATCAAAAATAGAACGTTTACCCAAAAGTGTATATCTGCATATAAAGTTAATATACTTGTATAGTACCAATTACGGCACTAAGTACTAATACTATAGTACTGAGTTCTGGTTGGTAGAGTATTAGCGCAGTATTAGTAAAATTTAATATTTTATATTAAGCTTTAGTTATCATTTATTCATTTCATGTAATATTCTATTCCTAATTCGCGCTTAATTTCTATTTCTTAGATTTGTTAATATTTTAAATAAATCTTTTGCGAAATGCATGGTAATCGTTTCTGCAAAATGCATTGCAACGAAACTAATGCGCTGGTGAGGCAGTTTCGTTTCTACTAGTTATCAAGTAAAATCACGTTTTTGCATCTCTAGTTGCAGTGTGTAACTTTTACGCCGACTTTCACTTGTTTTCTTTCAATTTTTCCATCCGTAAAGGTACTAATCATTGTCTTTAGATCTTCACGATGACAGTTAAATGCTGGTATCCTTCATTTGTGCTTTTGCAGACCGTTTTCCTCGAGGAAACGCGTAAAATCGTATTTACTGTATTTACGAGTGACACGAAACAGTCAGCGATATTTTCTATGAATATAAAACGTTGATCTGTTATGTTAATCTTCGTCATTATCTACAAGATACTTTTTAAGAAACATGTAAAAATACCATTAGGAATAATATTGTATTTGCAAGTTTTTACGTATTTCATTAAATGAGATGTTTTCTCATTCATTCGAATAAGTTTATTATGAAGTTAATTATAATTATATTCATTATGCAGCTGGTTTTCATCCATTTCTTATAGAAATCTTGTTGATCAGAAAATGTAAAATTTTGTCAATTTGTTCTTCGGGTGGAAACCAGGAAATATGTAAATACGCATGTGCATATCAATATTTTAATGAGATCTTATAAAAATATGAAACGTAAAGGAAATGGTATATACATCTTTTTCAATGCAGTACATTCGAGATGAAAATACATAAATATGGTTTGTGTTTTATAGCGATTTATTGCATTAAATATATTAAGTAAAAAATTAGTTTGTTGAATAAATTTAATATGGTGATGTCATACTGCTTATGTAAATATTATATACATTCCTATATATATGTATATGTCGGGTTGACGTTAGACTTAGGGGCGTGTGACGTATCTTCATTAGGACAGGCCATCGTTGTTGTTCAATGGAGACTATATTTACAATTATATGTACAAATGTTGATTTAACAGAGTTTGACAATTAAACGTGGTGATTAGACACTCTTGATGTCAAAGACAACGTTCTTAGGTTCAATAACGAATCCACGGTCAACGGGAAAACTCTTTGTACAATTGAATATATTTTGAAACGCAAAGTGACGTTAGCTGTGACGCTCGGTATCTTTCTGACTGACTGACAAGACGATGTGTGCAAACTCTCCAAGGTGATCGCAAGAATAAAAGACTGATACGATCACATTTGTCAATTTCATATTGACAGGGGATATCGACAAAATTCCAGGCGTCGTTACTAGGCAGACCCGCGTAGAGCCGTCATTGCTCCTGCCCGGGGCTTGTTCGCTAATACAGCGTGTGTCCTTCGATATTGGTACTTCTTCTGTTAGGTAAAAACGTTCATCCCGTGACCGTGGCTACGTTCGGCGACCAGTTGTGTCACCTCGAGCCCAAGCCACTGTCACAAATCTCGGGCAAACATAATCAGATCGTGTCACAACAACTACTTCTAAGTTCTATTATTTAAGTACAGTTATAGTAAATAGTTTAGACCAAAGTATCGGGGATCTTCCTAAAATTCCAAAAGAAAGGCCCGATGTCCCTACATCTCCGACAAAAGATACCGTGCGTCACAGCTAACGTTACTTTGTGTTTCACAATATATTCAATTGTACAAAGAGTTTTCCCGTTGACCGTGGATTCGTTATTGAACCTAAGAACATTGTCTTTAACATAGAGAGTGTCTAATCACCACGTTTAATTGTCAAACTCCGTTAAATCAACATTTGTACATATAATTGTAAATATAATCTCCATTGAACAACAACGATGGCTTGTCCTGATGAAGATGCGTTACACGCCCCTAAGCCTAACGCCAACCCGACATATATATAGACCTAATATAGTACCTAACTGTATGTATATATACATGCATTTTCAAATTTTTATTATTAATTGGTAACAGACATTAATTCATAATTATTATATTAACACTTAACACTTTTACTGTATATTATATTAGAAGTGAGATAATTATCATTTCCCGCCTATTTCATATTTTGTTATAACCCATCCTTACATTTTTTAACAATGTTTGTTTTGTATATTGTCTTTGAAAATATCATTTTCCCTATTTCACATTGTCCCTATTATTTTTAGAAGATCATAATAAGGACAGAATACATATTGTATCGAATATATATTTTTCCTTCTCCTTTTTGTATATTTTCTCTTATATTGTATACTTTATCTCTTTTCGACTTAAAATTAGTGTAACAAGATATAGAAGGGTAAAAAATACTTTGATAATTAAAAGTTAATTAAATAACAACATATTTGATACTCGTATAAGACGAATATTAGATACGCCTTGTATCACCAGACATTAAAAATTTGCTTTTTGTGTGAAGAATTACATTAATAAACCTACAAAAATTTGTGAAGAACTTTGTAAATTTTAATTTACTGATATTATGTGTTACGTAATAATACAGCTGAAGGAAAAGATAGGTGGACAATTAATAGAAGTCGGTAATAATAAAGTTTAATCGAATTGTGATATTACTATTACATACTTAATTTGTAATTATTATATCTTTGCAATACATCGATTATTTAGTGAATAATTAAAATTAATATTTATATTTTTGTGCTGTATTAGCTGCATTTAACGAAAATTAATTGGTACTTATTTCTACTACCTGCCTGTACCTAACTGTATATAAAGTGGAATATTTATTCAGATTTTCTTAAAGAAATGAAACACCACACAGTCATGATCATCTTCGCATTAATTATACTTTCATATTAGAAGATTTACGATTAACATTCTCTATGCTTAAACTTACTTCGTGCATAGAAGTAGAAAAGATGTTCGCATCATGCATACGCGTGACCACTAACTGTGACGTGATAATCAAAATTGAACAATTACAATCGATCAATCATGGTTCAACCGCTTGAACGCTTCTTCGCATGTAAATCGTTTATATCTGTATTATAATCGTTAATAGAATACAAATAGGCTACTCGTAACATAAATATTTAAATAATGCACGTATAGATACGTGATTTGCGTAGAAAATGATGTAGTGATAATTATTGGTTTGCGGGTGAGCATATAAATTCAGAATTCAAAGCTTCATGTAAAATATATACATATACTTTATTTCAACGTTTTAAAAATATAATTTTTTAATATAAGGTGTGTATGTATATTTCTCCTTTATTTTTATATTTAATTGGATATATGCATATATGTCTTAATATTGTTTTATCTCATTTAAGTATTTGCATTATAATTAATGAATTTTTAATATCGTTAATTGTATATAAAGTATGTTTATCTGTTTAGGCATTTAATTAGTTTTCAATTGTATTAATTTGTATTTAATATCTAATAATCTATTACTTGTAAATAGTTAATCATTCGTGAAATGTTTGCCAATGCATATGCTTTTTAATTATGTCATCATACATGTCATACAGTTTCCGAGTCTCATAATTCCATTTTCTTAAACTTTATTCATTAGGATGATATTTTAGCGAATAGAATTAACTGCACTTCCGTCGACTAAATCCAGTTATTTGAACGTGTATTCCAATTATGGTCGAGAAATCATAGGTAGAGAGAACCAGTGAACTATTACACACGTACATTAATTCCAGTTATATTAACTATTTGTCTGCAAATCGCTCGTTGTAATTTTGATGTGTTTCCTTTTTCAAAATAATATGATATAAATTCAAAGAATAGTTAGTTATAATCAAATCAAATCAAGTAGCACTAAAATACAATACATATCTAAGTTTTGTTGATGACCTTAGTTAAAACAGGAATTGATTAATAAAAGTGAAAATGAGAAATAAAAGTCCATGGAAATAAAGAACTTTTTAGAGGGAAAGAAAAAATTAATCTAATCGATTTCAAATCAGGATGACTATTGATCAAATTTAAAAATAATATCGGCTGTAATTCCGCATGAAGTTTGGTAAATATGTATCATGGAATAAGATATAAAATCCTAAATACAGAATCTTAGCTTTAGGAAATCGTGCATTTGAAGATTACTGCTCCTTATACACGCATACCTATACATATAATAATTCTTTACTGATATTAGCTACAATATTCGGCAATTAATAGAACAATGTAAGTATAAATGATGTGTACAGCTGAGGCATAAATATATGTGCGTTTGCATACAGGGTGGTTGGTAACTGGTGGTACAAGCGAAAAGGAAGTAATTCTACGCGAAAAAAGAAGTCGAAAATATAGAATAAAAATTTTTCGTTTGAGGCTTCGTTTTCGAGAAAATCGACTTTGAATTTTCGCTCGGTACGCGTGCGGTACGTTATAACGGATCTCACTGTAGATCGTTGTCTCGATGGAAAAATTAAAAAAAAGAAAAAATTTATATTCTGTATTTTCGACTTCATTTTTCGCGTAGAATCACCCCCTTTCCGCTTGTACCACCAGTTACCAACCACCCTGTATATTAGAATCAGAAATGATCTATGAGCGAAAAGAAGACATTCAGCTCCTTTTAAACAGATCTTAAAGAATGTTGGTATTGGTTTGGATCAGATCAACGCTGTCGCCAACACGATCCAGAATTCTAGAAACAATGAAAATCTATTGTAGATACGATATAGAGGCTTGTATCTTCGCAATGCATGATTTTCCCAATCTAAGATTTTATATTTGAGGCTCGTTATTTCGTCCAATGACATCCACGAAATTTAGTATCGATCGACCAATGGTGTTATTTGGGATTTTATCTAAAATATTTAAATTAAAAAAATAACCTGTTATTAACATTTGACAAAAAATTATACAAATTCACATAAATGCATTGTCTAGGAACTTATTTTCTAAATATAATATATATTTAAAAATATATATTTATAAATATATAAATATATATTTATAAATATAAAAATATATATTTATAAATATATATTTTCTAAATATAAATTTCTATGAAAAATTATGAATATTAGCCAGTAACATAAAAATCAAAATCCCGCGGCCAGTAATATAATATGAAGAAACAAAAATATTCAAATCGCGTCCTTTTCGTATAGTCTTTGCATATCAATAATTTACACCATATATCACGTACAGTACAATACACATACATTACTTACTATATTACGTAAATGAATCACGCGAAAGAAAGAAACAGGAAGTTTCAAAAACTCCACTGTACTCACGTGTTCCACGTCCAAAGAAGTAAATACAACATCAATTTTCAACAATAAACGTACTGTTATATCCCAAAGATTTGAAAAGGCTCGGAGTTCAATAACAGGAATCGTTTTCCTTTGTTCTACGCTCGATCAGGATGTATCAACAAGTGCTGAAGCTGTTGATCGTTTTCTTCGATCTAACGTATTTGAATAACATGGCCGTGGAGACGAAACCTTTCGTAATAATCCGTAGAAGAAATAACTGTAAATTATGACGTATCCGCGTGTGTGTCGAGAGAATGTGTGTGGGAACGCGTGCGACGTGTACGCTAACTCAAAGGAATCGGTATGTAGGTTTAGGTCGAGAACGCATCAATTACACGTTCTGTGTGTAGTCTACCTGTTCACAGCTGCGCCCGGATAGAATGTAGATTGACTTCGTAATCAGATACTTTTTTAAATTGGCTGCTTGAATGCTTCAATAGTTTCCTTGAATAGAATTCCTTGGCTTCGTGATCGACTTCCCACCTTCAATATTCACGATTATGTGCTCTATCGAAAGCTTCCATCGAATTCCGATAATAAAAACTGAAACAATCCTTTTTTTCGGTAAATAGGATATCCGTCAAGCGGCTGCTAATTTATCGAGTGTGGTTATAAACGGTTTTCATTCCCTTTCCGTACTTTATCGAGTCAGACTCGCGATGAAGATTTTGGCTCAAACATAAATATCGCCAGTCTGACTCGTAACCAGATACTCGGGCCAAACGTAAACATAACAAGCCGAGCTCACGGACTGTTTTTTTGCCCATTACGATCGTGACTGAATGTTAGTTCCTGTCAGTGCCTCATGACAGTTAGTCACCATTCCTATCGTTGCTGCTACGAAGCAGTTCAATTATTAAAATTTAAGAAACCCCTTCAAAATGGGAGATACAAAAGTGTTAAATGAAGATAGTGATAACGAATCCTCTGATAGTGACGTGATTATGCCAGTCGCAAAGCGTGTAAGGCGTATGATTATACATGAGAATAGTGAAGAGGAAAGTACGACACGACAATTGTGGATTTGGCAAAAAGTAAAGAACACACCAATAGTTTGGAAGTATTCTGAACATCATGGAACAAAAGCGTCTGTTTTAAATAATGTAAGCGACAATCCAAGAATACTAGACCTATTCTTTACTACATTTGATAACAAGTTTTGTAAAGTATTGCGACTGTTTACGAGCATCAGTCTGGTCTGTTTAGCGCGCGTCGATGTCTACCGCTTGGGCCCGAGTTTTGTCGAACTAAATGGCACGGGGAGGGGTTAGGTTAGGGTTAGGTAAATAATTTCGGTTGTAGTTATCCTAATTAAATAGTTATATTTCTGGAAATTAATTTTTTTAGTTCTTATACAATACCTCCTTACTGATTAGAGTAATTCTAACGAAAAGTTATTTGAGTCAGTTTCTTATTTTTGATATGTTTTCTCGCTGGGCTTAAAATACGTAATATTTTCTCACTCTTTTGTTATTATACCAGAGACTAGTGATATTTTGTAACATATAATAGATTCGTGCAGACTCTAAGATTGAATTTTAAAAAGTGTTGAAATTAGGCGATTCAAATAACGCCAGCTTACTATACTCCGAGTGTTGTTCGTAGCATCGATTCATTGGAAATAAATGGAATTCTTTAATGATTCCTTTTGCCGGATTTACAGCGATGAACGAAAATATTGGCACAAATTGCTCTATAAAACTGTATACAAATTTATTTATTTACAAAATGGATTCTTTAAACTTCCGAGTTTGGAGTTTAAATACATATATTACAATTCATCATCATTAAGTAGTTTTGCAATAAAAAATAGTACGTAATAATTTATTTTTAAGAAAACAAAATTTTAGTCATTGCAAAAACTGATTTTAGAACTATTTTCGAAAAATAATGATTCTGGTAGTATAAGATAGAAAACATCATCATCGAAACAAAAGTTTCAGCTTCTTGTAATAATTAATCAGAATGAAGCTTTTACGTAATTGTTTTACGAAACGAAATCAATATCGGGATTGTTTTCAATCATTGTTTTTTATGTTCTATAAAGAGACTTACATAAAGAATCGTGTCGTTTTACAAATTCTCAGAATGTTGCAGGATAAGCTGGTCCGTGTCAATATTTCTGACCATGACTATATCTGCAATGACACTGGGATAAATTTCTCTTGAATGTTATTAAATGAATTTTATACATACTGTTTAATATAATAATAATAATAATCAAAATGAATATCAATTACTTCCTAGCCTTATGATTTGTTTTTTTATGATTTGTTGGCTACACTTGCCAGATCACTCCTGCATGGAATGCTGTGACATTAATATGAAACATAAAACATAACTTGAGTTAGTTAACATACTATAACTTGAATTTAATGACTTTTAATTTTTAAATTGAAATAAAATTCGTTTTATTATTTGTGTGTTTTTCAATTATAATCTATTATGAATGTAACTGGGAAATTTTTATGAAATAAGCAGTTGGATTATTATTATACTGGGTTGTTATTATGTTTATTACAAAATGTTTTATTATCAGATCTTGTTTTATGTAGTGATCGAGACCTTTGATGAATTATTGTATTGTGTATTACACTTATTCTTTATTGTTATATTTGCTCTAAGATTAGACAAATTTAAATAATCGTCGTAAAATGTCGTCATAAGTAATTAATGTAAATTAAGCAAGAATTAAGCTTAAATTAAGCAATTAAAAATATTTTTTATATGAATATAAAAAATTCTCTGTAGAAAGAATATCTATAAGGAATACAGTATGTCGATATATTAACAGTTCACTAAAAAATTGTATTACTTATGTACAGTACCTTTTCTTAACTTCATTTTATTTTAACGTTCTATTACCACAATCATATTTGTTAAATTGTTTTATTTTATTATTTAACTATTACTTAACAAGTTCAGAATTTTGCTCCTTCGCGGTTAGAATATTTTACAAAACTTACACAAAAGTATTTTGTAACATTTTTTTGTTATATTAAGTATAAAAAGCTCCCAATCATATTTTTGATATTATGTTCTTGAACTTTCGATATGTATACTGTTACATAACGAACGTGTGTCGTTTTAAGGAAGGGAGATAGACGATTGTATTTATAAATCTTGATTTATTTGAAAGTGATTAGTATGTAAGAACCAGTATGCCACTATGACTGAATTTAGAAAAGCGTTCAAGGAAAACCTTCTTTGTCCCTATATAGCGTTAGCGGATAACATTTCCTTTTTAGATTTCTTTCACGTGCAAAAATAATGATGTTACTTTAAACTACCAATCATACGTTTGGTGTGTTAACAACACAGAAGCAATTCATATAAATTTAAGAATTTACGTGTCAATATATTTCATCGGTAATTATAATTTATTTTTATCATTTAGTAAAAATGTTACTGTTACGAAGCGTTTAAAAACTTGAATAGAAATTTACAAATCTTCGATGGTAAATCGATTTACTTAAAATGTCTAAACTGAAAAATCGATATAAAGTATATGGAGCTGAAGTAGATGATATCTTAAAACAGTTATGTATTAAGTTATCATGCCGCAGCTCATAACTGTAGCTATAATTAGATTGTAACTCATCGCTTTTTATCTACGATATTTAAAACTTTAACAGTTAGGAACATGGTATGGTTTGTAGTGTGTAGCAAGTAACGTTATAGCAGACTTGTTTTCTGACTAATATCTTCTGCACAATGCATTTGCTGTCTCATTCATACATCTTCAATTGTTCTGCAAGTATATATTTTAAGGTCGTGGTAACAGATTATACTCACGAATCCGTAAAAATGTCTTGAGACAATGCTAAACAATACTCTGTGATTCAACGTTAAGACATTTACTAAATCTTTTCTATGCATGAAAGAATCGTATCAAATATTTAAGCTACATTTTAAGCAAATCAATCTTTTCAACATATTTATACATCGCATGAATCGAATATTTTTAATAATATTTATCCTAGATATTGTTACTCATAAAATTATGGCGTTATTCATTTTAGATATCATTACTCACGAAGCTACAAAGTTATTTATTTTATACATGTTTACTTATTAAACTATTAAAGTAAGATCTGAAGTTATTAAAGCATTTTATTTCAAATATTGATACCGAGAAAGTTATTTTTTTTATAGGATTTGCAACTTATTATTTTTATATAATACAATCAAAATCTCAATCTTCTCCAATATGTTGAGTATCATCAATTTTACGTCTCTACTTCTACATTCACTACAGACGCCATTAAAGAGATTCTCTTTGCGACACTGTCTGCGACTATAATTTCTTGCTGTCGCTTGAATAAATTAGCGACGCCGATTTATAGGGGTCGACCAGGATTAACCTTGATCGCCTGAAGCAAAATAGGCCTTAAATCTTCTACAAAATATTTAGGATTTTTATTCGTCTTCTACAATTATGATTTATATCGTACTATTATACTAATATACCAATTTATTTGCATAGTATATAGTAGATATAGTAACATTCCATTGAAATAATTTTAGTTTGCATGATTTAAGCCGACTTGCTAAATAATTACAAGAAAATAAACTAAATAAATTAAATAAACGCTGATCATAGTAATATTCTACAAAATATACACTACCATCTTTCTGAGTTTAAATTAACTTTTATTCTTTTTTTCGTCGTACTTCATTTTAGAAAATTTCATAAATGGAAAGGTAGAAAAAGTAAATAAAAAGTAAAAATTATTTACATTTTACAATAATGAATTAATTATTTCATGACATCAATGTCTCTACTTAACATATTTATTAACTTCCAAAACATACATTTGTTTATTATATTTAACATTTTTAGGTTTCAAGCTCTCACGATGGTGAGATATGACATTAGTTTCGCTGGAATAGTCGCGTAACTTGTAGTTGCACTTTGTACCAACGTTTCGTAAACATCGTAGTCTATTTCTTTAGGCTAGATCTGAAATTTCTGAAACCCAGTTTCAGGTACACGTGCAGCAGGTACGCGATTGTTCCTGTGAAATCAATATCGTGATATACTTAATACATCCATTCACTATCAACAGCATTTACTATCAATTTACATAAAAAAGTCTATCAGAAGATTGACAAGTTGCAATGTGATCTTTAATTATAATTCTATTTATAATTGGGCACTAACTGTTAATTAATGTGGGTTTGGGGTTGATAATTAATCAATTCACACAGATTCGATTTTTCTTTCTATATTTCTCCGCCTCGTACAACGCATCTTAACACACAGGATACACTTAGTCTATTAACACGTGGTCGACGTCTAAGACAAAAGAGCGTCGTTAGAAGTCGTACCAACTTAGCTTGTAGTAACTAGCGATCATGCCAACTTAACTGTTCTCAACACTAACATACTCATTTCGCAAATTTGTGATTTTTGTATCTAAATTAACGCGAAAGTACTGTTGGTAGGAAATCGTTATTTTAAAAATAATCAATATCTTATCTATATTTTAGTAGCTATTAAATAAATTCATGTATATTAATACATTATTGCGATGCGTAAATAAAAATTCCGAGGTATTATATTGTAAACTGTATTTAATTACAGTCACTCAAAAGTCATCGCACATTCCATTCTTATCGAAATAAAATGCCAAAGAATTTCATTGAAAACATAGTACAGTCTATGCCAAGTTGATTAAGGGCTATATTAGTATGATTTTATAAGTTAAGAAATAAATACGTTAATACGCTTCATAAACATGTTATATAAGCTTTTATTTAACCCTTAAATGGATACTGTTACCATTTGGTAGCATATTTATATTTCCTAATACAGACACAACGCTTATTGCATTATGTATTCGAATAAAGTATATAAAATTAGAAGATAAAATATCAGCTTAAACGAATAAATATACAAATTAACAAATGAACTACTTTTGTTTTAGATTGTTTTCTGTAGATATTATTTTATTATATTATTTATATAAAGAACAAGATTTATACAATATTTTATATAATCAACAAGATAAACAATTTACCACACTTTCGCAGTGATTAGTCTGCTATATATTCTACATATTGTATACATAGTTATTTCTAAGTAAAATAATGTAAAAATAAGTAAAATAATCTTTTAACTGTTTTCTATGGCCTTATAATATAAATTAGCAATTTCAAAAATACTATTCTATTTGAAAACATCAAATTTCAAGAATTAAGTAAGAATGGCCCTTCTATAAGATCTATAAAGACTTTTGTAAAAGATTAAAACATAATGTAAGTTTCTAAAGTAGATTAGAATATAAATATCTGACATACAATCGAATATATAATGAGTATGTAACATAAGGTAAGTTAATTAAGATACATTAAACTATACAACGGGTATGTAGGATAATGTAAGTTTCTAAAATAAATTAGAATGGAGTGGTTGATAATGAAATGAGCCGTTCAGAAACCACATTGATTAACAGCATAAATTGAAATGTACAAGAAAGTGATGATGTTGCAAATGGTATCGTCGTTTCTCAAATCTAGTTGAAAAAATTCACCATTATTGATATGATTTCTTTGTGATAAATGAATTTATGGAATTAGTACGTTTCTCTAAATTAATCTCGAAATTGTCAATAATAAATTAAGAAACTAATGAAAAGTTGAATTGGAAATATGAAAATGGATGGCTGGTTGGCGATACAAGGATTGACCTTGACGGCAATCAGGCACGCGGCTAAAGGGACGATCTCGTTTCGACGCCGTATGTGCGTGGAGGACTTACCGAGATCGAGGCAATGCCAGTTAGCGCCGATAAAATTCTCACGTTACGGTACAGTAAAACTACCGCAAGCCCGGTAACTTCTTCGCGAATGTGCACCGCTCGGCGAGCACAAAAGTTTCCGAACAGCATCTGCGTGCCGTCTGGCTGTTCACCCGTGCAATTTGCCTCACGCCCGACCTTCTTTTTACTTAATGAGAATGGCAATGAGCCGCTGGGATTTTCTCAGAACCTTGTCGCTCGCTCCCTCGTCCTTCGGCCACGGTGACGAGTTAATCATATCTTAAACTTTGCTCGCATTAATTGAGTTGCTTGCATTCAGACGACTTGCATGTACTTCATGTTCCCATAAGTCAAGTTAAGTTATTTAACTTGAAATTACTTGAGTTCAAATAATCTGATTTGAAGTAGGTGGCTAATAGAAAATGAGCGAGTAGTTAACATTATAGCGAGTATTAATCAGCCTATAATATGTGTCGAAATGTATCATTTATAAATCATTATAATTAAAATGGAACGATGAACAAAATATATAATCGTGTTTCCACCTCAATGAAAGTTAACATTAACTTGTAAAAAGTAGCTAGTTGAAATCTATCATCTTGATGGATTTTGTTGTTTTTATGTTAATTACATTAGTGACGTCGATAATGTGTAAATTGTTATTTAATTCCTTTTTCATCAATAAAGAATTGCGAAAGGAAGAAGGCTATCGTATGCAACAAAATTCATAAATATTTATCTTTCAATTTGTCACTTCTCGACATGAAAGCTTTGATTTCAAAAAGCTTCATTGCAAAACTTTGCTTATTATTATTATTTAGTTTTCTTTTACTCAAAAAATGGAAGAGGCTAGAGGAATATTATGCAAAGGTTATAAATAAAATATTTATAATCTCTCTTTTGTTGAAACAGAATTTTTGATTGGAAAAGACTTTGCTGCAAAAGTGTGTAGAAGTTGTTGACTGATCCTATCAGGAAGGTCTTGGAGTACATGGAGATCATACATCTACATAACTAATAACTACAAATAGGAAATTATAAATAACAATATGTTACATAGTTTTTTTTAAGTGAAGGATTTTAACTCCATTTGAGAAGATGGAAAAATGGTATTCAAAAAACTTTAAAACGACAGGTTTACATTAGCAAAGTGATTTCAATTTACTTGAGTCACATAACTTTGTAATTGTTAATTTTGGTTTTCTAAAGCGAGTGAGCTTTACATATACTTCATTTTAGGCATCTACATAATTTTTGTTAAATCTCGTTCAGAACAGTCAAGTCACTTTGGCAATCACGGTGGCAATTATATAATTTCAATGGTTTGAAATGAATTTGATGTAATTTGAATTCTTTAATTCAATTTTTCTAGTCTTCTTCTCAATACCAGGGAGAAATTTATTACTTGGAAATATAGAAAAAGACAGATATTTTTTTAAAACACAGGAATCTAAGCTTCAAACGTAAATACTGAGTCACTCGAATTCAAGTAACTTAATCTGAACAAGATCGTAGCGTTAATACGATTGGAAATAACGTGTTGTTCAGAGTTCCAGCTGTGGACGCAGCAGTGGATCAGCCAGCAATTAGTTCTATTGTAATACTGCTGATTAGTTGTCTTCAATACTAAGGGATAGCGGAGAATGAGACGTTGGACATAAGTATTTGAGAACGCTCGTTAGTATGTAGGACGTTAATTAATAATGTTAAGTAGATCAGAGCATGAGATTGCGAACAAGAAGATTCTCTCTATTTTTAATTCTACTTTCGATGTTTTACTTTGTTTTTGTTCATGGGTAATGTGTATATAGTGTACGTAATTATTCTTTGGGACTATTGGAAATGTTTTCAATCTATCATTAGATTATTACTTATGTGAACTTCAATATCAATTTTAGTTTTCATAATGGTGCCATATTGTTAGAGATTTTCAAATAGTGAATTGATTAAAATCCATTTTTAATTAAATATTGATAATATCAATATTTCAGTAATTATCAGTAATAATATAATAATATCAGGACGAGTGAAATATATTATTAATGATTTATTCGTATCGATGAATTAAATTTTTCGTGCACTATAGTCAAAATTGTATTTAACTTCTCTTGTTATTGCTAATTCGTAACATTTTGTATTTATAGTCATATTTTCTACAGTAAATGACTATATTTTAAACATACGACTCCATTTGAAAAATTAAATTTCACATAGAAACAGTTGCATCTGGCACCGCATAAAAACTGTATTCGGTACACTATCGAACTACATTTGGTAGATACTCATATATTACCATTACCACATAGGTATTATATACAGGGTGGTTGGTAACTGGTGGTACAAGCGGAAAGGGGGTGATTCTACGCGAAAAAAGAAGTCGAAAATATAGAATAAAAGTTTTTCGTTTGAGGCTTTGTTTTCGAGAAAATCGACTTTGAATTTTCGCTCGGTACGCGTGCACTTTATCACGTCTCGTTATAACGGATCTCACTGTAGATCGTTGTCTCGATGGAAAAATTAAAAAAAAAATTTTTATTCTATATTTTCGACTTCTTTTTTCGCGTAGAATCAGTCCCTTTCCGCTTGTACCACCAGTTACCAACCACCCTGTATATTACCATTCGTTATTGTTTAAATTCATTATCTAAATTAAACAGTATCGAAATTATATCAACATTCACAAGTTGAATAATTGGAGAAAAAATTAAAAAACGTAATTTAAAAAAAAAAAATAAAAACGTAAACGATAAAACGTAATTAGAAGTAGAAAGAGCAAGATCATCAGATCTTCCTCTAAGAGATTGGTTAGTGTATCACAGATCGGTCTCAATTTTAATTGAGCTGCCTATACAATTGCTACTTTAAGTAATAGATATAATGCAGTGAATAAATGATCTGATAGTCACTCGTTAATCGTCAAGATCGATTAAAATCAGGTATAACTAGTTTTAAGCTATACTAGAGCCTGTAGTAATTATGTATGGGTTAATGTAACATTTCGCACATCACGAGCACGTGTTTTAAGTACCGCAACTAGGGCGGGGCACTGTGCAGTGTATAGCATTGAATGCAGTTCGTAACTATGAACGCAGAAACCGCATAGGAGATGCGCAAGAAAAGAATAAACCACTCTTCCTGTCGCGTGTCTCGTGGTTTATTATTTCATTCGGTCGACGAAATCCTTCAATGGAATTTTTAATCTTTTCACACTAGCCTTGCGTGTACTACACAAATTATTAACTAACTTGATAATACATACATGTGTTTTCAAAATCGCCACACTATTCTAGTGCATTGTATCACTCTTACAAAAACATCACAGAAGGTATGTTTCTATTATTAATAATTCGTAAAGACAAATTTCTCTCAACGTTTACAAAATTTCCACTCTCAAACTTATTGTATTAAAAATGAAAAACGAAATCTTTATATAAGCAGGTATTAGTTAGGTCAATTTATGTACATACTTAGTGTAGAGGTTATGTGAAGAGGATGTACGTGCGTGAGAATTAATGACGAGATTACTCGTTGTTGTAACCGTCGAATATATTTAAATCGATAAATTAATACACAGCCGTAAACGTAAGTCGTTGGTACGAAGTATAAATCGCAGAATAGAATCGCGGAATAAATACTCGTAAAGGCTCGTCGCGTAACTTGATAGACGCTCGTAAGATACTCGGAAATATTCTCGATGCTGTTAGATACTCGATATGTACTGTCGTTCGCGATCGTGTTCGTTTATTTATACTGGTCGGGGGAGAGTCGGAAAATTGAAATTCGTCTTGATTCGACGGTTGCACGTAGCGGTGACATTGTTTTTGCCCGGAGTTTATTTGTCGTTATGTTTCATGCGTCAAGGCTAAGTCAATGTCCTGAGGCAAAACAACAGCACGCGTCGCTCTCGACTCGCGTCGTCCTTTGACTCCTGTGCCGCTACATTAGTATTGAAACAGAACACTTATGAGCACATTAACATTATACGCCTTTCGTCAGGAGATTTATTCTCAACCTTAAAATAAATTTTCGAACTTTTTGCTAATATACAAAGTGAAATTAAGTGAACAACGGCTAAATAAAAAATTGAATTTAAATTCGTTCCTAACACTTACCATATTTTTCTTTTGATTACAGTGCTAAATGTTGCCGGAGGTAAAGCTCCTATGCAATCAAGCAGCTCAGATGGTGGAATTCCGCAGCGTGCTGTTGATGGCAGCAGTGGACAAATTTATACCCCTCAAACTTGCACCCTTACAAGACCAGAGCACAGGCCGTGGTGGTACGTGAACTTGCTTGAACCATATATGGTGCAACTCGTGCGGTTGGATTTTGGCAAACCGTGTTGCGGTAAGTAATATAAAAGTCATCTTTATATTAACATTTATTTGTGCGTTGTCGACTATTACTTATAACATTAGCACTTCTAGTAATCAATGAGCGATTACTTTTTATTATTTCATAGAATAATAAATTCTGTCGATGTTTAATATTTTTAGAAAGATTTGTTTGTTTCTGATTATTTGTTTAGCTGCGTCATTGATATATGTAATATATCGTTAGTGACATAAAACGTAAATATATTTCTATGTTTTCGAGAATATCAATCAGATATAAATCTAGTGAGATTTTTAATTTCGTTCCTAATATGTGCCTTTATTAACAATAATTACTAGAATATTTGCAATGTAAAAACAAAGAAATGTTCCACTATTTATTCACGTTCATTGGTTTCTGTTTATATCAAGATCATCTCTTATTGTTAATATAGAAACAAGATGCTAGTTGAGGCCAAGTTCTATTCTTGACCTTGATTGATACTCATTGTGAGTTATGTTTCTCGTTTTTAAACGGAAGATTTCAGTCGTTATGTTTTGTATTTTATCTCATGAATCGAGTTTTATAAAACATAAAAATTCTTGCTGTTACTATAAAAATCCATAAAAATCTCTGTACAAATTCAAAGATCGCAACATTTTTAATTTAATACAAATGAAATTTCGAATTAATATTTTGATATGAATAATTGTTTTGTCTGAAAAAAGTCGTTTCATTTATTTATTTCACTATACGAAAATCTAATAAACCTAGTTGAAATTTACTAATCAACAAATTGAAATATTAAAGTATCTTTTTCTATGAATTATGCTCTACGAACATTTCAAATTCCAGTTCACACGTAGTTTTATATACGATATATATGTTTAAACTTGTACAATAAACTTGTGCAATATAAAAATAGATTTTTTGTGTGCCATATTATATAAATATTAATGTTTATATATATGTCGGAGATGAAGGGCCTGTTAGAATTTTTGGGAGGATCCCTAATACTTTAGTCTACACTATTTATTATAGCTGTACTTAAATAATAGAACTTAGAAGTAATTGTTGTGATACGATCTGATTATGTTTGCCCGAGATTTGCGACGGTGGGCTTGGGCTCGTGGTGACACAACTGGTCGCCGAACGTAGCCACGGTCACGGGGTGAACGTTTTTACCTAACAGAGAAGTGCCAATATTGTGGGACATACGTTGTATTAACAATCAAACCCCGGGCAGGAGCAATGTCAGCTCTACGCGGGTCTGCCTAGCAACGGCGGCTGGAATTTTGTTGGTATCCCCGGCCAATATGCAACGAACAAACGCGATCGTAAGGAGAGGAAAATTTCCATCAGTCTTTTATTCTTGCGATCACCTTGGAGAGTTTGCACATCGTCTTTACGTGCATTATTACACCGAGCGTCACAGCAAACGTTACTTTGCGCTTCAAAATATATTCTACGTTTAACAAAGAGTTACCCCGTTGACCGTGGATTCGTTATTGAACCTAAGAACATTGTCACTAATATCTCGGGTGTTTAATCACCACGGTTATTTGTCAAACTTTGTAAAAATCAATATTTATACCAGTAAATATAATCTCTATCGTACGACAACGATGGCTAGTCCGAATGAAGATTCGTTACACGCCCATAAACCCAACGATAACGACATGAATATATAAAACAATACATAAAAGACACAGACATAGGCATAGAAATTTATGAAGCATTCACAAATGACTGACACTTATGAACACATAAAAATTTGAAAGCAAAACAAGGACGAGGAAAGGCAGTAACAAGTAATACGTACCTATTAGTAGTGGACGAAAATTAGATTAGCAATAAACGATTTAATATGCGTGTTTCCTCGTTTCACCGTTAAGTTAAACGTTTTCTAAAGTTTTCTCTAAAAATGAGAGAATTTCTAAGTAAAAATAGAACGCGATTATGTAGTAAAGGTTTGAAGACTATATCAGAATTAAGAATAAATCACTTTGATGAATCGTTAGTGAAATGGATCAGAAGACGCAGAGAGCTGGTACTTTAGGCGATCTACCGGACAGTAGAGTTTAATCCTTCTAATACGATGGAACGCCACTTTCATTTCAATGACGCGATCTCCCGGCTTTCTATCGATAAACCGGCATCGCCAGCCAATTACGGGGTAATAACGGCGCTTTGTGAGCGAAAATTTTCGCGATCTAATACTCTGAAGGCGAGCGTAATAACGAACAAGGCGAGCATGAAATACACCGTTAGCGTAAACGCCGCGGCAGATCGACACTTTCATTCATGCCGATGTAGATTTTATCTTCTGCTACAATTTCCAGGCCATTGTACCTTGCCACAGGTGTGATTATCGATCCTTGTCGAATTCAGAAGTTATTATACTACGACCATATATCTACGTAGTATTGTAGTATTATAGTAATATAATTTAAATGTTATTCAATTAAAGAAAAATATATAGTGGTTTCTTTTCATTTTTTTTTTTTTTTAGTTCTTACGTTGCAAAACTGTAAATTGTACTGTAGTAAAAGCAATAACATATCTTTTGGTTTTAAGAAATTATGGATGTTATAGAATTAGCTACTATATTTTATTTTTATTTGAAGAAATAATTATTTTATTTTTATGTTATTTAGGTTTCATATTTATATATAGTCATAATTGATGATACTTTATGTAGACTACATTGTTTGGAATTCTTATTTTGTTATTTTTGTTTCCTTAGATTTTCAAATTTTACTTTTATTAATTTTTTTCCAAATATGTACTTACATTACATGCTTACATTACATTACATGCTTTTGAATTTGTTTTGAGAAAGTGGATTTGATATGTAAATATAAAGATTTGATGAAAAATTTGATAAAATTGATAGATATTAGTTCTTATTATCTTCCTCAAAGTTATAAATATTTTCGTGAATATTTTGGAATTCATTTATTTTCTATATCATTATGTTTCTTGAAAGTTATATATATCGAGCTATTTATACCTTTCAACTACAGATTTACATATTTTTAACATTATCACATACTTTCCAGCATTATCATATTTGGTTCTGTTATTCTATCATGATTATATCATTTTATCAATCTGTTTGTAACGGTATATAACAATCTTCCTCTTTCATAGGAGAAAAAGAATCCAAATATACACAATACAAGATAAAATTTTCTGAGAAAAAGTCTGTAATACGTATGTGAGTACATCATAAATGCGAATTCGTTTTAGTAAAACGTAAAAATTTTTATTTCATTTTAATATTTTAATTTCCTTACAATTTTTATATCCTCAATATAATATTATTGACTGCTATTTCCATCATTCATGATTAATATTTACATATCATCATTCAAGTAAATTAGAAGCCACACGTAAAATCAGGGCGAAACGCCTTAAATTTTAATATTTTTATTTCCTTATAATTATTCTACCCGCAATATAATATTATTGACTACTATTTCCATCATTCATGATTAATATTTACATATCATCATTCAAGTAAATTAGGAGCCACACGTAAAATCAGGGCGAAACGCCTTAAATTTTAATATTTTTATTTCCTTACAATTTTTGTATCCGCAATTATTGACTACTATTATTATTGACTACTATTTTCATTATTCATGATTAATATTTACATATAATTACATATCATTTATTAATTATTAATATTTACATATCATCATTCAAGTAAATTAGAAGCCACACGTAAAATCAGGGCGAAACGAATGTGCCAATTTCAGTGATAGGTAATAAAACGAAATAAAGTATGCAAGGCAGCGTTTCAAGTCACAATTACTCCCGAACGAATTAACATATATGCATAAAGAATAATCGGTCAAAGGAGTGATGCATTGTTTTCTAGCAATAAAAAGTGAAAACACTCTCGCTATCACACTGGAAAGTTTCTAGAAGTTTTCACGTACCAATAATACTTACGGTCAATAATAATAGAGTAAACGAAGGAAGAAAAGAAAAATGATGTGCGGATTTTACGGCCTCATTTAAAAGATACGATATGATTTTACGTTTCGATTGCTACCATTGATCGCATCGACACACTTTTTAAGTAGAAAGTGCCAATTAATTACCGTAAAATACCTTTTAGTAGTATTCCGACTTTATTAAATATTGCAAGGAAATTATTTTATCTTTTGCAATTCTTGTATATGTATTTAACTTTTTAACAATGTATGTTTAAAACATTTAAATTACTTACTTTATATTCAGAGCTGTATTTTTTTTAATATTGGCATTTCTCTGTTATACGTTTGTTCAATTGTCAATTGCCGATGAATTAAATATTAACTGCTAACTAAATAATTTAAACTCCCTAGAATAAATTTTAGTCCAACTATTATTACGAATACCTTTATTTAAATATTTATCGTAATGTAAAACATTTAATGCGAAATGGCAAAGCGTAACATTATCTCAAATCATTTTAGTCACCTTAAATTAGATTAAAATTTCTAAAGTTCTTTTTTAATTTTCAGTAAGTTATTTATCTTCCTTTTAAAAATCTTTGATGTACGGTTTTGCTCTGAGGGAAGGGACACCTCGCTTTGCTCAACGAACTTTCGGTTCCTCTAAACTTCGACTTTATTAAACTATCATTAACTTTATTATAAAATGGAGTCGTTACAATTTTTATAAAGTATTCCAGCGTCTTTTATTACGTAAACTATATTATACTTGAGTTTATAATGGACGACTATTGACCATTACATGCCGATTTTCGTTAGAATATTGCCAGAAATTTCTTTTACGACGGGTCATTAGACTTTTACGATCCCGCTTATTATTTTCTTGTTGTACAAGTTCCGCAATTCTGTCATGGCAAAGAGTAGATTTGCTTATGGTTAAATGTAATGGCAGTCTATATAACCGATCAAACAAGGGAGACTTTCACCGTTAAACAAAATGCTTGATAATAGCGTCAGACGCGCTGTTTATACGGAAATAAAGAGTGAGAGTAGCCACTCTATTATTCTTGGAAGGAATTCGCTGCACTCTTCCTCAAAAAAATAATTTTCATCCTTTCACGAAGTAACAGTACGTGCATTGGACGTACTGCATTGTATAATAACGAGTTAAAGATGTATTATCAACGATTAAACGTAGTTTATGGAATTATTTGAGATTTGCTACCTGTTTTCTGTTTGCTTGAAGTAGGTAATACGTATTTTTATATTTTATATTTTGATTTATAAATTACATTTGATATAAAATTTGTATCTTATACAGTTTATATTTTATATATAAAAATATTAATTTAATATTAATTATATAATATTAATATTATATTATGTTATAAAATATACATTATAAAATAATATTAATTATATATTAAAATAAGAAAAAAATATCATTACACTATAACCTCCGCTTGTGAATCGCTTGTAAATAATAAAATATAAAACTATAGGAGTTTGGAAGGAAATTGAAAGCTTCTTAAAGAATGATAAGTCATAAATTAATTATACAGTTAAAAGTACAGTATTTATATTGGAAGCATAATCATGATGCAAATATTTCACTATATTCGGTATAAGCTCTGTTCTATTATCAATAATCAATATATATTTATTTAAACACATACATATACAAGGTAATGTAATACATATCCTTATACAATTATATCTCGTATTTTCTTTCATACCACACTTACAATTTTAACTGATTAGTCTAATAAATAAATATTATAACTCGAGTGAAATGAGGAAACCATTTCGAATTTAATAAGTTCGTTCCACTACTTCCTTCAATAAAGCAATCGAGTATATTATTTCATTAAGTTACAAAAATGCCATTCATGCAGGCAAATATGCTACCGTCCAAACAATCCAATACCTTGTTTATTTAACATTTAAACATTTGTTTATTGATTATTGATAAAATCTGCAATACATTTTTTTTATTATTATCGTAATTAGAATTATTTTGGTTTCCAAAACCAAAGAATAGTTGATTTCAAGAAAGAAAGTAACATGCGATGATAGAACTGACGACCATAGGTGTTCGCTTTATGAAACAATTTTATTATCTGGGAAGTTTTCTATCTTCTGATTGTGTAATTTTTAAGCTACATATTATGAGATTTTTCTATTTTAAAAGCGTAGATATTATCAGATTAGAAATTTAAGAAAAAATATACCAGCCTTAATTTTTGTAATTGTCGCGATTAATTTCACCAAGATCAATTATATACTTAATTGTAAGATGTGTCTCATAAGTTCCTTAACGAATAACATAAATTTGCAATTTTTTACTTTCAGAAAATAATTGCAAGTTATTAATTGTTAATTCGTATTTATATCTTAATAAGATTCACATACAGCCAATCACAAAAGTCTACATACATCTATCTTTGGCGATTTCATGCGTGCCAAAAAGATTGTAGGTTTATAACGTATATAAAATATAATATTATATGATGTGTATTAGACATTCTTTTACTTTCTTTTTTAATTTGCGATATAAATTGCGATATAAACGTGTCTGGGCTCAATCAATGTAAAGTTTAATATCAAAAAGGATATAAAAAGATAGACAGATGTAGAATATAACAAATATTCAAAAAATAGATATAGAATAGATTATACAGGGTGGTTGGTAACTGGTGGTACAAGCGGAAAGGGGGTGATTCTACGCGAAAAAAGAAGTTGAAAATATAGAATAACAATTTCTTTTTTTTTTTAATTTTTTCATCGAGACAACGATCTACAGTGAGATCCGTTATAACGAGACGTAATAAAGTGCAGGCGTACCGAGCGAAAATTCAAAGTCGATTTTCTCGAAAACAAAGCCTCACAGGAAAAATTTTTATTCTATATTTTCGACTTCTTTTTTCGCGTAGAATCACCCCCTTTCCGCTTGTACCACCAGTTACCAACCACCCTGTATAGCGAAGCGTGTAGTTTGAGATTAAACGGACATTTCTCGGTTCGCTCGATACAAATCGATTGATTTGATTCTGTGCTGAAAATTCTCGGCAATTCCTTGGTTTTTAGTGATCTGCAAGTAAAAATAGAGAAAGTGGAAGAGATACGGCGTAAGTTTTGTGTCCGTAATATCGGTGCTCTACTGTGGCTACAGTTAAGAGAATTCAATGAAAAGTAGTAATTTTTGATCTACTATTTATCTGGTTTGTTACTTATCAATGGTCGATGATATTCATATGTTGTAAACATTTCGTTGCTTGTTTTAGTGTCTCCTATCTTAAAAGTTCCTTAATCAGGTCAGAGGAGAACGCGTACAAATAATAGTATAATTCTACAATTCTACAATTAATTCTACAATTCTACAAATAAATTTTACAATTTGAGAAAATTCTATACTGTAATAGAAGAATTTGTACGTTCTAAAATATTAAACCTGCTGCGCTCTTTGGATTTTTGCATCTTTTGTTTAAATCAACAATGATTCTTTCTATCTTCAGTCTTACAAACTTTTTAAATGATAGCAAAATGCGACACAGTTGCTAATGATTTAAAGAAGTAGGGATAAAACACGTTATTATACATATTTATAAAGAATTGAAAATCTATAATAGAATCTTCTAAACACAGTACCACCAGTTACCAACCACCCTGTATATGTCAAATTCAAAGGATATGGATATATTTCTTACGTCTGCTAGAGTCTAAAGGCTGGCTCATACACGGCTTTATCCCAGTAGCAAGCAAAGCAGAATATAGACTGTTGACTTTGGAGAACTACCGATAAAATATAGACGAAAGCGACGTTTTTTGATGAATTATCCGCAGTGAAACAGTGCCACTTGATTAAAACTACTGGCCATGTCTGAGCCAGTCTTGGATCTCTAACGAGCATCCAGCAAAATGCCCTCGATTATACTTTCGTTGCTTTCGTTATGCATGCAAAAATCGCGTGTTAGCCTAACAGATAGGAACCCGATGCTAAAAGCGTTCCTCTTAAAAGTGATCTTCACGATTCAGCTAGCACTCGTACGTGACGATAATCTTCGTGTTTCGCCAGTAAACGCGCATGGGGCGTAATTAAATTGATTGATATTTTACACGAAGCGGCAACTTTCACGCGGTCACGTACCGATAAGAAGCTGTTAGCAGAGCATTTTAATTACGTTGGAGATCGGTTATCGCTTGCCACTGGCCAACTCGCTCGTGTTTCCGCCAGAACAGAGAGAAACACGATGCCATTGCTCTGGCATAACTCATTGGCAATCGTGTGTGTTTTTGCGTTGGCGAATACGGAACGAACGACTTCCTTGACGATAGACACGAAGAAGATTCGTTTTGGAATATAAAGCACGAGTAATGTACAGTAACTCACGAAAATATTCTAACAATTCTAACGCTTGCAAACACCGTATGTGAATTTATTACGTGTATTATATGGAACATTTTGAAATTCTATTCGTATCGTAACGAGACATGATTGTCATAGTATTATAGAGTTAGAATTTGAGACTAATCTGGAAATATTTTTTTTTTATTTATTGATATTTACAATCAATTCTCGCATTGAGAATTTTCAGTAATTTTTTCTGGCATGGCGCAGTGACATGGCTAAATATTTATAATAAGTTAATACTTATTATAGATAAGTACAATTTTTAAGTAAATGTTGTAAATAAGTAAATATTGCTTAATATAAATAACTAATTAAATCTAGTGCTTAGGTCTAGCGGGTAGTGTCTCTTCAGCCTGCGGATCTGGTCCGACGTATCAAGTAGTCCAGTGATTAGGGGGTTTCGATGTTTGTTGACTCTTTTGCTGTATCTGTCGCTATATTTTGCTATTTCCTCTTTGAGTGTTGGTATCTTGAGGTCGCGATGTATTAGTTCGTTGGTGACATACCATGGAAATATATATAAAGGTTACAAGACCTTTATCGCGAACAATTAGTAAAAAATGAGCGTGCATTATGCAAATAGCTGTTTTAAACGTATAACTAGTGGTAAAGATTAAATATCAAAACTTACTTAAATGTAATGGATAATTTTGATTGTTTCAATAATTTTCTAAGCTTAGTAAAATTTATGTTTGCAATAAATATCTCATCTATAGGTATACATACCTATATTTTCAGATTTACTTTAAACTATATCAATGTGCTCATAATTGTTGGTCGTATGTCAAACTCCTTTATTTCAATCGTTTAATTGTCAAGTCATAAATAAAATAGAGAAATTTCTTCTAAATTGGTGGAAGAGCTATCATAATTAATCCCAGTAATGTTATTTGAAGTCGGTCAGCACTTTGACGAATTATCTATTTTGTTTTAATACGCCATTAACCAGGTTTTGAATAAATAATTTGTATGTTAGATGGTATTTATCTATTGATTGCACAAGCAATGGTAAATGTTGCTTTTGATCCGTAGTTTGCCATTAATTCATACATTTTAGTAACATTCGTGTCGTTATTAAAACAAGTCAACAAAAGTGTCCACATACAGTGGTTCACGAAAATATTTGAACACTTACGAAAATATTTTTTGAATATATTTTATATTATGTGAAACATTCTAAAATTTCATTGCTAGCTTCCTTATATTGGTAAATTTTCAAACGAATCTGAAAATGTACAGAGAAATTAGCAAGCATACGCTTCGCAAAGATCACCAAAGTATTCGAAAAGTCGGTTATTCGTTATTAATAAGCCACAGCATTAAGTGAGGTCATCTAATTTTTTACTAGGTGAATATTTGCAGCAAATAATCTGAGATTTCTATATATATTTTCAAATTGATTCCAAATATTGTATATTATATTTTATATAACGTATATTATATATTGTATATATTGTATATTATATATTGTATATTATATGAAGTATAAAACTTCAAAGAATTTTGTACAACACACCTGCAATATGTTCATACAAATTTTTACAGTAAATGTTCAAATACTTTTATGAGCCACCGTAGACCTTGCTTTCCTTAATAGCAAATAAATTAATTAAAAAAGATTGGATGGTGTATGAAATTTTAATGATGATCGATTTAGAACGATTATAATAAATTTATTGGTTATTGGATTTTATTTGATAATGTATATGGTTAGTGCTTTGCCTCGAAATTAAGCGAATTAGTAAAAGAGAAATTTGATTGATTTCATATTCTATCAGTATAATGGTCATAACACATAGTACATTACGAGTATACATAAAATAAATAAAATAATCATAAATGTTCATTTACTTTCGTGAGCTACTATACCTGAGTTCGAGACACATGGGTATTTCAAAAAATGAAAAAAGCGAACTCGCAAAAGGTGAGTCGCGAAAGATTGCTCATGTTTTTGCGTTGGAGAATGCGAAACGAACGACTTCCTTGTCGATAGTTGTGAGCAAAAAAGGAATTTCTGAGGTGAAGACTGTGAAGATTGAAAATTGAAGATTCAAAGTACTTATTTGTGATGTATGGGTATGCACTATGTACACGCTCATTAAGGACATATTCTGTTCTTAATAAAGTTTCAATATAGTTTAATATGGATTATATGAACTTTAAATTATATACTTCAATTACGCTTTATTAATTTCTTTATCATATAAAGTATCAGGGTAAATATTTCTTTATATGTTTTAACGATTACTTAACTATTTCCTATTTTGAAGCAAATGTAATAACTGTATTAAAATGTTTAAGTGGAAGTGACATGTATATTTAAGCCTTTCATTGAGTAATAAAATAACGAAGAATTTAGGATGAACAATTTAGAAGAATTTAGTTTTACGACTTTGAATTTTCTTCTATTTATATCACATGCGAAAAATATGCGCTTTCAACGTTTTATTCGAGATACATAGATATTAATTTGCGTTACATATGATGACATGTATAATATGAAATTTTTAATACTATAATATACTTTATGGCTTGCTGAAATGTTTATTATGCTACATCGTGAAAGATGTTAAGAAAATAAAATCATGGAATATAGCTTATAAAAGGTCACATTTTGATATTGACAAATACAAAGGCAATTACTTCATCGATAGCAAGAGCGAATTATTTGGAAAAAAGTGAATTCGTTTCGAACAAAAGTTTACGTTTGTTAAAGAGAAGTTTGTTGAAAATTTGTTTTTATTTGTTTTATATTGAAGATTGTGATTAATGGAATTATATACCTATTTATATATACATTATATAGACTAATAGACCTGAAGTTCACTATCAAATCTTGAACTATCTGCTCTAAAATATTTTTGCATATACAGGGTGGCTGGTAACTGGTGGTACAAGCGGAAAGGGGGTGATTCTACGCGAAAAAAGAAGTCGAAAACATAGAACAAAAATTTTTCGTTTGAGGCTTTGTTTTCGAAAAAATCGACTTTGAATTTTCGCTCGGTACGCCTGCACTTTATCACGTCTCGTTATAACGGATCTCACTGTAGATCGTTGTCTCGATGGAAAAATGAAAAAAAAAATTTTTGTTCTATATTTTCTTTCCCTTTCCGCTTGTACCACCAGTTACCAACCACCCTGTATAAAATATGAAATTTTTATTTTTGATCGAGAACGTATAATCAGAGGATTATAATCGAATTAATACTCAACCTGATAGATACAACGCATGCAAGATGCATGGAGTGCGGTGTTTTTCTTCACTGTTCCAAAAAAGTGGTATATTTTGAACAGAGATCGCTTTATACGTAATACCGTTTGACTCGTATAGATCATGCGCGGGAAAGTACGAAAGATTTGAGCTATAATTATTTTTAAGAGTTTTGACTGAAACTTTTTTTGGATTAGATTTAAATTCATTTTTTGTTACGATACCGGAGAACGTAAGAACTTTCTCGTAGAAACAAGGAAATATTGAGTAACATTAATTGAAAGATCTGAGAGAAAGATCTTCTAGGTATATAGGTATATATAAAATCAATTATCTTTTCACCGACTTTCCCTTTTTTAATTTTTTAAGTAGATTCAGATTTGTATGCAATTTACAATTATCACGTATAAGTATCAATCACCTATTAATCTATCTATCACAACTCACTGATCAATTCACTTACGAAACCTCCATACTAATAATAATTTTCTAATTATAAAACCTGTTTATTCCGCGTTTTTATAACGTTATGTCTTCTTTTTAATTATCTTTTAAATCCCATTTTTAATTTTTTGCGTTTATTTGAAATTTTTTTCTAATATATGAAGCACTTTGATAACAATCATATTTTTTTAATTTCCTGTTTGTTTTGATTGTTCAATTTATTTGATTTCTTGCAAGCAAAGTTACACTTTTGCATTAGAAATCACTTCCTGTTACATCTGCTACAGACTGTTTACAACAGAAAGTTGCAAAAATAAATTAAAAGGCTAAAATTGAAGTTTTAAATTATAGTTCTGCTTATCCAAAGCTTATTATCTGCGTATATAATGCTTATAGAAATTCTATAAGTTATTAGCTCTGAAAAACGTAATAGGAAATTTTGTTAACGATATTTTATTTTATCTATTAATTTCTAATTTTCTGTTTATCATACACTTTTATCAGTTTTACACATTCAGCGCCTTAACGCACTCGTTTATTTTAATAAAAGTGAGAGATCGTCCCTGAAAAAATGTTTGATACATATTTTTATCATCAATAACATGCAGAACATGTTAAAAACCAGAAGGTACAAGAATAAATTTGCTCATATTAATAAATCTCATATTGTAGAATGAGGATCCAAAAATTTTAAAAACAAAATTCTACAAGCAATCATTTATATAAGTAATATATCAAAAATTTGAATGATTCTGATAATTTTCTTAAATGTTAATCCATTCTCGCGTAAATTTGCATATATGTAGATGTGTATTTTTCGAATGTGACATGTTGTAGATTTATTATCTATTTTTGTATGAAGAATCGTCTACTGCTCGGCTGTAAAATACTTTAGTCTCAACCTGTATACAAATAAATCAGGAACAAAATAAAAATACAAGTGAAATATTTATCAAATAATATAAATATAAATTTATATTTATAAAATTAGAGAAAGATTTCAGAACAATTTTTTTTATTTTTATTACATTACATTTTATCTGATCCACGCTAAATTCAACAATCGTCTTCAAATAAGTGACATACGCGTGTAAAGACCCCAATTTCAACGCAATTTAATACACTATACGAATTAATTCAAATTATTATTAATATTAAGAATATTGTATGTAAGTATAAATATATAAAAATAAGTATATTATTTCAGAAATATACAATTATACTGACACATAAATAAATGAGCATATAAACATATAAATAAATATACAGGGTGGTTGATAACTGGTGGTACAAGCGGAAAGGGGGTGATTCTACGCGAAAAAAGAAGTCGAAAATATAGAATAACAATTTTTCGTTCGAGGCTTTGTTTTCGAGAAAATCGACTTTGAATTTTCGCTCGGTACGCCTGCACTTTATCACGTCTCGTTATAACGGATCTCACTGTAGATCGTTGTCTCGATGAAAACAAATTTTTATTCTATATTTTCGACTTCTTTTTTCGCGTAGAATCACCCCCTTTCAGCTTGTACCACCAGTTACCAACCACCCTGTATAAAAATAAGTATATTATTTCATAAATACACAATTATACTGACACACGAATAAATGAGCATATAAACATGTAAATAAATATATATTAAAGAAATTCGAACAAGCGGAAACTATCGCTGCAGCGATGCATCGTTAGAAACGCGATTTCTAATATCGCAGAATGACTCGAGAAGTTTCTCCGGCTGGATACTTTTTTATATAAACAAGAAATTGTCGCCATTTCGAAGACGATTACAAGGGACAAAACGTGGAAAGCATGTAATTGGAGTTGGTGGCTATGAACTCGGCGGCGACTTGACCATCTGGTCACACCTGAAATGTTTTCCAGGTCGGAAGATGTAGTCCTTACTGAGCACCGGATTATTGCAGATGATTTTATCCGTTCAAATGCAATTGCCGCGACAGGATAGCAATTTGAGACGCCAGTGAAAGCCTAGATCGATGCGAACTGCATTCTACTAGATTGTTTCTGAAGTATCCTCTTCAGTAATATAATACAACATATTTTATTATCTTAATACCAGGGTATTCTTCTTCCGTCTTTGATCGATGGAAGCTTGCGAGTAGAATCGAGTTTATCGATAGAAATAAAAGGGTTATTTTCTGTCTATTCGTTCTAGTCGATTCTAGTCTTTTATTTATCGTATTGTGCATTACTACAATGTAGATACTTCAGTTACGAAATAATTTTCAAAACTTGAAATTTTATGCGATCATTTTCTTCCACATTTAGATAAAGGCAAATTTATCTCGCCAGTGGAAACAATTGTTCTTTGTATTATGGAAGTTTTAATTTGAGGACATTAGATTCTATCTAATGATTTTGCCAATTTATGATTTTGAGTCACTGTAATAAAAAACTGTGTTTTAATGGAATACTAATATAGGAATATTTACAACAAAAGGAAATCGGGCGATTTTATTTAAATCGAATTAAAATACCGATAGGATACTAATATATTAATATATAGCTATCGTCATATTTTTTGCTTCTCAAATCACTTTCTCTATCGTTAGCAATTACAATATTTGTATTTAATTACGATTACCACACTCACAGAAACTAAATTTAGATGCTTTTAATAAGCAATAATCGAACGTACAAATAAATTAATAAATTAACATTATCATTCAAGTGACTGAAAGAAATACATCAATTTCTATAATAATGTGAAAAAATTATTTAAATAACAATAAAAGTAATACATAAAATAAATCTAAAAGTACGCAAAGTGCATTAATAAAATTAATTATTAATAATTAATAATTAATAATTAAGGTTCACCTGATCTACATTTTCGAAGAAACTGATATTTCAATGAAAAACTCGATCTTCTATATATGTATTTCATTTTATACATGTATGTATGTATTAAATCAAATATCAATAACTCACTGAAGATATTGTTATACACAAATAACAGTGCTGTATTCGCTTCCACCTTCGATTGCTTTTAAATTGTCGAGAAATACAATTTCTGAATCACTTTCTATCACTCGTGACATATTAAGTTCAAATTTTTCACACGTTCTCTGATTGCAGGTGATGGTATACCCGGAACAATTGTTGTTCGTGTCGGAAACAATCGGCCGGACTTGGGAACGAATCCAATTTGCAATCGTTTCACCGGTCCCCTTGAAGAAGGGCAACCTCTTTTTTTACCCTGTAATCCGCCTATGCCTGGAGCTTTCGTTTCCGTACACTTGGAAGCAACTACACCGGCACCAGTTCCAGTGCAACTTTCATTGTGCGAGGCCTTCGTGTACACTGATCAGGTACGAGCAATTTGCTGTACCTGTTCCAAACGAATAAAATTATCTAAGTCTAAATATAAATAGCTTCGTTGT
The DNA here is from genome assembly GCF_040668555.2 of Bombus flavifrons. NCBI lineage: Eukaryota > Metazoa > Arthropoda > Insecta > Hymenoptera > Apidae > Bombus > Bombus flavifrons. The sequence goes on from NC_138442.1 coordinate 2,628,149, forward strand.
AAGTTACATATTCTATACAATGTATACAATATGCAAAAGATATATAAAAATTACGTATAATGCTTGTTATAATATTTAGTAGGAGCAACGAATCTCCACGTAAGTTCAATTTTTTAAATTGTGTTCATAAAAATATAAACTTTCGTGGAACTTCCCCTTAGTTGCCTTCATAAATTTTGAACTCATGAATGTGAATTATGTTTACTACAGAAACGACTAATTAATATGACCTTCAATTGTTAAAAATGGATCATCAGGTTTTAAAGAATATCACATTTCAAAAGACACTTTATACATACCTTATTTATCATTTCTTATAGATATTTTGACAATGTAACTCATTTTGTAGATATAATCAGTATTTTAACACTTTCTACTAATTAAAAAGAATCAGAGTTATTAGAAAAAGTTGAGCTTTTGGGTTTTTATATTGACTTTTATACCGATTATTCTTTTCTTAAGTGTATATTCTCCTTTATATAGGGTTTTTCTTTTTCATAGTTTAATGAAACGTGATTACTTTTTTGCATAGGCTCTTCCCATTGAGAGATGTCCACAATTTAGAGATCAGCCACCAGGTTCGACAGCAACCTACAATGGAAAATGTTACATATTCTACAATCGCCAACCGATGATATTCCGAGACGCATTGGCATTCTGTCGTGCACGAGGTGGTACTTTAGTGGATGAAAGCAATCCTGCGTTACAAGGATTTATTTCCTGGGAACTATGGAGGAGGCACAGGTACCGAATTCATTAATTGTCCACCTCTACGTTTTGCTATCTGCTTTCAACTTGTTCCTGTAAGATATAACTAGTTCAATTTGATCATAATCAGATAAGACAATTTATTATATCTAATACTAATGGCAACTTTCATCAGAATGTTATTTTCATATTTAATAGTTGATAAAAATGCTACAGAAAAGGTATAAAGGTATAAAAGGTATAAAATTTCAAAATAAACACTTTAGCTTTGAAACAAGTCAATTTTACTGTGCTATTTGTACCCTGTAATTTTAAATTACTTCTTCTATTACTGCCATGAAATAAACTAATCCTAACTTCTTACTTAAATTGCTTACAGTGGCGAGTATAAAAATAGGATAATTCCTACTCATAAATACAAGTAATATTAGAGTGAAGACTTTCGTTTCTATTCTTCCTTTTTAATATAGAATTCAAAAATACATCTCTTGTACCTTAAGGCATAATAAAAATAGAACGCCTTTCAAATTTCTATTTCGAGTTACAATTACAAAATAAATTAAATTGAGTATAAAGCTTCTCTCCATTTACGTGTTTGTGAGTGTATATTTCAATTAGTATAAAATATACAATTACCACAAAGATAGTATAAACGAAAAAATCTTCAATGTTCATTGTGTAATAAGTGTGTTTTCAACAAACATTTCTAAAAAGATATACCTTATCATTATTCAGGAGTGATACTTCGAGTCAATACTGGATGGGTGCAGTAAGAGATCAAAAGGATCGTACGGTTTGGAGGTGGACAGGAAGCGGCGACGAAGTTTCTGTTTCTTTCTGGAGTCTACCTCAAGGCAGTGAAGAAGACTGCGCTCGATATGATGGTAGTAGAGGATGGCTTTGGTCTGATACCCCTTGCACAGCTCGATTAAATTTCATCTGTCAACACCGTGAGTACCAAGCATTTTCTCATTACTATCGAATTACGCAATGGTTGTATAAATGCCATCTTCATTACTATAGAAATATATATACTTAATTCTTTATAGGCATCTTAATACGTACAGGATGACATATTGCACAAAACAATTAGAGGACCTTCTCTCATATCACTTTGTCTTTTATATTCACTTCCTGTGCTTCTACATTGTTTTTTAATTACCATTCAAGATCAATTTTTAGAATACATCATGGTATCATACGAATAGCATGTTGATATATTAAGTTTATAAAACTTCTCCGCTTTTATTTACTTGATTGGTGCAATGGTATAGTAGATCCATTAATTTTTTTTTAGCAGTGCATCAAGAATAAAAATATTATGTGAGCCTCTCAAAAGCTAAACTGAACAACTTGGCTTATTGTTCATTTCGCAATTTCACTACACAAGTACACGACTAACGTTCAACTCTCAAGACACGAATGATCTCCTTCCATCAGTTTATTTATCGCAAAAAGATAACACTGATGATAGTAAATTCTGTGGTAGATTTAAAAAATAATGTTTATATTATCATCAACTTTTTGTATCTTAGAACTTATGGAATTGATCAATATGGTTGTCAAAAGGCTTATGTATAAAAAATGAAGATCTTATTTGTCCATTCTGAAAATGATAGTAGAGAAAAGTAACCAAATGTATGGAATATCATCTTGTTTCTTAAATGTTACTCATATAAAATCAGTCGCAAGAAATAGAAGATTTTTATGGGTATTCAATCATATATTTACACTCAATTTAAGAGCAGTCTCATATTCCTAACGTTACGAGCAATCTTCAATATTGAACTAACATTAAAAAACGCATAAATTATATCTAATAAGAAATAGGTACTCAACTACTGGAAGCCTAACATCAGGTACAATATTTTCATGGAAAACGAACAAGGAGTATTCTTTTTATTAATTATTCTCCTTATTAATTTATTGCTTATAAAATTTTTGAAAACTCTGGACCAATACTTTCGTCATACGCACAATGTCCACGCTATTTTTCTCCACCAGAGCATCGCGAGAAAAGTCATTGGAAAAATAAACGGTGCCAAGATGAGGCAGTGAGAGAGCCTATTGACGTTTGACAGATAAGTCATCTGTCAGATTTCATTCATATAATTTATTTATCAGATTTTTATAAATGTCTCTATTCTATATTAGGTAGATACTATTCCATACTTGGTCACTTTCTTCTAACAAACAATGTGAGACAACAGGTAAAGCCAATTCTTTGTTTGCTTTTAGAACCACGAGCGTGTGGTCGACCAGAACAGCCTCCGAATTCAACGATGACGGTGACCACAACGACAGATCGGAATTCCGGAAGCGCATATGAAGTTGGCGCGACGGTGGATTACACTTGTAACGCTGGCAGCCTTCTTATAGGACCGTCGACTCGTACATGCCTCGATACTGGCTTCTACAACGAGTTTCCACCGGTGTGCAAAAGTAAGAGAGCAAGAATTAGATACAGAGGCCACTCGGTGAACCATATACGATCGTCCTATCGATGTTAAATTCAACATTCTGCTCGTTTCAGGCATCGAGTGCGGTTATCCAGCGAACATAAAACACGGAGGTTACACACTTATCAACAATACCGTTAGTTATCTCAGTCAGGTGCTTTATTCCTGCGATGAAGGATACGAGATGACTGGTAAGAATTTATCGTGGCGTTAGCCATTATTTCTCTTTGATAAATGGCTATCGTTTATGGCTAATACTTTGATACCTGTGTTGAAACGCCTCGCCAACGAGCATTTTCAAGGAAATTGGTAAGAATATTACTTGGTGTTGGATCGCGATGACATCATCTTTCTGATTGTGTCTTGATCCTCTTGTTGCGGCTTGATTTTGTTCCTGATTCTAGAACCGTTCCAACTGGTTTATCACGCGTGGCTGAATTTTCAGAGATTTATGGTAGAGATTGAAATTAATCTGATTGAAGATAAGCTTTGAATGTGTGCGTGATTTTAACATGAGAATATTTATGTTGCACAACTGATCAATTTGTGTGTCAGTTGCACTACGTAGTGTTTATTCATGAAAATGAATAAATAGTGTAATAATGTAATGCAATGAACCTTTTCATTTTTTCTCTCCGCGTTGCGAATAATCTACACAAGCGTTTCGTGCGATCGTAAGCAATAAAAGTAAAAAGAAATTCATGGAGTATATTCAGTTTAAGCAGATATAAATATAAATATGTGCACATGTACATTTTCCGAGATACTCGTCGATACATTATAATAATATATTATAATCAGATTTTTATATTTTCTCTCTAAGATTTCTAATTTGAAATTGAAACAAAATATTTTCGATTTTTATGTGACATTAAACGCTACAAGATTTATTAATAAAACTCCGATATATAGTACTAGAGCCAAAATATTTTATAAAAAAATTTTATAAAACGGTTTTATAAAAAATAATATAGAAGAATATGTATAACTTATATAAATAGACCTTACATTTTTAGTTTAGCACTATATAGACATTGTTTATAGCTTATTAATAAATTATAATGAATTAGTAATTTGTTCCGATTACAGGTCGTGCAAGACTCACATGCGATATCGATGAGCGCTGGAATGGACCGCCACCACGTTGCGAGCCAATTTTGTGTGATCCTCCTGCTCCTGTTCCACATAGCTACATTCAAATCGATGAAATCGACGAAACCGAGACAGTACCATCGAAAACGAACTTCAGTCGAAGTCTTCTCGTAGGCAGTATCGTTACATACACTTGCGAGAAGGGTTACAGACTTTCTGGCTTCCGACAAATATTATGCTTGCCCACTGGCTTATATGATCATGTCGCACCCACTTGTACGGGTATGTGATTTAATTATTTTTATGCAATAAATACAAATTTAATTATTTCTTTAGAAAAGCAAGTCATTTATCGTGGTAGTGTTTGCAATCTTCAAATACGAGGATAATTTAATTTCATAATTAATTATTGAATCTTTATTAACGTAAATGATATAATATGAGGATATTCAAAGGTTGGTTTTCAATCTAATTTATGAGATATTTATTTTACACTTGGAAATTAAATTCATTTATGCATATACCTCTTATGCGCGTAGCAACTCAAAGAATTAATAAATAATTGATAATTGTTTTAATATATACATATATAAATTTCAAAATGAATTTTGATTTCCAACAGTATTGTTTTCAACTAAACTCTACCTAACCATTGTGTGTGTACTTCACTGTTATATATATGTGTGTATATAAAAATAGTATAGTACATATATCTATGTAGATGCATATATAAATGCTTATGTATATTATTAAAATATTGTTTCAAACTAAATTACATATAATTCGTATGAAATCTATATTATAATATATCTGCAATAACTGTAGTTGCAATAATTTCAATAATTGATTTCAATAATTTCAATAGCGATATGTGTAGATTATCATTTACATTTAATTTTTTGTTGAGATCGCAAACAATAATCTTTTGTCGTATTAACTTCTTAAGGACCGACTTACTCCACAAAATTCAATCAAAAATGTACTCAATTTTTTCATTATCAATTTAAAGCTGTGTTAATAGGTTCGCTAATATATCACAATTAGAATTACAAAAAGGCTCTTTTAATTTAAACCAATACAGCAGGTCTAAGATAACTTAGGATAAAAGAAATTTTACATATAACTGGGAATCTACATATTCCTAAGGGATTATGTTAATACATAATAATAATAACGGTTAGATTCTCTTTAACAGAAAAATTTCCAAAATTTCTTTATTACAGAAGAACCACGTACCACCGTGACTGTGTCTTCCCGAACAACCGTGCGACCAACGACCAGCAGAACCCGACACACGTTCTTACCACCTCGAGTTCGAACCACAACAATCTCGACGACCACAACCACAACCACCTCTGTGCCACCACGAAGAGTGGCTAGCACCGCCGAATTACCCGCGACGGTTCGGGAAACCATCGCAAGGAAACCAAATATTGGTCTTCAGAGACCAGCACCGCCTTCGCCGCCACCTCTGAACGACGACACCAACGATCATCCTCAGGACAACGAAATTTCTGGCAGTGGAGTGGACAATGCTCAGGCTGGTATTGGAACTGGTGTTCCTGAACCTTCTGGACCTTTCAGGGTGGACAACGCCGACCAGTCGAGTAACACTCATCAAGCAAAATTAAATCTAGGCGCGGTGATCGCCTTGGGTGTCTTCGGTGGTTTCGTATTCCTTGCTGCTGTAATCACCACCGTTGTAATACTCATACGCAGGTAAAAGCAAATCACTCACCTAAATCCGCGAATCGCGTGTAGAATGATGGCATTATCGAGTTGCTGTCGGTTCTTTTGATTTCTGTGATTTGGTTGCACCAAAAGTAACGCCTGTTTTGTGATGTCAGATTATATTTATCTTTGTTTTTATTTGTTTGTTACGTTTTGCTCGTTTTCTAGCGCGTTGTTTATTCGTTTCTCATTCGTTGCTGAGAGCAATTTGAGGATTATTTTCTAGAGAGATTGTTTTATTATGAGTAAGGATAGAGGAGAAGACAAGTAAGTGACGAGTTAATATGGTACTTAATCGTCTAGTAATTTCAATTCTATATTTTGAAACGAAATAATTTGTGTGTGTTTAAATGGAAATTTGAATGTTTGATAGAAATTAACATTCAATTTCTAATCGTTGAATTTTAAAATTAGGAAAGAAATTTAAATATTTTGCATTGCGTTAATTGGAAAATTAAATGGAAAAATCTGCATGCATAGAACTTGACTTGAAACTTTTAAATACTGGAAAAGTTTATTTCATAGCAAAATACATTTCTTTTAATCTTTGGGATTTGTTTAATTTCGTTTAATTTCTAATATCTACAATTGAACTTCCTAAAATTAGAAATATCCTGATATTTTCACATATTATCAGTTATGGGAATTAAACAAATTTCATAAATGAGATTTAATCCCTAACGTACCACTTCAAATGAATAGAAATGTTAAGATATAAATGGTGGAAGCTAATAAAATTACTCTTACACATATATTACTTCCTTTTATCGTATTACTCTGTTACAAGGAGGAAATTTCTTACTAATTCTCTAATGGCTCGATGGCAACCTACTTTTTTAAAAGACTGGTTTTCTCGTCATTACCATTCACTATCAATTACCGTAAATATTCAAATATACGTAGCGTAGATGCATGTTACATTGTTCCCATTTTGACTTTTAGATTCTTGTGTCATGAAACGTGTTATATTGGTAATCATCTCGTTCTCTTGCTATCTGCAATTTAAAAATTGTATTGCCTTCGACTTCTCTAACAGGCATTATTTCTTGGACAGACTATGCATAACTATAGCTTCTATATACATACAATACATTCGCTCTTTGACCCTACGTGTGTATATTGTATCGCTTACTCTACATTTGTTTAAACTTTCTTTATTCTTTCATCTGTCTTCTTGCCTATTCTCTTCTTATCTAAACTCGCGTTTCGTAGCTCCCTCGAAATATTGTAATTTGTAATTCATTCCGGGCATTATAATTAGTGTGACAAAGAGTTGTTACGTAAACAGTCTTTGCAGAAGAAAACGTGTAAAAATCAATAACCTCCAAGCCCTCTTAATTTCCATTATATTTTTGTTTTTAATATCGTCGACTGGTAATATTATAAATGTTGTTTCTAAGCAGCATACTGTAAAACATTGCATTTTAAGTGAAAAAATACAACATTACTAGACCAAGATATCTTCTGGAAAATTTCCATCCATATCTAAAATACGCTTTTATGATGTGCATTGTGAATTATTTTCGATGCAGCTTAAAAGTTTACAACGAACTACACTCCAGCTTTTGGTCGATAAAAGAAATATTGCAGAATCTTTATTATTCGAAAGACTGGAAATTTTGGAATTCTTAGAAACGCAATACATATATATATTTTTTTTTTTTTTAGTTTCATACGTTTTAGAGACATAGGAATCGCAATTTCTTTTTTAATGGAGTTTTAGTCCAAACGTTAGTTTTTGCAGACATTGAAATCATTGAAATTTTTAAATTATAATACAGAACATTATATTATTGAATTATGAATATTATTGAATTATTGAATATGAATTATACATTGAATTCATATAAAGTAATCTGACCTTGAAAAAAGGAGGAAGAGCAAAAAATATATTATAAAAAAATTATGTACCTTATAGAATGATTTAACACGAATTCTTAACAGAAATTCAAATGAGAGATTTTATTGCATCTTTTATCAAAATATGAATTATTCTGTTTGATTAAAAAATTGACATAAGACATACATATGATTTTTGTGTTAGAAAATGTAGAACAAGATTTTTCTTAATTTTTGTTATAAGAGAATACAATTATAAAAAAAGGCAAAATGATCGACCCTTTTGCAGGTGATTAACACTTTCTAAATTGAAAGTCCATGTTTGTTGATCAAACCACACATGTTCCTAATTATATTCATTGCAATTCTTTAAAATTCATATTTCTAACATGATCTATTTTTTTCAAAAAGCATAATACTTTAAAAAGTTCTCAGCATCTTTCATTACGTCAAAGATAATTTATTAATGAGATTGCGTACAATATTCTTTTTTCCTCGAGAGAACAAATTATTGTAGATTATTTTCCGTGACGAAAGGCTTAGAAATTTAAAAGTAGACAAACTTGTCTACGTAGAATATTCAAACTAATCCTTTCATTGCTGTTAATTACCTATTTTATACAGGATATACATATAACAAAAATTGTAATTAACTATAACATCGAAAATTACAAAGTTTAAAGTATAAAACATTTACCTCAATATTTACATTGTATAATCTAAAAAGTTAACAAATCCATTTATACACTGCGTCTCATAATTATAAAACCATTCAAAAACTTTCAATTTTTATATGTTGTATTATAATTTTTATATTTCCTCATAACATCATATTTCAATAAGCTTAATTGTTCGATTTTGAACTTTCGAATATAATTCTAATTTATTTGTATAAGAATTGAAGAGTTTAGAATGGTTTTATAGTTATGGGACGCAGTGTATAATGTCTAAAATACTCACTTTTCTTTAACAAATATATTTGCCATGAAAATTCAATTGTTACATACATTGACAGATGAAGATTTACATTTAGAAATTATCTCAGCAACGAAAGGGTTAATCCAGCCAATAAAACAATCATTCACGGGAAGAGAAAAATTATCAGCATTAACCCTTTGTGGTCGTATGTTTATTCTCAGCTACCAAAAAAAAAAGAACCGTTCTAATTGTATAATCATATTAACTTTTCATATTGACAACATATTTCACTTCGAAGATACATCTTAATAGGATTCTGCAAATTAATGCAATTAAGTATCTTCTTATCTAGAATTATTTGATAAAGGATGCTCCAAAATAGCAAAAAGAAAAGTGAATGATATAATATACAGGGTGGTTGGTAACTGGTGGTACAAGCGGAAAGGGGGTGATTCTACGCGAAAAAAGAAGTCGAAAATATAGAATAACAATTTTTCGTTCGAGGCTTTGTTTTCGAGAAAATCGACTTTGAAATTTCGCTCGGTACGCGCGCGGTACGTTATAACGGATCTCACTGTAGTTCGTTGTCTCGATGGAAAAATTAAAAAAAAAAAATTAAAAAAAAAATTTTATTCTATATTTTCGACTTCTTTTTTCGCGTAGAATCACCCCCTTTCCGCTTGTACCACCAGTTGCAAACCACCCTGTATACTGTGAAATCGAAAATAGCGATAATTTCATTTTGGTTCGTCGGATATCTCGTGCTGTTATATTATTAGTAAACTGCGGATTTTTATGCAAATTCATATTTTGCATATTTTCTTGACATATATCAATATAATTAAAAAGAAGTAAAATGAAGACAGATATATGTGTTATAATGAGCACAGTATTCGGATTATTTTATATATTTTCGCACATTATTTCGCACATTCTATACATTTTACGCCCCCGAATTTGCATAAAATGAAAATGCATAAAAATCCGCAATTTAATTACTAGTATCCGTTCGATGAAAATTAATCTCAACTAGCACGGTGCCCATATCTCAGCTGAATACGATCGCAAAGTGTTAAAAAAGAAATAGTAACGTCCGCAAAACAGAAATAATTTTAAGAAGTGGAAAAAATAAAAGAAAAAAAAAAAGGAAAAGATTGATCGGAGGAAACTAGGTAACGATCAAGAAATAACAATTAACACTGAGCCCATTTGCGTTGCGGTGGCTAGCGGCAGTGGCAGCGTCAGAGGAAGGCGCCGCAGGGGGCTTGGTGGGGTTGGTGCGTTGAGGGGTGGCGGTAGTGGTGGCCTTGGAAGGGGTGATACCGGGATGCCCTCGCGTTGGTATACGCTACTGGCGCTGCCCTTCCCCGACCAGCACCTGGGGCGCCGCGACTTGACGGCTCGCCGCGGCACCGATCATCCTTATTCCTTCGGTCTCTCGGCGGCCCATCGCGCTGGATACTTTTCCAACCCTTCTCTTTAAGATTATCAAACAATTACTTCCTATATATACATACATATATAGTCCACCATTATCGCCCTCACCCTCCACGCAACCACCGCCCACCACTACATCAACCATCACCACGTACCACTACAACCGCCATGCGCCACCCTCGCGAGTGATTACTAGTCAAGGTAAACGAGCAACGTTTATAATGAGCACCCATATATAGCGATAGCTCGTTCACCACAGCTCACCACGAAGTGTATTTTTAAAGCTTCTCCTCTTCTTCCGGACGCACACACGTCAATGCAGCGTTCACGCACTTTCTTCCCCCCCAAGTAGCTTCATCTATGTATACTGTTCTCTTAGCACATCGTTTAAATAGCATTGGGCACTATCCTTTTCGTTAATGGAAGAGATTTAATTTACAGGGAAGAATATACGTATAGTGGGAAGTTTAGAGTTTGATGGGATGAAGTGTTCTATGAAAAAATTTGCTCGGTTTCTGAAAAGTAATTGTCTCTGAATTAAGATAACTTGCCCATAGATCAATAATGTTTCGTGATTTAAATAAATGAAGAAAAAGCAATTGCTAGATAGCTTAAACAAGACAAAGTAATTACAAACAAGTAATTAGTGGAAGAAATATAATAATATTTTGTTGACTATTAAACATAACTCAATTCGCATGAAAAGTTGTTCTAAACTGATATTCGCACTAATTTTTTATTAACTCTTTAACGTTCAAATCTTGTTGCCGAGGGACGTTATACATCATCGCTCAAAAGCCATAAAACAGTTATTATATTAGCTCAAAATTGGAAAAAATTAAATATATAATAAAGACATCAAGAAGTAGTATTTATACAGTGACGAAATTATACACTACTAACATACATAATGATTTTATTGAAACACGCTTGTAATTGAAAATTTATGATCTATACCAAATACCAACATTTTATTAAAAATACGAGATGACCTAACACTTTTGAACAAGATCATTCAAGAGATAGCTTCGATTCGATAATATCAATGTTTAAATCAAATAAACTGGAACATGATCAGCCTATTGACTTCGCTCGTGAATTATACGAACTTGAGTAAACTGGATGTTTCTACTTGCTTGCTGGTTTATGTAAAAGGTTTGCACACACTGGATATTTCCACTATATGTCAATTTATGCAATATAGAGATATATATCTTTTGTTTTCTTTTTGTTTTTTAATTTAATTTCAAATAACATTTGTCGTTACATTTAAATTACTTTATACAGGGTGGTTGGTAATTGGTGGTACAAGCGGAAAGGGGATGATTCTACGCGAAAAAAGAAGTCGAAAATATAGAATAAAAATTTTTAAATTTTTCCATCGAGACAACGATCTACAGTGAGAACCGTTATAACGTACCGCACGCGTACCGAGCGAAAATTCAAAGTCGATTTTCTCGAAAACAAAGCCTCAAACGAAAAATTGTTATTCTATATTTTCGACTTCTTTTTTCGCGTAGAATCACCCGCTTTCCGCTTGTACCACCAGTTACCAACCACCCTGTGTATTTTGTTAGTGTATTAATACCTAATTCTAAAGTTTTAACTTTTCAACTTAAAATACCGCTGTGCTTCCATATTTTATTTCCCAATATATTCCTTCTATTCAATACACGTGAATTTTTTTAACAATTTAGTACTAACGCACGTATTCAACTGTTTTTCGAACTTTCATTTGATTATTTGTACTTTGATATTTCATTGCTCGTAAAAATAATTCCTATTGTTATATTTGATATAACTCGACTATTACTTCGGTTTAAAAACGTGGAACATCATTCAATTGTCAGATAACTTTAATTAATGGATATTTATAATCTTAAATAATAAGAAATAATAGCATGATATAATTATGACTAAATACGATAAAACTGAGTATATGAAATTCCAGTGACATTCAAAATTACCATACCCATTGAGACTGAATAACCTTTTTAAAATTGGACCAAATGATTTGGATTTTTTTAGAAATTAGGAAGATTATTTTACTAGATCATGTATAAAAAAATTTTTGAAAAAGCTACAACTGGTCGGAATCGCCAAGAAAGAAAGTAAAGATTATATTTTCCGCAACTTCTTCGTCTGGGCTTGTAATGAAAATTTAAACAATATATTTTAGACATTTATATCAGTTATGTACATGCTGAAAATTTCATCGAAATCGGTTAACGTTGCTATGAGCTACAAACGTTTGAAGATGGCGAGAAACACAGTTTTCATGGCCTGGTCTTTCGGTGCCTGTCTCTTGTTTCCGCGTCAACCAATTTCAATAAAATTTTCGGCATATATGTATATGTATAACTGACAGAAATATTCGAAATGTGTTCTTTAAAGTTTCATTACAAGTCCAAGAAAAAATTTTGGGAAATGCGATCTTTACTTTCTTTCTTGGCGATTCCAACCAATTGCAATTTTTTTAAAACTTTTTTTATACATCATCTAGTAAACTAATCCTCCTAACTTATCAAAAATGTTCAAACAGTTTGGTCCAATTTTTGAGCAGTTATTCAGTTTTAAAGAGTGTTGCAACAGTTTTGGAAGTTACTGTAAATATAGAACTTTAAATTGACAACTAAACATATTTGTATAATCTCAACAAATTAAAATTTAATATCCCTGTATTCACAATTATATCTGTGGATATTACAATTTATTTAATAGCATAGTTTGATAATGTTTCATAAAGTTTCCGGTAGTACAATAAGCTATGCTGAAGGAAAAATGCGATGATTACTAGAAAATGGCTCACTCTATATACTAAAATAATTTTAGTAAAATCACAAGGGACTTAAATTATAATAAACTCCTAATATATCTATATCTAACTATTTGGTGCTCCTTTCATCTTTAAATTGGTGGTGGTATTGCTAATGATTTCACTACAAATTGCTTCAATTACACTTTGCTAAATTATATTTCCCAAACAGACATACATAATACAAAATGAAACAATCGATTTGGCTTCAGTTTCTGGACTAAAGTATTATAATAAAAACCAGAAATATTTGAATAAGAATTTTTATAAGGAACAATCTAAATATCTGAAAGCCAAATCGACAATATAACAAACCGCATATACAGGGCGGTTGGTAACTGGTGGTACAAGCGGAAAGAGGGTGATTCTACGCGAAAAAAGAGGTCGAAAATATAGAATAAAAGTTTTTCGTTTGAGGCTTTGTTTTCGAGAAAATCGACTTTGAATTTTCGCTCGGTACGCCTGCACTTTATCACGTCTCGTTATAACGGATCTCACTGTAGATCGTTGTCTCGATTGAAAAAATTAAAAAAGAAAAATTAAAAAAAAAATTTTTATTCTATATTTTCGTCTTCTTTTTTCGCGTAGAATCACCCCCTTTCCGCTTGTACCACCAGTTACCAACTACCATGTATATCTTACTTACTATATATATATGTTCCTAAGAAGAAAGAAGGAAGATCATAAATTATTAGTTATAAATACACTGTGGGTCTAAAACGAATGAAATCAGGCAGATTCTGAATTCGAAATAAAAATAACAAAATTACATCGAAGCATTTATTTTCGAAAAAATTTATATGTGTAACTTTCCAAGTACATATATATTTGCTTCATTCTCAGCTATTCAGGAATAAATAAAATGTAAAATAAAAATTTTTCGTTTGAAGCTTCCTTTTGAAGAAAATAAAGTTTGATCCTATTTGGTCAAGAAATCGCATATTCGACAAATTTTCAAATTTTATTTTCTTGAAAATTAGGCTTTAAGCGAATACATTTTATTCTATATTTTCGGGTCGAAAAAATTTAATTTATTTTCCTATGTATAATAACATCCTGTCAATTCCTTACTCTTACCCAGTCGAAAATCAATCAAATATATGAATACCTATGTGATAAGTTTCCAAACACGATTTTCTATAAAATGAAATCTTCGACGCAATTTTATTTTTTTATTTTCACCTTATTTTGAACTAGAGAATCTCTCCTGACTTCATTTATGCCATAAATTTATACTCAAGGTGTATACATTAAACACAACAATGATATTGTACTGTATTCAGGTTAGAAAAAGAAAACAATAATATAAAATAATACTTGGTCCCTCTTGCACAATACAACTAATGTTATTAGTGAAATTTTACATATTACAAATTATAAGTTACCTTCTATACATTAGTTTTCTAGAAAACTACTTCTGTATATCAATTTTACAAATTACCATTCAATAGTCTTATTCGACAAATGTTCTATATAAAATAGTAAAGTTGTACAACTTAAATCTGTAACCTACAATTTATCATTTTTTCAACCTACAGATATTACCAGTAAATCATTATGCAGAAAGGTGCCGAAGTTGGAATAATAATAAATATCTTAACCTATTCACACAGAAATCGCGGTAGAAGCAGCAAGCATTACCGACACCGTGCATCTCCAGATTGCAATACCGTGGCCAGCTTTGGAAGCAGTTCCTCTGAGAGTCGAGGAGGACTGAATCGATATTACCGTCAAGCTTGGGAAAATCTGCATGAGACAGCCGGTCATAAAACCAATCATCCTCCTCTTCGTCGCAAGGAGACCCTGGATGAACCAGGATACCGAGAAAATTACCGTGGCAACAACACCGAGAGAGATGGTTCAGAATTAGTTGTGAGCGATGTAGCCACGTATCCGTCTAACAAGCACGCCAGCATTTCTGACAAGAAACGCCATCATCATCATCATCATCATCACCACGGTAACTCTACGCCCGAGTGGAGGCAATCTCAGTCTCATCACAGATACTGAACACAAAATCGGTTACTTAGAACCGCTTATTTTTTTGAGATTTTCGGTGAATCGATTATTGTGACGAGTCGCGATTGGATCACGAGCAAGCTGTCTTTTTTTATGCTGTATGCATATTTTATAAATGGTGACGCACTGGAAGATGGTGACTTTATGTTAAGAAATACGTGCAAAATGTAAAGTAAACTGCCCTCAATATAGAGTTTTAATTTCAGTAAATGTATTTTTGATTATTTGTTGAATGTGAAGGATATAATTAATTGAATGTTTATTTGGTAATATTTTGATTTAAAAATATTTACATGTAGACAATAGTGTTCAAATTTGTTTACATAGGCGAAATTCTTCTTGTGTATGTGTATTTTTATATATAAACATCCTTTTTTTATTTTTTAAATACAGTACAATGTGGATTTTATATATTGATCTGATTCTTTAAGAAAAAAATTGATGAATTCATACGTTGCTTCAATTTCAATTTTAATTTCTAAATAACTTTATTTTTTTTATAGAGAAGCACATCTATCTCAAAAAGCTTTTGAGGTGGATTGTTGACATTTTCTATAATATTCTAGATCTAAATTACATATATACATTTTGAAACATATATAAAATTTTGTGTTTAAAATTCAACTAATTGTTTCTGGTAATTCAACTAATTGTAAGTTAGAATATCAAAAATGCATATTGTTTGCCATTTACAATTCAAAGTTTACTTAGAAGAATGTATATTTATCACAAATTATAAATTTAAAATAAGAAGTTAGTAAAATAAAATATTACCAAATGCATATATATCATAACAAACATTTGACAAATATTTAAAATCATTTTTTTTTTTAGAAATAAAGTTTCATGTGGATAAATTTTCTTATATTTCATCTTCTTTTTAGCATTAAATCACCATCCATCCATATATTCTGCTATATCATTTATGAAATAATTTGTAACTCCATTTAAAATGGAAATTTAAAAGAACGTGGTGAACAATTCGAACGTTGCGTAGGAGAATTTTTGAGCGTGATTCATAGATAGAAAAACTAATTCATCCTACATTTATTGTTCTGTTATACAGTAAATTATTTACGACTACCTTGTTACGTAATGTAAATACCGTATACTGCAGTAGCGTAAGTCAAAGATGAAAGTTGTGAATGTAGGAGGATCACGAGTTGATCGAAGGATATGCCAAAAAAATGAGAGAGTAATATATGTATATGTATAATTACTGATCAAACGAATTCTAATAATTTTTAAACGAATTCTATACAAACTATTATAAGAATGTTTGATTATAATAGGATTGACAATATTTTACGAAAATCATACGCATACTCGGTTGATCAATATCTGTAATGGGCACCTTGGCCTCGCCTTAAAGGAATCGAACAAACTCATAACGAAACGATATTCGAAGATGGTACCGTTAAGGAAAGGCCGACGCTATCCATATCAGAATCAAAATTCATTTAGTTATGGTGCTCATTTTAAGACACTTTACACTTATTAAAATTCATGTCGAATCTGTTTTTGCAGATTTTAAAACACCTTAATGAATTATTTATGTTTAGTATTATTTTAACCAGTTGAACATTTTTTCCCATGCTTGTCAAGAATAAAACATATATAATTAATAGATATGTATTTATTCATTGACTGACGTAAGATATTCATAGTAAGTTTGTACATGTATTTATTTAATACTTCAGTAATCCACAAAAAATTGTAATAGTGCCATTATGGGCAAACTTGTTTAATTGTATCTATATATGCATTCTTGTGATTTAAACATAAACACAGAATGGTGAACACTCGTGTATCTTCAGTAACTTGTTATGTACGTACATAGTTAGTTTTAGTCTTAGTTATGCACGAATTATTTGAACTAAAAATATTTATGTATCATAATTGTTTCACAGAAGTTCATAAAGGAAAATACAAATTGTTCAAAAAGTTAATAAAATAAATTTAATTCTTTTAATACATCATTTTTGTTTCAAAAATAAAAAACTACTTATCATAAAGTAGTTGAATGTAGCACACACAGCGTTAAAAATATTATATTTAATTATGCAGCCATTCATCTATTAAATGTCCAACCTCAACTCTGGCAGCTTTTAACTGAAGTGGATCATTTTTGGAAGGAGGATACATGTTGGCACAATGAGCAGTACCTATGGTCATAATAATAAATAAATTTTTTGTATTACATGAAAAATGAAAAATTTCAATCAATATGTACACACCATCAATATAAATGGCAGGTATTTGCGGATTTGGTGATTTTGTAATTCCCAAAACATGCCAAGGATCAATTGATCCATGTACAAATACTACATTTGTAGTTTTTAAATCTAATCCTCCATATAGAATATTTGTTCTATTCACTGCCGAATTCAGCAAATGAATATTGTACCTGTTAGAATACGGAAATGTTATAATTTTATAGCTAATGATTTATCATAATTGAGAAATGTATTTATCGTAATTTTAAATAAACCTTGGGCCAAATATATCAACGCATTGTTGTACAAAGAAATCTACTGGGAAAGTCTCACTAAATAATTTTGGGCGTGCTGTCGAAGTTTGAAAGAATCCAAATTCTGTACACGTTTGGTACGTCCATTGGCGTCCTACAAAAAATATATTTTAAAATACAATAAATAAAAATTAAAACAGCAATAATATAAGTAAAAAGATACATTACCCCCTTCTGCTTCTTCGCTAGCCCATGTTATGTTCCGAAGTTTATGAATCATTTTATTATACATATAATCCAAACACTTTTTTTCTGATGCCTGTAATATTTTAGTGCTCAAAATTGCAAGTCTGTCAATAGCAATACCCAATGTTTCGTTCGTTAATATGTCGCAGGCACTATCGATAGTAAGATTGGCCATTGCGGAATTATTACGATTGTCTTTATTGTACTGTACAATACCGGCAAAGATGCTTGCTATTGTTTCATACAAATTCGAAATATCATTACGTTTGGTATGCTCATTGATTGGATCACATAAACTATAAGTAAAAATAATTTTCCAATAATGATATATTTGATTTGTAAATGAAGAATTTTGCTTTTACTTACATAAATTTTTTAGCTATTCCTTGTTGACCGATAGGATGATGTAACATTATGTGAAATTGTTTGTTTGCTTCTAGTATTGCATTTACACATGCTTCAGAATGTTCTTTGAGGGCATTCTCGACAACAACAAAGTATTCTATAAAGTATAATTATTAATATAAAACACTTCTGTTTTAAATAAAATATTTTTTGTATTTAAGTGTATTTTATATTTACCTTGAAAATCAATTTCTGCTAATAAAGGACCACTAGCAGAAACAGCACCATGTACTAAATGAGGATATTTATAACGCAACCAAGCAGCTAATGATCCAGCATATGATCCTCCAAATGCAATCCATTTAGTACCAGCTGGTAACTTGTAATTAATATTCATGAGTTGTATAAAGTAAGCCAAATCTGCAAGTGCCTGTTGCGATGAAAGATACATTAAATTTTTCACACCCAGATCCCTGCAGATAACGAAAACATAACATTATAACTTAAAATGTATCAATTATATATTTTATAAACAATGTTACATACGAAGTGGGATGACTTTGCCCATAAAAGCGGTGTTCCACTTGAAAGCACAGTGCTCCAAATTGCTTAGCATATTCGATCCATTGACCTTCTACCATCCATTTAGCATTTGCTGCAGCTTCACCACTTATCATCAAAAATACTGGACCACCTTTCTTATAGTACTCTCCATTTACAAAATATCTCTAAAAAAATAATAAAAAAATTTATATTATAAAATAAAAATTAAGAAATATTTAACATATTCTTATATTACCTGTTGCCAAACACGTGCATCAGTTGGATTAAAGTGATCTAGAAACTGTGTAAACCATTCAGCACTTGGAAGTTCATGATCTTCAGATAAAATTGGAGCACCTAGATTACCATATTTGCTTCGACCCCTCATAAAAGTCTCCCATGATATACTATTATTTATGAAATTAACGAAGAATAATAATAGTAGTAAACGGTTCATAGTATCTTAGGTTTGGATTAACTATAAAATATTATGCATTCTGGAAAAATAAAAACTAAGTTTATTATTTATATTACACATAAAAAATTTAATTTAATATATTACAAATATTATTTTATCAATTTTATTCTCTAATAAATTAAAACATAATATTAACATAGTTAATACTAACTATTTAAAATACAAGTTTATTATTTAGAGAAATAATACTTTAAAAATTAGTTCTTATAATATAGGCACTAATATTATTCTTGTACAAATTTACACGTGTTTTTTATATATAACTTGAAACCATACTTGGAACTAAATTTCAATCTTTCCAACATGATAAAACTAAAAGAATATAAATATAAAAAGCAGAGGAATATACTTACAAATTTTATAGTAATGATAAGTTGTTCTTTCCTGTTTAAAGCTTCTTTTTCTTTATAATAACCTACTTAGTTCGTTTTAATATATACAATATTTAGAGAAAACATTATAATTTATAAACTTGATGTAATGATTAATTTTGCTGCTTTGCAAAGGCACTATATGTGTATTGTTAACTTATCGGCTTGTAGCAGCTTGTAGTACGTGCAGTCTAAAATATATATATATATATATATTATATGTATAGCTGATATAGTATGTATGTTTTTTTTATAGCGCCACCTATAAAACGGTTTATTAGTATAAATATACAAATATTTGCATTCATATATATACACATATATACATATATACATATATATCATATATATGAGTATAAGTTAGCAAATAAAAGCGCATAAATCATTTTACAATGTTTTACAATGACTTTAAATATATGAAAACATTTCAGATTTTAAATAAATGATATATGTAGTCAAAATATTATCAATGTAAACTGTGTAATGTTAATTGTTAACGTAACTTGTAAATACACTTATTTGTCTTGTATTATTTTTTGTTATACTGGATATTAATTAGAATAAATATAAATAGATAAAATCTATATTTTTCTTCATTTGAAAAGAGTTACATTAAGAATCTTCTTCTATTATTGATCATACATACGCATAATTACTCCTTAAAAAATAATTATTATACAATCTACTAAAACTGTATTTTTAATGTTTTATACATTTTTTTACGCATTATACTATTTATCTTATGATATTATAATATTTTATTTTTTATATATTTAATAGTTCTGTTTATATATATTTAAATATATATTTGTGCATGTTGCATACATATGTATACGTACTTTTACAAAGTAGAAGATTGAATTCACATACATATTTAATAAAATTTTATTATTGTTATAACATTTAAAAATCCTTGACAAAATTGAAAAAAATGTTTTATTTACATTAAAAATTAAATTCAAAGTAAATGTTAATTGAGAGAATATTCTGAGCGTAATAATATAATAAAAGATTGTCTCAAAGAATGCAATATCTGATAAAAAAATACAAAAACCCACATAGCCAACTTCAAATACAAATGTTTGTAATTATTTGTGTGCTATAGTTCTACTTTTTTTATATATATAATCAACTATTTGATGGATATAATTCGGTTAAAAAAATAAAAATAAAAAGTTTGTACAAAAACAATACACATATGTATATGAGGATATATTTTTTACATTCAATATACATATATACATATGTACGTAAATATATAAACAAAATCTTTTTTTGTAAAATAAGAATCGAAATACGAATGCTTAACATTATAAACTACGTAAAACTATTATAGATTATATACATATCACATATAAGCATTTTATCTAACTGAAATAAATCTTCGAGCGATGAGATTATCAAAGGTATTTAATCGGAAAATTCTCGTCAATCCTTACTAGCAAATGGACACTAGAAGCTATCTATCTTCGCGAAAAGCGTTCTAAATTAAGTAATAAAAAGATTTATAGCCGTCTATTGAATATCGCCTGTACGTATGAAGAAACAATGGTGCTATGTGTCGTGTAAAACTTGACAGCTAAACGTAAGAAGTAAGAATAAAGACATCCATATATATGTAAGTAATAATAATTTATCATGAAGTAAACGAATTCAGAAAATATTGACTTAGTACTGCCGACAAAGGTTTTAAGTGCATTATATGTGTTGTATGTAACCTCTTTCGTGGTTTAATTCCTTACAGATGAGCGTGAAACGAAACATTTGATTCAATTGTTCATCTTTTCATTTTCTACTTTGTAGTTATATTATTATAATATTTCATTTTGCTCACTTTATTATTTTGTTTCTTTTTTGGTATACGCTGTTTGTAATAATAAATTAATACATCGAGTAAATGTTGTTTATGAAGATATATAGACTATAGAAATAAAGAAGTTTCTTCAATAATAATAATATATGATTTTCTCACTTTGTACCTCATTTATATATCTCATTCTTTTATATATGCTTTATTATATACATAATTATTTTATGGAAATTTTTAATATTATATATTTATATCACTTTAGCAATAATTTAAATGAATTTGTTTATTGCAGATTATTGCGTTAATTGAAGCAAGATGAAGTTTGCAGAACATCTGTCTGCTCACATTACGCCTGAGTGGCGTAAGCAATACATAAGCTATGAGGTAAAATAAAATAGTGTTGAAAATTAAAATATTTATATTTTAATTATCTTTGTTAAAAATTTATTTCTATGCCAATGAAGATATACAGGGTGTCTCAGAATAAGTAGGAAATATTTTAGGAGTAGCTTCTGTATATATAAACAATAAAAAGACTTCATATAAATATATCTTACTTGACTTTGTTTTCGAGTTATAGTGGATTTAATTTTTATTTTTTTATTTTATACACTACTTTATATACTACTTTTCATAAAAGGTATTCGAGATGGTATCTTTGCATTCCAATGCAAGCTTGCAGATATCTTACCAATGACTGTCTTCCAATTTTTAAATATCCAGATGTAGTCTATATTTGCTGGAAACTTTAGAAACACAATGTTTGTCTATGGAAAGAAATATGAATTGCAAAACAAAATCTGTTATAATTTGAAAAGAAAATCAAATATGATATATCCTCATATGAACTTTTTATAGTTTAGGTATGCAAAAGCTACTCCTAAAATATTTCCTACTTATTCTGGGGCACTCTGTGCAATAAAAGATCATTACACTACTAATTAAAATGACCTATTTGGGTTAATAGGAAATGAAGGCAATGCTCTATACTGCTGTAGAAGAAGCACCATCAGCTGAAAGTGTTGAACCAGAAGTGATATCTCGACACTTTGCTTCTTTTGATGAAGTATTTTTTACATTTTGTGACCGTGAATTGAAGAAAATTAATACTTTTTATTCTGGTAAGGATGTTCTATATGACTATGTACATATAAATTCAAATAAATGGAAATTTACAATCATATCTATTAAGAATAAAACATTTGAATAAACATTGATCTTCCTTATATATGTATAGAAAAGTTAGCAGAAGCCACACGTAAATATGCAGCTCTTCAAAGCGAATTGAAGACAGCATTAGAATTACAACATGGTGGAGGGAAAAATAAAGGGAAAATGAATGTTAAACCTCATTTACCAACAAGGAAGCTGAGAGAATTGAAACTTGCATTCTCAGAATTTTATTTGTCTCTTATACTTCTTCAGAACTATCAAAATCTTAATTACACTGGTTTTCGAAAGATTCTTAAAAAACATGACAAGGTACATAGAAAAAGAGATTTTGTTTCTTATTGTTGCATTAATTCATACTTATTTTTGTTGTATTTCTCTAGGTTTACAGGTTCATTTAAACAATAATGAAAAAATAAGGAAAGAACTAATACTTATTTTAAAGTCCCTTATCCTATTAAACACAAGTAAAAACTCAGCACACCTCATACATCATAGCAATTTGTGTTTTATATGTACATGGTGTAATATTATCTTTATTTCTATTTTCAGTTATTGTCTGTAGATAGCGGATCAAAATGGAGGATGGAATGTGTAGAAACCGCACATTTTTATACATCAAAAGATATAGACAATCTCATACAAGATACAGAAACTACAGTAACAAATGATTTAGAAGGTGGAGACAGACAACGTGCAATGAAACGTTTACGTGTACCACCTTTAGGTGAGCATCAAAGTCCATGGACCACTTTTAAAGTTGGATTATTTTCTGGTAGTTTCATTGTTCTCTTTGTGGCAGTTGTACTTTCAGGTAATAACAAGAAGTATGTAATAACTAAAGTAAATATAATTATATACTCTATTTTCTTTTATTTTATTTCTAGCAATATTTCACGATGGCGGTGAAAACTTAAAAATTGCATTTAGATTATATCGTGGACCTTTGCTTATTATACAATTTTTGTTTCTTATTGGCGTGAATGTTTATGGATGGCGATCGTCCGGTGTAAATCACGTGTTGATATTTGAATTGGATCCGCGAAACCATTTATCTGAACAACATCTTATGGAATTAGCGGCTGTTCTTGGAGTTATATGGACTCTCAGTTTATTAAGTTTTTTATACAGTGTCAGCTTAAGCATTCCTCCATATGTGAATCCATTAGTTTTAGTCTGTATTATGTTAGCATTCCTCTTAAATCCGTTAAAAATGTTTCGTCACGAGGCACGATTTTGGTTATTAAAGATCATTGTAAGTACTATTAACATAACATACACTGCAAGAATTGCTTCAATTTATAAGAAATAAAATTTTATTTTTATTTTTAGGGAAGAGTTTTAATATCGCCATTTGCGTACGTGAATTTCGCTGATTTCTGGTTAGCAGATCAATTAAATAGTATGGCCACGGCACTGTTAGACTTTCACTTTTTAACGTGTTTTTATATTACCAATGGAAATTGGTTAGAAGCAGGAGATACTACGCAATGTATGTCTGGATCCTTAATTGTTAGACCTATTGTTAATTGTCTACCTGCATGGTTTCGTTTTGCACAATGTATACGACGATATCGTGATTCTAAAGAGGCATTTCCACATTTGGCTAATGCTGGAAAATATTCAACTACATTCCTTGTTGTCATATCTAATACGCTGTGTGCCTACAATGCTGGTAAGTTACAAACAATTTTCTAATGTGATTGATATTATTTTCAATCAGGGATATAAAAAATATTAATTTTAGCGGAATATTCAAATCGTTGGGAAAATCCATGGTTGTGGCTTTGGATCTTTAGTTGCATTGTCAATTCTATTTATTCACTAACGTGGGATTTAAAAATGGATTGGGGTCTTTTAGATAGCAATGCTGGTGAAAATAAATTCTTACGCGAAGAAGTAGTATATTCAGCAGCGGTATGTAAATAAAAGTATATTCTAATCTTTCTTTTTCAGTCAATTATTTATTGCACTTGATACTTTTTTAGGGATTCTATTATTTTGCTATAATCGAGGATTTTATTCTGAGGTTTGCATGGATCGCGAGTTTCATTCTTATTGAGTGTGGATATGTATCTAGTGATTTAATGACATCGATAGTAGCACCTCTTGAAGTCTTTAGGTACGTCTTTAGTTATTTTATTATTTATATGTACCTCAATGAATATTTAAATTAGAGTAATTAGTATATAAAAATATATTCATTTTAAGGCGATTCGTTTGGAATTTCTTCCGATTAGAAAATGAACATTTAAACAATTGTGGTAAATTTCGTGCAGTTCGTGATATTTCAATTGCACCGATAGAAAGTTCTGATCAAACACAAATTTTGCGTATGATGGATGAAGAAAATGGTGTACTCAATAGAGGTAAACGCAAAGTTGGTGGTAAACGACAAGCTACTAGTAAAGAAGACAAACGGGCATTGCTCAAAGAAGAAACAGTTGATATAGATATATCAAATGCTAGTTGAAAATAGTTCAATTGTTTTATTATCAGAACCTATGCAAAGCAATATTATTCCAAATTTAATGTAATTTTTATAGGACAGTAGTTTGTTAGAAAGAGTGCAGGTCATACTTTATGAACAATTAATATTTCCTTTGCGTATCAAAATTGAAGATTGTGAGGCTGCACTGAACAAGTGCCTTGTATATATCCTGTTTATTAAACTATGAATTTAATAACTTAGTTCTATGATATTTATACTACAGTGTCTTCCATAAAACTGTTTCGACACTTAACACATGATTTATAGCTAATAAGCTGATTTGAATGACTTAGATGCTTTTAATTACTTTAACAATGTATGAAAATCATTTTTGTTTAAACAAGTCTTGAATTAACTGTATACTACTAATTAGTATTCAATTGGTAAATACAAAGAAAGATAGATTACTTTATTAGTGATATATCTGTTAATATATATTTATTAGGTACTATAGTCTTCAATTTTGATTAATAAATGCACAGATTCATACTTGAGAAATGTATAAAGTGTATCATAATAGTTGTACATAGATATTAGTGAGTTGTATGTAGAAACAGGGTTGATATTTTAATATGTGCATTTGTTCACTTTGGCGCAACGAGCAATAGTACAGTCTATCTGTTATTGTAGTATTATAATTCTAATTAAAGGGAAAGCGCTCATTACATTATAATGTTCATAATTTTTGCTGACAAATATAAATTCTAGATTAATTGTCAGTGGGAAGTGGTATTTCTAACTTATCTCATCAAACAATTGTATTTATTTGAACTAATTATATATAAAATTTACTAGACTACAGCGTCTCTTACATTATTTAAATAATACATTTAATAACTATTTGTCTTTTTTTGTGATAAGGTACCCATGTACCTTTATATTCTATGCGATACAATACATTTCTAAAAGATAATTATAAAATATGCATTAAGAAACACAAGAGCTTATATGTAGTGACTGCAGAAGGAGATTAGATTTTATACAGGTAGATGTTTGAACAAAATATATGAAGATAATAAGTAAGCCCCCAATGTTGAATTAAGTACCAAGTACTTAAAATTGCAATAGCATTTTTATAGAAGTATTTTTACATTTATATTCTAAAATGTTCAAGGTATTTTAACATGTTAGAAACTATTCTTTTCAGTTTTTGAATACGAACAACAGTAATAATAATAGTAACATTGACAACATTTACTATTATTTATAGTAACAGTGCATAAAAATCTATGCCTTATACTTCTTGTTGAAAATATAACTGGATACACAAACTGTAATCTATCGTCCTTTTCTATATATGTTTTACATAAAACGAAGATTACTCGAACAAATTTTTTATCTCTTATAAAAGAAATAAAATAAAGAATGCCGACAATATAATTTCATTCGCTTAATAGCGAATCTAAAAGAATTGTTACATTATGTTATGTATTACTCACGATAAGGTATTGTTCTTAATGGTATTGTGTATGATGTATTCTTATGTATTTATGAATTAAGTATTCCAATAATTGTGATGGTTTTACACATGTATTTTTATATATTTTGTTATAAAGATAATAGTGATAACAGTAAGTAGTAATATAACGTCTCCGGACCAACAGGATAAAAAAGAATGCCCCGAGAATATTCTGAACGGTTGATCGAGGGAAAATACATTATAGTTATTTGAAAGGTATATATGCATATTTGTACCCACCAGACACCACCTTATAAGAGAAAGTGTCTCCGTCCAGATCAGGTACCTCAAATGCCACAGAAGAATAGTGGTGGCAGGGCCGTTATCTTTGTGCTCCAGATGCAGAAAAAGAATAAGCTGGACGAGGAGGAATTATATACGTAAGATGAAGGAATTTTGTTACCGACAACGGAACTGGAAGTCTACGAGATAATTAAAAACAAATAAAAATAATAACAATAATCTTAGAAAAATCTTTTTTCATCCTGGTAGTTGGTAGTCCGGGGATGTTACAACGGTAATAACAGTGAACAGTGAAATTTATTCTTATTAAAAGAATGTGAGATATTTTTATATTTCGTGTATAACATATTTTCGTGTATATGTTAGTTATATATGCACATCTTTTTTAAAAGATATACGCCATATGTGATTACATATAATTGTAAGCAGTTTGTAGCGAATTAAATATGTAAATAATACTTGCATATAGGCTATTTATAATACATTAATAAAATGTTCAGTATTTAAAGACGAGTGCGCTGTATTTCGTATCCTTTATTTGTTAATAATAATTACGTTCGACAAGTTTTATTTTTTAAATTTATTTATTCATGACATGTTACACGTTATATATATACACGATGGATTTTGCGTCGAATTAATTTCGAGCAGTGACGTTACGACTATACAATAGAATGGCGATATTAAATCGGCATCACGTGTAACTTTTTACAGGCTAAATTATAGAAAGCAATAATTACAAATGACTCGAATAATTTTATGCAAATAAAAATAGTAAGGTTTTGTGTTACGTTCTTTATATGTAATTAATAATATATCTATGTATATTTTTTAAAAACCATTTTAAAATCAGATATCTTAGGGGTTTAGTTTATTATATGCAATCGTACATTCCAAAGATTGTGTTAAACATTTTAATGTATTTCATTTTAGCTCTTTGCAATTCTATATTGAAATTGATTTCATATATTATTGTATAATCATTATTTTAAATTAAACATGATAAAACATGTTTTAAAAGGTAAATGTAATATCTGTACAGCTTGTTTCAGTTTTATATTTTTCTTAAGTTAACTTATGTTGTTTATTATATTGCAAAGAAATAAATCATGATATATTCATTAATTAAACAAAGACATGCTACTACTTGTAAGAACCTCTAGTGACTCGCGAGAAAAATAAAAAGTCAAGTGAAATATGATTGTCATTCTTCTGCAGGATGTGTTCCAAACCTAGCACAAGTATAAAAATTGTAAAAATATTCTTACAAATTTATAAAGTAGAAGAATTAAGTATGTATATATGTATACAATATATATAATATTTTAATATATACTAAAAAATTATGTAGACAACTTTGGCAGTATAAAACTTTAGTTTTTAAGTACAGATAATTTTCAACCATTAAAAAGGGATAAAACATTTCAACTTTTCTTATTCATTTTCCAATGTAACGTTTTAATAGTTTTGTGCATCTAAAATGAATTTATACTTTTATCTTACATTATATTAAGTGAAATATTATAATTATAGTTTACCTTTGGAATTATTTTATAACAAATACACAAAGCTATATGTTATTCCTTTAAAGCCTAAGTTATTTCTCCAAGTACATATTGCTGCATTTTGCAATGAATAATGTACATATAATAAACAACAGCTGGTATAAAATACCATAAAAAATAAATAAATTTACTAATTTTTAAAATCTTACTTATTAAATATAATCATTTTTATACAATTAGAAACACAACAATATGTATCTATTCTCTGTTCTAAACAGATATCATTAGAATAGTTTAGGCTACCAAAGGTCAATAGTTAATATCTACAACAACAATTAATTAAAATTTCAACGCGTACATGTATATACTTGTAACGATGTACGCTCATATAACAAAAAAAAGAAAAAAATAGAGCCTCGAGAGAAGTCTTCAAATGGCTTCTTTAATACAATTACAATTATACAATGAATTTTGCGTCTAACAAATTTTCAAAGCGTTGATAATTGAAATGATAAAAAACTTTCTTCTTTTAATACTAAATTATGCACATTTACACGCGTAAATGCAGAAGAATTTTGTACATTAATTACGAAAGTAACACGATACAACTTGAAAATGTGGATATCATGTTTTCAAGAGGTTTTCGCGGTTCCGATTTCACTACCGTGACTACTGGAAGCTTTCGACTTTCTTTCTGGATCCATAGCGATTGAAATGAATTCTTCTGAAATTTTTTTGTCCAATCCTGTGTATGTTTGAGCTAGATCTACTTGGTCTTCTCCTATGGAAGACATCCTTTTTGGGGACTCCGTTTTTCTTTCAGTCTGTTTCTTCCTTTCCGTGGTGTCTTCGTGTTCCACAGTTATGTGACGTTTCTGCTTTGGTCGAATCTAAAATTAAATATCATTATTCATTACTCCTTCGACTATCGTTAAAGAATATAAACGATAGTATACTAAATTATATTGTATCTAAATTAATTTTATATTAAGGAAATTTCTTCCTTAGATATATGTGTCTAATAAATATATTTCTTAAACTTATATATATTTCACATATATTTTTATTTTTATGTTTGATTATTTATTAATTTAATTGATTTGTAAATTACTATTCTATGTACTTATTCTTATTCCTTACAACAATGAAAATACAGAGTTATGCATTTTACTTTCATTAGCCTGCCTTAAAGAAATAATAAAAATTTTGTTTTTTTCAGAATAAAATATGACATAGTGCATATGAAATTAGGGGAACGGTTTATGTCATTACATTATTGGTTTTGAACTTCTTTCGAAGATATGAAACTTTAAATTGCAAAATACTACTTCGGCCTATTTTCGTGAAAACAGATCGTACTTATGAATTTTTGCTTTGGAAATTATTTAGAGCTTCGTGTTCATTTTCTTTTATTTTAATTTAGAAAGTTTGAGGTATTCTAATAACATTCTTCAAAACTGGAAAATTAATCTTGCGATGGTGGAGATTATTAACAAATCCTTGTTGCAACAAAATTATAATAGTTTGAATAGAGAAGAATGTTGCAAATAATTAAAATATCTGCAAAATTCTATAATTCTGCTACAATAAATAATAGTAAATTATACAGAATAAAATTTGATGAAAATTTGACGTATAGTTCTAGAGATTTCGCTTAGTTTCTGATAGTTGGATCAGAAAGCATTGTAGTTTCGAAGAAAATACAAGAGAAATTTTAAGGTGACATATCTCTTAAATGAATTTCACTTCTATTAAATCTGACATTTAATTATATGACATTACAGAGCTATATACAGGTATATGTGTATATTATAGTCATATTATAAATTTATCAAGAGTTTGAATTTTGATGAAACATTTTGGCACAATATTCTATATACAGTCTTCTATTATCGATTATTTTCTCAATGAATTCAAATAAATACAATGGCAACGAAAGATATTGACAAATACTCTCACTTTTAAATGAAACGTTTCTTTTTATCAGGTTCTATATTTCATTTTCACAGTTTGAAATTTTTGCAGTCGTATGAGGAAACTACCAACTAAGCGATACGAAATTTAATATTCCGCAATCCAATTAATTGATATGTAAGTGCTATAAGAAATACAATGGTGTAGCAATACTTTTTATAGTCACAGTAAGTAAGGGATTAACCATTTTCCATGAAATTTCAACAATCTTAAGAACACTTACGTATTATACGTAATACAAAGATATATCTAATTTCCATATCAAATCAAGTACAAAAGGAGACATTAAGAAATAGAATTCGCTACGTTTCGCTTTCACAAATATTGAAATCTGCGAAGAAAGATTTCGAAAGAGCAATTAGGAGCGACAAGAACGGTTCAGGAATTTTTCCCGTGGTTACGCATATAATTATATATGCAAAGGGAAACGGCAGAAATCGATGTCAAAGATACTGATGGCTATTTTGACACGACGTTACTTTCTAGCGTGAAAGATCGCGAATGAAATACGAAGGGAATATTATGCTGAGTCGGATACCTACGATTTGCGATGGAGGACGAGCTGCGTATGGCATGTGTGGTAGCATAGGAACGGCACCATAAGCTGGGGCAGCTATGGGCAATGGTCCAGCAGGCACGAATCCTCCAGGAAATTTTGCAGCAGCGCCAGCCATTGCATAAGGCGACTGTCACAAAGTAGAATTTGTTAACTTATTATTTTGTTGTCTTTTTCTTTCTTTTTAGTTGTAGCACGTTTCAATCCACAAGGAACTTCTATCATTAAGATTTCTCGATAGAAGAATTTTCTATTTTCTGCTTTCCTAGCTAATTCATTTTAATGAGTACGTTATATGTAATAACATTAAATGTAATATTTGTGTGATGAGATGTAATACTTGTGATATTCACAGATTGTCTAAATCTTTGCAGTAATACACTGTGAAGATGATGGTTGAGATGTGTATAACACGAGGGATTAGATTTCGTTATAAAACTTGTATCTTTTAAGGAAGGAAAACATTTTTAATATTCGGTTACGATAACTGCTATATACTTTTGTACTTTGTATGTGTTTAAGTGAAATCATGATTCATCGAAGACCAAGATTTTCTTCTTTACCCAAAAATGTATATTAAATGTGTAGTATATCAAAGAATTATCTGTACTATTTTTTATAATTATTTATACTACATATTAATTAAAATATATTAAATATGCCATTGAAACATATGTAATGAAATATTTATGCATTACCACATATTTTTGCATATTGCAAAATCTCTAAAAATAGGTTGAAATGAATAGGGAAAAAAGGAAGAACTTTTGTTCATTTTTTTTTTATAAAAATAATTCATCTTACCTTTCAGTCATAAAATTGAATGTTTATCAATATGTTAGAAAAGTATTCACTACGTTGAAACGTACATTAGGATACATGTCATATTAATGGAAAGAGAATTGCTGTAAATTGGAAAACATAATTATCAATTTTGCAAGTCGAGTGATTCTAGTATCAGCATTCGATACACCTAAACTATAAAATCGCTTAAAAAATAACAACGTAAGCAAAGAAGCGATTCAAAGATAATTACTTAAACTGATCCATTTATATCAAACTTAATGCTTTATATAACGCAACATTTAGTTTGATACAGATCACATCATATTATTCACTACATGACCTATTCCGCAAAGCACTTTCAAATTAAAAACGAACATTAATCAATGTCGCATATATATCTGCAATAAATTACCCGTCACTAACATTCCATTAAACATCAACCTCTCTCTGCCCAACCCACTTAACTGTTAGACAAAACAACACCTACATCTCATCAAATAGAATTCAACAACTAGATCACCTATAAAATAGATAAAATAAATCCACTGTATCCATTCTAAATCATCCGTCACTAATATAAAATTCCATTAGATATCAACCTCTCTCTGCCTAATCTACTTCAGTATATTAAATAGGACGATATCCGTATCTTATTAAATAAGTTCAACCACCATCAAGATAATAAAATACATTCACTGCATCCATTCTAAATCATTCACCATTAAAATCGCACGACACATCAAGCTCTCTTTGATTAACTCATTTACAATTAAAAGAAGATGACATGTACAGCGGTTCACGAACATGAGTTTTGGATCTTATTAAATTTACTTTATAATATAGCCAACTGGTGGCACAGTATTTGGATTTAAATTTACTATTTTTTTAAACTCTTTTTAAACAGATTCTGGGGGTTGAATTTCGAAAAACGCCCAAACACGTGTTCGTTTATTTCTAGTGGAAAGTTTGCATGCCGAATTTCACGTCTCTGACTTTAGTGGACATAGAGATACGGTTATCCTGTAAAAAAATTTGACCCATTTTTCCCCCTTTAGGATCTGTAGTTTCCATAAATCTTTCTTTATCTCATGCCTACGTCATAAAAGAAGTATACTGTGCAAATTTTACGTTTCTAGGTACACCGGTTTGGACTGTGCGATTGACGAGTAGGTCAATCACTTCTGTATTATATAAAAAGGCATAGAATTTATTATTCTTTATCTTTACATTAAAATAGGATTATACTATTAAGCTTTATCTATATTTAACACAGTAGATTTCCTTATTATAGCCTCACTAAATACTGTGACATTCACCACATAAACATTGATAAATAAATACAGTAGAGTTGCCCCTTATAACGCGGCTACATTCTGCGCTATACATATATGTTATATGTGGATTCGCAGTACAGAACGTTAGAATTAAGTAAGTTTTTTGATGTAACAAAAGCTAATATGCATTCTAGTTTTGAACAATAAAAATTTCATCATTATATAATATAATATAATATATATATATATATATATATACACACATATAATACATATAATATATAATGAAGAAATTTATATATATATATATATAGAAAACATATTATCGAATTGCTTAAAATTAGGTTCCACTATTATTCAGCTTCAGAACTGGGTATATTCATTATTCGCAGATATTTTCTCCCAATTACTTTCTTAAGAAACATTTTACTTTCATCGTTATTCTCCAAATCGCGTTACACGAGGGCAGTAACAATGTTTTGATCACGTTCTACGGTAGCACCGCGTTACATGGGGTTCTACTGTATGTTCCATATCATCTACCGCTATCATTCAACCAGACATTAACTTCCTTTCCGATCTCTTATTTAATCACCAAACAAACCATCTCATCTCACGTCTCGGTAAATAAAAGTAAACTTCACCAACGAGAGAATAAACATAGCACGCATTCCTGGTCGAAACCAATCGCAACTATTCACCGCAAGAATCTCGCAGGCATTCAGACCGCAAACACGTATTACGCCTGGAGCATCCTCGAGAACTCAAAGGGGAATCCGAAAAGCGAGGCGAGAGAGAAGCTGACTTGCTTTATCCTGCTGACACAGAAACACCTGCACCTCGAGCTCGTGCATCTCCGAAATGTAGGCACGGAGATCGCCCGGAGCTCGGAGTTTCTCTCGACGCTTGTCGTCTGAACTTTCTAGCTCGCGTGTCACTGACCTATCCCTACCTCCAGTTCGCCGGAGGTCGAGCCGTAGTAGCCGAGTACGAAGGGTCGTGGGAGAGGATCCGGCCTCACCTGGATCATCGGATGCATCGGTAGCATCGGCTGCACCACGTAAATCGGCTGACTTTTCGGCACGTGGTTCTGAGCGGTGACCCACTGATGGACCATGTTACGGGTCTTCAATCGACCATCGTTTGTTACTTCGTCGACGTTGCTCGCTCGAAGACATCCGCAGAGCTTCGGGGTCAAGGTCAGACAGCTGTAGCCCGAAACCAACAGTTCGGCTACGCTGGTCACTAGCAAACCGATGCTTGCCAATAGGCCGGCCCAGCTATTCTCCACATCGGCTGCTTCACTGTTTTCATCCTGTAAAAAGACGATAGTTATTTGTATTCTTTTTATCCTTTTCTTTTACTATCTTAGCTGTGTGATTCGATTCTATCGCGTTAACTCTTCCTGGTACGCTATGGTACAATTGACGGGCTATCTGAGAAAAGTGAGCCACAGTTTCTTCTGGATATGAGTTTAAGTGTTAATTTATTTCGATAAGCTGTGTTAATTATGAAAGAAAGAGAAGGAATTAATTTTTTTTCGAGTTAAACCTAGACAACATAAGAAACTAATTAGTAACACTAGATAGTATAACAAGAAATTAGTTGTTGCATTGAATATTGTGTGCCCACATCTATTTTAAATCATACATTACTCAGTTTGTTGAATATTGAGGTTGGTTTAGTTTTGCTCGCAACGTCTCCTATATAGATGTTGATTGCATTTTTTTTAGTCAAATAACTGAATTCTCATGAAATTATTATTCGTTTTGTAAATATAAAAGAAACAAAGCTTTTTAAAATTCATTATAATTTGTTGAAAATGACAACATGAGTTCGTGCTCGCCATCTATATTCAGATGCATTAGTTATAAGAAATAGTAACTAGAAGATAGTCCTAGTTACAATCGATAGATTTAATCGATAGACTTAAGATGCCTATCCCTAGTTTGTTTTTATCCCTAGTTTTTGTAAGCGCGCGCAATAAAGGTTTCTTTGGCTCACAACGGTGTGATAGATTTATTCATTCAATATAATAATAACTATTGTGATCCTACCTCTGAGTATAGAAATAACAACATAATTATTAATAATTAATAATTAATTAATATTGAAAAACTTGCAAATTTATTCAATTCATCACTCTGTCTTATGAGTTCCTCTTGCAGGTAGACTTTTTTTACTGTTTTAAAGTGCTTTTTTCGTTATTATGTTTACAAGTATATCGATATTTTAGCTACAGTGTAGTTTTAGCCTATCACATGTAAACTGTGTAAAATTCTCAGAAGAATTAGAAAGATAATATTAGTGTTAGAGAACAAAGATATATCACAATTACTGTTAAATAGATTGAAAAAGGAGGAAAAGAAGATTCACTGGACAACAAAAATTATAATAACATGCTAGAAGTATGTTATAAATGATGGTCTTTGCAATTTGTAATGGTATATGGTACTTTTATTTTATTAATGATTGATGTTACTTTAATTACAAGGTCATTAGCGTTAATTACATTTGATTATTTACATTAGACTGGATTATTAATTGCCTTAGACTTTCTATAAATTTTTGCATTTTATCAGCTTTTTTCTACTTTAAATATGCTAATTATCTTCAACAAGGAATTTTATTGCATATTTATTGTAAAATATATATGTAAGATTTATAGATATATAATCTTTATTATCACTAGAATATAGAATAATTTATTGTAATAATTAATATAGAATAGTTTTTATTATATGGTATAATAAAATTATATATTTATAACTCAATATGTGCACGTCTATTATATATTTTTCAACAAATAAATAATAAATAGTTTTATTACATATATGTAATTTAACTAATGTATTAGTATTTAAAAACACGTAGAAATGTTTATCTTGAAACTTTTGACACTCGATATTCAGCTGAGCTATTAGTTTCTTCTCCTATTGTTCCCGCAACCTCATTGCATTGAATGTCACACAAAAATATAATGTAACTTAATGTATTAACTTGAATATTGTTATATCGTAATATAAACAGTAAGTTTCAATTTTTGTCGTCTGATGAAAGTGTAAGGTTTAGTTGATTTTTAAAAATCTTATGGTAAAAAAAAGGTGGGTCATAAAGTTTAATATTATCCCAATGAAAGACAAATTAGGTATAAAGACGTATGAAATACTCGGAATAATTAACGAGGTACGTTACTGTAGAAGAATGGTAAGCTGGTACTTCTTCGACTGAAAAGTAAAGATAAATATACAGGTACAGGGTACCTACTTCGGAAGACTTTCTCTTGTCAAGCGGTTGAACGAAACTATAGCAATTTATATTCGTCAAAGTCTATTTACTTTGACCCAACAACGTTGCATTTGAGACTCGTTTAACATTAACAACAACAAATTAATTAAACACAAAAAATACGATACGTATAAATAATATCCCTTTTTGCATCTCCAAGAAACTTTACAATTTGTCCGGTAAGAATATTTGATACATTTTTTAGCGATATTATACAAATAACATAGAATTCGATTATTGGATGTTAAATTTACTTAAATTTATTATTATAGATTCTCCAAAATTTCTCCTTGGTCACTCAACTTATTCTAAATCGAATACAAATGCTGAATCATTCAAGGCATTAACTCTTGCTAAATAAATATTCAGAATCCATACAAGTATATTGATGGCTCGGTTTCTAAAACAGGATCGGAATGTGCTATCGTCTATGGAGATGACATATTTAAAATTTATATTACCTAACAATATTAGCATTAAATCAGCAGAATTAATAGCAATTCAACTTCTTATAATTGACCAAAAAAAAAAAAAAAAACTACAGTATCCTCACCGATAACAGGGATGCTATCATATTTATCAAGTAGAGAGATCTGATGACATCGTACTTGATATATTGGAAACAAATCAGTCCGTAATTAATGAAGGTGAAACAGTTATTTTTGCATAGATGAATATTCCTCTATTACACGTTGGCATCAAGATAACAAAGGATGTGCCTGCCTTGTCTTTAACAAAAACATTTGAAAAATCTCCAATTCAACTGGAACTGTTTAATCTGAATCATCAAATGAATGAAACAGACAAACTCTGCAGCCTCGTATGCAGTCGAAATCAACGAAGAATTTTTTAACAAGAACCTAGTTATCAGGAAGCTCGATCATCGACATGAAGTTGTATTAAACAGACTTAGAATTGGTCAGACTAAACTTGTACATGCACATCTAATCTCAAAATCTAATTCGTCAAAACCTAACACTAACCAACCTACGGTATTTGTAATTGTCAAATTACCAACAAACACATGTTCTATAAATTGTTTTAAATACAATTACTCTCGTAACAAATACCAGATCAAAGGAGCTTTAGGTGGAAATCTCTATGGTAAAACTCAAGTTTCAAGCGTCTTCCCCTTCCTGAAAGGCATGCTATTATTTAGCGATATTTAACTATAATATCCTAATAATAATAAATTCCTTTCTGCTAATATTGTCGTCGCTAATAACCAGGTGGTAGAGTTGATGCGATGTTAAAATGTCTAAACTAAAGAAAATTTTTCTATTTATTTTATTTTTCTTTTTAGAATTTTTGTTTACATTATTATTTTTAGAATCAATGATTTTCTACTCAAAGAATTTTTTAAATTTAAGACAATGTGGATCTTCGAGTATTTTCTATTCCCAAAAGTGTTTATTTTATAAAAGAGTTAAAATATGTTTGTACTACCTTTTTATTTAATATTTACACTTTAAATAACATTTATTAGTTTTACTGAAAATTCATATTAGTACTGTTATACTAGCATTAGTATGTTAAATACATACCCAACAAACATATACAAATTTATATACAAGCTACAACATTTTTAACATTATTTTACAAAATTATCATCACAAAACTCTTATCGTTTAATATTAATATTGTTCT
The DNA here is from genome assembly GCF_040668555.2 of Bombus flavifrons. NCBI lineage: Eukaryota > Metazoa > Arthropoda > Insecta > Hymenoptera > Apidae > Bombus > Bombus flavifrons. Next base: position 2,665,823 of record NC_138442.1, read on the forward strand.
TTTATTAGCATATTTCGATCATTTCACTAGAAAGGATAAGTGCATTTATCTTTCAAATTACCATTTTTTAAATCAACACAAACTTTCTTAACTTTCTTAACATAACATACTTTCGATCCACGATTAATTCTGTAATTCACCTTTTCACCTTTCGATGTATACATTTGTATAGATTCGAATAACGAAGATTTATAAATCTTTTAATCCATTGTTAGTTTTGTAATCCTGCTTTCGTGAAAAATTTCCTAGATTCAAATCCTCTTATAAGGATTTATGCATCCTTAAAACGGTGTACTTCGAATTCATCATTATTTCCAGTGCTGTTTAAACTCAAGTTAAATCCAAAGATTTATAAATCCTTCGATCGATCATTACTTTTGCAATCCTCTCTTTTCTAAAAAGTTTCTCAGACTCAAGACTTATAGTAAAAGAATTTATGAATCTTTGAGATTGTACATCTTCGATCCATCATTAATTCTGTAATCCACTCTTTCGCGAAACTTGTTTAGATTCCTATTACGTTACAAGAATTTATGAATTCTTAAAATAGTACATCTTTGATCTTTACGAATACACACATACATATCATTAAAGTTTAACTTTTTACGAACAAATTTTTACAATAGAAATGTTTACTTTTCCACAGAGCTTCATAAATAATAACTGACATTTATAGAAGAATAGTAATTGAATAGGTCAATAATTGCTGATATGTATAAATTAACAAATTTAGTAACAGTGGTCGTTTTCAAAATATTAAATTCAAGGTATAAATGTCGAATAGGAGAATAATATAAAACTATATAGTTCATATAGAACATGAAAAGATTCTCTAATTTTTTTCTTAAGAAATATTTCAGTATGAAACAGTTGACGAAGGGAATAACTTAACAGATTCAAAGATATAAATCTTTCAAAAATAGATGACAAAAATTTGACAATAATTTGTGAGGAACGAGTAATATTAGTATATTTATCAGATTAACTTAATGAATATTAGCCCACATAAAATAATATTATTAATATTTTTTAACTATCCAAGAAGCCAAGACGCACATTTAATTCCAAAATAAAATGAAAGTATAATTTTCATGTAGAATTGCTTGACAGTGTATTTTTAAATTACTCTTCCATAAATGATAGATAATGTGGATTATCATAGTTTTCATCTCAAGCTTTCATATATCTTTTCAGCCAATTTAGTTCCAGGAATTTCCTCGATATTTTTCTCATTACCATTTCTTTCTATCGTTCAATCTTCTAAAATTGTATGAAATTCAAATATTTTGTATAATAAACAATTCTTTCTCACAATAAAATATCATGCTTTTTACCTGTAGTTTTCACATATAAACTGCACCAAATTCTTGAAAGAAACAGGAAAAGATATACCGATATACACATTAGAAAATACGAAACTATTTAAAATACGAAACTTTCACGAAGCTTCTTTAGATTCCTATTACACTATAACGATTTGTTAATCTTTAAAACAGTACAGTTCTGATCCATCGATTGCCTCGCGCAATCCTTTAAAATCCAGGTTGCTGCATCTGGAAAAATGTATTTCGCAATAGATCATTGACCGGAAGAGGCGCGTTCCATCGGGTCTAGAGGCGAAGCAATTTTGTGAAATTTCACGATGGTGTGTGCCCTGACCGCGTTTTAGCCTTGGCATTGGAAACTTTCTCCGGCGATCAAACGGTTCCAACGGTTTCAAGCCCTGTTCTGGTTGGTTTGCGACGCCGAAACTCGTCGACCCGACCGATGAATGAGAAAACGATCGGACACGAATTTCGGCCACCGACGTTGGTTACTAATTAGCATATGAATCGATCAACGATAGTCATTGCACTACAAGCTTAAGTATTAAATATAATATAAGGTTTGCTATGTTAGTCCCTTTCTATTTTCACTTTAAGAATTTTTCTATACCATCGATCAACAATTTTTGAGTACAGCTCTGACATGACATTTTTTCAGATCTATTTTCCTGGAATTATGCTTTATCTATAATTATCTATACATTGTACAAAGATACTTTAGTGTTGTGGTCGATAGATAACTATCTTGTGAGATATTCAGCACTAATGTCAAGTTTTTAAAATTTTACAAATAACAAAGTAACGAAGAAATGATGAAAGTGAGAAAGTAATATGGTTATACACGACTTGTATGAATTCCACGTTTCAACATTTTTAAAGGGCAAAATTAATCATTCCAAATAATTGCGTAAGTTGTGTTATATTAATTTTATCGTGTTATATAATATATTAATTACGAGGCGCCTATAATATTATTATTTAGAGGGCCGAATTATAACTACGAAACTGTTAATAATTATGATTTTTCTGATTAGAAGTAATCAAATTTTAAATAATGAAAATTATGTTTTCTCGTACGTGTTACGTACGCGTAAAACTGTTACTACATTCATATTCATAAAATTGAGTATCATAAAGCAGAATTTACGGATGTAACATGCACATGAAGATATGTCTCCTTTATTAAAACGAAACGAAGCGTAAAATAAGAAAGTCCACATCTCATTTTCATTCATAATGTTATGCATCTGCGAGACGCAGAATTCATAGTTTACATGGTTCGTATTTTAATACGAAGTATAGAAAATTACATAGTCACAAAGCTAATTTACTTATTAAACAACGTAATCATCTGAAAGTTCTATTTTATTTTCTATTTTACTAGAAACGAAAGAATATCTTATTAAAAATAAAACGTTTAAAAAAATTTTATAGAAAATGAAGGGGTACAAGATATGGATACGTGTTTTGTTCATTTAATGACATTTTTATAATTTCCACATCATTAGGCCTTCAAAACCCATCAAAAAAATGAAATTCTTTATATCTCTATGGTACCTTTAAAAAATTCCTAATAAGTTTCTTTAAATAGCGAGCAGCGACAAAGTAAACTATTAAACTATAGACGATACTGATAGTAAGCTTTAAATGAGAAAAGTATCGTTTTGAGATCGTCAAAATATGGTTATAAAGATATTTTTCGCGACTCTTCGTAGAACGTAAAAGTAGATCTTCATATCTTTTTGATGTCGGCTTGTACAATATAACGTTTTCTGACTTTTCTATTTTCCTGTGAGACAGATTTACAATTAATTTAATCAATCAATAATTATTATTTTCTTGTGTTAGGTTACCAGAGTTATCAGAGTTGCGTATTATTTGAATAAAATATTAAAAAGATGATTAGTTAAATATTAATTTATCTTTGATTTATTCAATTAGATCTTTGGTCATTCTTTCATTTGCTTTTTGAAGTTATTTTGAAATGATGCGTTAGTTTATTTGTATAATTATTTCGTTATTTGATTATTAAACGAAATGCATTTTTTGTTTTATTTTTTATCTGAAAATAATTTCTTATATGATTTCCAATACTATTATAGTGGAGTTTCTTCACAGTCTTTTACTTATACAGTCTTACACAGCTTACATTATTCCATGGTAATTGAAATGAACAAAACACATATCCATATCTTGTATCCCTTCATTTTCTATGAAATTTTTTAAAACGTTTTATTTTTAATAAGATATTCTTTGATTTCCAATAAAATAAAAAATAAAATAGAACTTTCAGATGATTACGTTGTTTAATAAATGGTGCTACGTTTTAAAATGATTTGGTTCTATTATTTATAACCCAAAAATATCCAGAATATAGTGTGTAAAATTTCATATTATATTATTTGAAAGATAAATGAATCAAAATAAAATATATTATACTTCAAAATGATTTTATTTAATTTTCACATAAAACAAAGTTATTTCTACTAAATAATTTCTTGTAATAATACAAAAATCATAAATTAATATAAAAATATATAAAATAGCAAATTAGATGACTGAAATAACTCATTATTTGAAATTGTTATTCTCTATTTTTACCCTAAATAAAATTTGTCCAAATCTGATACAAACATTATACTATATTGCTATAATAAACTTTATCAACTTATATGTAACTTATACAACCATGTATCTCATATACAGTACCGTTCATAATTATTTCAAACAATTCTTTATTTTATACCACATTTTATACTTTCCTTCATTTCTATAATAAAAGTTAAGTAAAGATTCCTTGCAATTGCTAACATATACAATGAATGTTTTAACGTAAAAGTTGTTTGGGTCTTAAATTCATATCGAAATTCATATTCGAATATCAATCAGAAAAGGTGTCTACAGCTCTATGGTAAATATACAGATATCGAGTGTAATTTCAAGTTACATAGTTGGATTATTGTACATGTAAAATTTATTAAGTAAAAGAAAGTTAATAAAATTCAGTATAAGATTCAGTGTATGAAAATCATAGGAGAAAACATGATAAGTACATGTTTGTCGACTGTTTTTAATTTGAATGTCATATTAAGACTAAAGGGGAATGTTTTAAAATAAAACGGCTAAACGTGCGACGAATCTGTTATATAGATTCAAAGATATAATTGATGAGAGTTTTTTTAGAAGCTAAAGATACAATTATTAAGGTACTTGTAATTTAAATATTATGATGAGCAATATTTTTTAGAATCATAAAAAGGGTAGAGAAATGGATGTACTTTTAAAATTAAGTAAAACAACAATCTTGGCAACGTGAGATCAATTGACAACTATATTGAGCTCTATAACTTTAGAACTGCCTGTACCAAATGGAAAATGTGACACCGTATTTTCTTTTTTTTTTCTATATTCTTCACATAAAATTCGCGTATTTTAAAAACGGATTCTACCAAATTTCATAATACAGTTCTACTTTGCTGCAAGAAAAGAAGAATAAATTTTTATCTCTTTTGTAAATGTAAAGAGAACAGAGTTCTGTAAGAGCCGTTATAATTATCAATTGAAATTAAACTAGAACTAAAACTCGATTCACCATTTCGTTTTACGGATCCTTCTTCCAGCAGGTTCTTAAAAAATGTCCATCAACTATCCAGGTCGTTCTAATATAATAATTACGACTGGTAGTATACTTCAATAGAAAATAGAAGAAAAGAAAGTATAAAGTAAGATGATCTATCGTATGTTAACCTTTACACAGGCTTCTCCATCGACGTGAGAAATTTTTATCGATCCTTACAGAACCTGCTTCTCGTTCATAGAGCAGTATTCAACGACGACATCACGGTAATAATTTGCTGATGAAGTCACCGTTAACTTCTTAGTAGCTTCGCGCAATAGGCACGCGCCAACACAATCTCCCTCGGGCATTGAATTATACTTATCGCTTTGCTAATGATTGATCGTAATTGATACCTTCGCGTTATAATATATATCTACGGCGATTGCTAATGCAACTCGAGGAGTTGAAATGTTATCACTGAAGATGCGATATGTTACATGAAAGATGGTCGCGTGTAAACCAGTGAAATGGGAACGTAATTATCCATTTCCGCTTACTTATTAGCTTGAAAAATTCCAATTTCTTGGCGCAGTAATGTGGAAATTAATAACATGTACTGTTAATCACCAATTTGATAAGCTGTGCTAATTTACGACTAAGGAGAATTTATTAATTAGATAATGCTTTACCTATTTGTAAATGTATGTAATGTAAGCATTACATCAGTATTGGTACTTGAAAATGTGCACAGGATTATAAAAGTATCTGATCACTTGTAGATACCTTTCATGAAAAGATGTACATGGTATGTGTGTTATAGGAAACATTTTGAAAATTTGTTAATACTGTTATGAGACTGGACTCTCGTGGTCGTGTTGGTATAGTTTGGAAGAGATCTGGAATAATATACATATACGAGCGAATACAAAACAATTTTTAAGACTCGAGTTTCTCGAAAGCTGAGCCTCGGATGAAAAAATTTTATTCTACATTTTCTTTCAACTTTTGCATAAAACCGGACTCTGCATAGGGATTACGAGTAATATAATACAAATATAAATTTTCCATAACGAATCGGAATCATCTCCACGAATAGAGATGTGATGTCAATTAATTTTTTAATCTTAACGATATTTTTTTAAAGTATGTATATATTATGTTTGAAATAATCCCAAATTATTATAGTATAAATAAAGTAGGTAGTATAGTATAAATAAAGTGACTGAAAGAGATGGAATAAAATACTGTTTTGTAAGAACCAGAATTTATAGCTCGATAAAATTCTTCTGGTGGAGACAGTAATAGCTTATTATTGGTAAGTAATAAATAATAATACATTTTCGATAACAATTTTAAGTAATTTTTTAATATTCGCAATACTTTTTAAAAAGAACATTTAATTCATATAATAAAGCATCGAATACTTTATCTAAGGTGAAGCTATTTTGATAGACAAAATTTTAGTTTAATGAAAAAATATTTTTAAATATGTACAACTTTTATCTGGATGAAATTTAATTTTGCATTGTCCTGGCAATAATGTGAGATTTGGCTTACATGATATATCTTCAATGAATGTTATCTTATAATTCAAATCATAATACAAAATATTATTATAATTATATCATCTATAGTTCAGCACAATTGTTGAAAGTTTTCAATAAAAATATGTATGTCCTCTCCAACATTTATTTGATCATTACTTCAATACTTGTTATTTACTATATAAATAATTGCATGGATTATTAAATAATTAAGAATTTAACTGACGGAAAAGAGAACAAAAGTAAGGTAGAAAAATAGTGATTAACAATAATACGGCAATGTTCAGCAGAGAAAAAGAAATAGGAAAGGAGGGTACCGGTGAAAGTACAGACAATACGTACCGGAACAGTGAGCAAGGTCACTTCCGGTGTCCTCTGTGAGTCTCTGACGATAGCAGTCAAGGCCGTAATTGCAGCCATATTCGAAAGGGCAAGGGCAACGAGGCTCGCTGCAAGGTGAGCCGTGGAAAAGCTGGAATTTGTCTTGCTCGACGATGTTGCAAGCGTCGCGACAACACCCAGCGCTCCTGCGACAAGGGCACCCACACCTGCCCACAATCCTGCACCAGAACCGCCTAACGCAGCGCCATGGACCAGCACCAGGATACCGAATACTACGAGAACTACACCTGAGAAACATTAAAATCGAGTTACATTATAATGTGTTTTACGATGATAACAATTAAGTTTTAATATAATGTAAATAAATGTAAATCATATACAGGGTGGTTGGTAACTAGTGGTACAAGCGAAAAAGGGGGTAATTCTACGCGAAAAAAGAAGTCGAAAATATAGAATAAAAATTTTTTTTCCATCGAGACAACGATCTACAGTGAGATCCGTTATAACGAGACGCGATAAAGTGCACGCGTACCGAGCAAAAATTCAAAGTCGATTTTCTCGAAAACAAAGCGTCAAACGAAAAATTTTTATTCTATATTTTCGACTCCTTTTTTCGCGTAGAATCTCCCCCTTTCCGCTTGTACCACCAGTTACCAACCACCCTGTATAAATGTAAATCATATACAGGGTTATATAAGTATAAGATTACAATTACATAAGTTTAAGACACCAATTAAAAAACACGTACAAGTATATGAGATACCCTGATTTTAAAGGTAAATTAAAGAAAAAAATTTTCTTTAATTTTTTAAATGTGTAAAATTTGAAACATAGTCTTCAAAATTAGAAAGCAATCTATATCATTACGATACTTGAAAAGTTTAGGAAACCTTTTATTGCAAAGAATTATACATATACATGGTTATGCTCGTTTACTTTCATTTTAGAACTTGATCCTTCTAAAACATAGTAATCAACTTTTTGAAACATTCTTAAAACAATTATGATTCACATGCAATGTGAAAGATAAAATGAGTGTCTTAAAATACATGAAATTGGTTTAAGAACTATCTTTTTCTACAATGAAATTCACTTTTGTCCTCTATACAAATAACACAGTACACATGAACATTGAAATAATTGTATTCATTAGAGTGTCGCCAGAGAACATCGAATAACAATGAATTGCAGCGCTGCAATTCTCTACGGTTTGCAAACCCGCGGAAAGAGTTACACAAGTATGACTTTCTAAGTGAAATGTTTTCACTTTTACGCCGATTTCTATGCAGTTTGGAGAAATGTATGCTCGGCCGGTCAATGGAAATTCGTGTATTTTTCATGTATAGAAATCCAAACCAATCAAGATACTACGCGAAAGTGGAAACCGCATCATAACATGTTCGACTTGCTTGTTTATGTACTATATGATAATTTCAAAAATATTGTTGCTTTCTTATCTTAAGTAAATGTTTTCTAATGCTATTGCGGACTCAATGATCAGAACATCGAGTAATCAAAAATTTAAAGATGGGCTCTTGCAAGAAAAATTGAAAAACAAGAACAGAATGTTCATGAAATGATTGCATTCGTATTCAAAAGCTTTGGTGCTCTTTAATACTAATATTTATAAAATAGTTCAAACTAAATGACCTTCTGCCTCTTATTTAAAATAAGAAAAAATAAAGAAATATATGGGATAGATAATATTTCTGAAAAATTCGATTCGACAGCATATCGTAATCAATTCGGATAACCAAAGTCCTAGACTTGATAAAAATATGGATCTTTTGCGATTGTATGTAATAAATTGTTCATATTTAAATAAACTACAGGTTACACTGTTATTATCTTCTTTATTACATTATTATTTAAATAAGTACAGAATTACATAAGGAAGAAATAAATTTTGTAATATCTGTTTGTAACAATAATTATTGAGAGAATAAATGCTGCTGACGAATAAAAATTAATGCAAAAATTGCTTGTTAAAAATTATCCACACGTATGAAGATTACTTTGTTCTTTTTATAAATTATTTATTCATTTCTCCCACAGGCTGATTATATTAACATTTGAAACTTCAAAAATTAATTAATCTGATTGAAAGACATTTTGAAATATTCCTCCTAATAAAGATAAACTACTTAAAATAATTAGCGTGTTTGATATTTGCAAAATAAAGTATTAATTGTAAAAAAATAGCATATTCAGTACGTTTCAGCATTTCTGGTGTAATTTCTGTGATACGAACGATTTTGAGAACTAGATTTTCCAGCAAATAATTCCCTAATTGAGTGATATAAATATGTATCATGAAACTAAAAATTAAGTAGAGTACGTGTTAAACTAATTTTATAACTGTATTTTGTACTGTATTTTTATAATTTTGTTTTTGATTCTCTTTCTCTCTTCCCTTCTCTCTCTCTTTCTCTATTTGCATTTCAGTCATTTCGATCGAGATATCTTTTTTTCTCATTTCGTAGCAATCAATATGGATTATTATATCATCAAGGATGATGAGGAACAAATGAACCTGTACTTATATGTGTATTTACATGAAATTAAATAACTGATCGCTATTAAGGATCACGTTTAATTAATCTGGAATTCGCTATTTGTTGATATTGAAACGGCTGGCAAACACGTTTGCTGTGAATTTATAATGTTATTACATAATTGGATTAATTCCGATGAAACAGGTTCTTCCAGTCATTCAGATTTTAATCGATTTTCGACTATCAAAGTTATCTTGTTATTATCCAGGTATGTAAATAATACATAAATAATGTGTCATTGTTGAAAATTAGATTTGTTAGAAAAAATTACTGATTGTATTTTATTTTATAATATACTGTATGTAATATTGAATTAATTATTCGTTTCTTAATAAATGTTGATGTTAACATTATTTACAAACGTCTAATTAACTTTCTAAGCAATATTATCTTGTCTAAATGGCTAATAATTGCAGAATTTATTTGAGAACTTGAGATAGAGCTGTTGATAAAAGAAAAAGCTACCACTTTATTGCTGATAAAATTAAATATTTGGTTTTCTAATGTAAAATTTGCATATAATACAGCGAAGGAAATTTAACATTTTTGTAGAAAGTATGAAGCTTCTCTTTAATGATAATCTAACAGTACTGAATAACATGTTTATTAAATTTATTAAATCTACTTAATTTTATTATTAATTTAAGAAGTCTTGGAATAATTATCGAAGTAATACATGTATAAAAAATTATATTCAAACGTAGATTCTATTGGATATCAAATACGCCTCTCAAGTATGTTTACTTTCCCTTGCTATACACACGTCATTTAATTATTTGTCTCTAATATCTTATTCGTATGTCACTTACGTTGCACAATCCTTTGGAAAAAATTTTTACTGTACGTATACTGGTATCATTTTAAAAATTGCTTCGCATAAAATATAGAATATATATAATATATCAATTTTTATATTACATATTATGTATAAAATATATAATATACCGCATAGAAATGCTTATATATAATTCAATTAGTTGTATATACTATAACGAGTTTTATTTCTGTTCCTTGTTACAATATAGGATATAAAGATACATTTCTTGTACCTTGGAGATTTTATAGATTGTTATAGAACAGCTTTTAGATTATTGTTTCGAGTAATAATCAGAAAATATAATAATAAATAATATCAATTTGATATGATACTAATTATACAGGGTGGTTGGTAACTGATGGCACAAGTGGAAAGGGGTGATTCTACGCGAAAAAAGAAGTCGAAAATATAGAATAAAAATTTTTCGTTTGAGGCTTTGTTTTCGAGAAAATCGACTTTGAATTTTCGCTCGGTACGCGTGCGGTACGTTATAACGGATCTCACTGTAGATCGTTGTCTCGATGGAAAAATTAAAAAAAAAAGAAAAAAGAAAATTAAAAAAAAAATTTTTATTCTATATTTTCGACTTCTTTTTTCGCGTAGAATCACCCCCTCTCCGCTTGTACCACCAGTTACCAACCACCCTGTATAATATATCCTATAGAAATGCTTATATGTAATTCAATTAGTTGTATATACTATAACGAGTTTTATTTCTGTGCCTTGTTACAATATAGGATTTAAAGATACATTTCTTGTACCTTGGAGGTTTTATAGATTGTTATAGAACAGCTTCCAGGTTATTGTTTCGAGTAATAATCAGAAAATATAATAATAAATAATATCAATTTGATATGATACTAATTATATATTTGATACCATTGAACATATTTTTCTGTAGCGCGTTTCAATCTATTTTCTTATCACAGAATTCACTAATTCCAGAAGTTACTTTCCGATATCAATGACAAAAGTGTGCCTTCTGCAAATTTATCATACTCTTCAAATAAACACTGATATACTAATAAATGTCTAAAAGTAAAACTACGTTTATAATACATTAGTACTTTATTCAGAATAATTATACGCTTTCACGAAAGTATTTGAACACTTATCGCAAAGAACTGTTATGTTCATATTGTATATCGAAAGTCATTAACATTATAAGATGCTACTAACAGTATTATATCGAATAAATTTGAAACCAATCAAGAAATGTACATAGGAGTTACAAGATATTTATCGTGATCATGCATTTAGTAAAAACTTAGTATGCTGAATACTGACGCTTATTAATATAATGGATAATGTTATTGAACGTTTAAATACTCTTGTGGTCTCTGTGAACTATAACTTGGATATTCACAAACAGGAAGCTACTTCCGATGTCGATAACGTTTTGATATGTTGTTAAGATAATCATTAAAAGGTTATTATCAAAAAAAGTTTACACAAAAGTACGTAATTTTCCGCATACCATTTATATTTAATAGAGCGTGAATAACCGAGACCTTTTTTCCCAGGTAACCCAGGTAATCTAGATTTGACCCAGATCTAACTTAAACTCATTTCGAATTAACTTAAAATTAGATTTGGGTCAGGTCAGATTAGACATTTTTTGAGTCTATCCTTTTACTTATTGATATGTAGCGCCACAGGAGTCAAAGGACGACGCGAGTCGAGAGCGACTCATGCTGTTGTTTTGCCTCAAGACATTGACTCAGCCTTGACGCAGAACTGTAATGATAAACAAATTGCGGGCAAAACAATGTCGCCGCTATATGCAACCGTCGAATGAAGACGAATTCAAATTTTCCGACTTCTCCCCGACCAGTATAAAACGACACACAGTATCACATAATATCACACAGTATCGTACAGTATCTACACAGTATCTCTGAGTATCTTCGAGCATCACGAGTATCTAACAGTACCTACAATATCTTCGAGTGTCTACCGAGTTACGCGACGAGCATTTACGAGTATTTATTCCGCGATTTTATTTTGCGATTTATACTTCTTACCAATGACTCGCGTATACGGCTGTATATTAATTTACTATTCTAAATAATAAAATAATAAAAACCTCACGTATCAACGTCCTCTTCACATAAACATCTACAGATACTACAATATCAAAATACAAAATAAGTTTAAAACAAACGTTTTTTGATAATAACTTTTTAATAAGCGGTGACCCGCAACTATATGAAACCTTTACAAAACTACGCAAGGTGATGACCTCGGCAACATATTAAAAAATATCATTTAATTGTCACATATACAGGGTGGTTGGTAACTGGTGGTGCAAGCGGAAAGGAGGTGATTCTACGCGAAAAAAGAAGTCGAAAATATAGAATAAACATTTTTTTTTAATTTTTCCATCGAGACAACGATCTACAGTGAGATCCGTTATAACGTACCGCAGGCGTACCGAGCGAAAATTCAAAGTCGATTTTCTCGAAAACAAAGCCTCAAACGAAAAATTTGTATTCTATATTTTCGACTTCTTTTTTCGCGTAGAATCGCCCCCTTTCCGCTTGTACCACCAGTTGCCAACCACCCTGTATATTCCCAGATTTGTTTCAAATTTTACGAATATAACCATGATAAGCGAGTTTGCCATTTATAGCCAATACTAATTAAAAATTCAAAATGTTTTGTATAGCACGTATAAGTATAGTAACACACGTATATTCTTAAACGTGTCTATAGGTGTGCGAATATTTTTTTGAGCCTGTGTATTTCAACCTGACTATATATGAAATATGAAATAATTATCCATAAATGTGTCAAAAATAGACTTACCAAGTAACAACTGTCCGCAAGAAGTGAACATCAGAAGATTCGAATCATCTTTAGGCTCCGTACTCCTCAGCTTCTGTCGATCATCCGGATGTTGCTGTGTTCGTGGTTGTTGTTGTCGTTGCTGTTTCTCAGAGATAAGGATCTCCTTCGAGTGCTTCGACTCCAAACAACTCTCCGGCTTCAAATCCGATGCGCACGACTCCTTCGAGTCCTTCGAATTACTCGAATCCTGACTTCTGACCGTCGAATCAAGCGCAATCGTCGCGTTCTCCATGCTTCTTCTTCTTTCTCCCGTTAGAGGCGTTTTAATGCATCACTATACACACCTGTTCCTTCCTGTTTCTTTACCATGCAGCGTTCCAGGAACGTTTAGTTATTTGCTCTTGTCTCTCATGAGCTTCCTTTTTTATTTAACTCTCTCTTTTTCTCTTTTTCTTTCTTCTATTATTTTTCTTTGTGCCTTGTATAAAATATTCGTATTTTATTTGATCCTTTATATCTCGTATATTTGTTTAAAACAATCTAGGAACAGCTACTATATTTCTCTTGTTAGTTTTATTTTAATAATCATTTATTATAAATTGTATAAGAGTTAGGATTAAAATAACATTTTTGGGAGGAATCGTCGCTTTTTCTGATTGGTTTTGCTTCGAAGCGACACTTTGTATTGCGCGATCAGGTAAAGGTCAATAGACGCCGAGGTCGCTGATCCGGTTAACACACTCCGTTGAATCCCAATGATCTGTAAATTAAGCAAGCAACAACTGTGTTGATAATCATTCAACAGTATCGAAGTTGCGGTAAGAGGAACGTTCGATTTCTACCGAGGGTTAGTTATATCATGGCGTAGTATTTTATTGAAATATACTTTCAGTATAAAACAGTAAAGAACGAGATAGTGAAATCAACTTAGTTTCCATCAGCAACGACAAATGAAATCGTATACAGAAAATTATAAAAACAAAATACATAGAGTGTATAACAAAATAAATACGTACGTATGCAGAACATTAAAGAAAACATGATAAATGCATTTTCATTAAGTTGCTATTTAAAAGGAACTTTAATATAAAATATTAAGTTGCTGCATATGAAATATCTTTTATCTGAAGTTTGGATTTGACGAACTAATATCACTTATTAAATTTTATCCTATTGTCAGTTAACAATATATTACGGAAGAGTAAATTTGTTATATGCCACGTATATTCAATGTTAAGAAGATTTATAGAAATAAAATCTCATTATTAGAATAACCAGAATATTCGGTTGATTTTCCTATACGAAGAAAAGTATCGTGGCAGCTGCTAGTTTATTTAAGCAATTTTTTGATGCACAATTTATTAAAACAACTAAAATAATTTCATTCCAAGAATTTGTTAATTCTAGAATCGGTAATTCTCGTAAATCTGAACAATGGAACTAGTTATATATACATATACACACGAAGAAAATCTAAACAGGAATACAGCTTTATCATATCGAATTAGATAATCGTTCGATTAATAATATAAATTAAGTTACTCATACTAGCCTAATCTTTTTAGTCTAATTTGAAATATCTAATTGTCTTACCTCTTTTTTTTTGAAATCTAGTTTTAAAATATAAATTTTTCTGTGTCTTTTTTATTCGAACTTTAATAGAACTTAATTAGAACTTCAAAGATCTTTCAGATATTTCTCTTGCGCTATTAACTCGCTATTTATAAAATTAATAATTCATGTTTCAACGAAATAATTGCTGCAAAGTAGATGATTCTAGAATCATATATATAGTGGAGAAAAAAATTTTTTTCTCCGATATTTCAATTTTATTTTTGATACATTAGATAGATTTTTTTCCATCTTTGTATTCGCTGGTAATAATTAGAGCTATTTTCGTATTTAGTTGTAAAAAAAAAAGTTATTCAAATATTTCTATTTCATCTTTAACTTACATGCAAACATTCTCAACATTTAAGTCAATTAAAATAACTTATCTACTAATGAATTAACAATTGCGAATCATTTTATTTTACTATGCAAACACAAAATTTTTTTTAAACGATCTCCTAATCTCATTTCTAACAATGAATATATTTGTTTTATTTACTTTGATAATGTATTATTTCCATTATTTTTACTTTCATATTTTGTTATTTGCACTATCATTATAAAGCCAAGTACGTGTGAAGTTCAATGCCTTTTGCTAAAAAAAGTAGAAATATTTTTAGAATCATAATTATCCTACTTAAGGAAAACTTAAAGAATTACAAGAGTAAGATAAGACATTATAAGATATACAAAATAATATAAGAAACATATTAGATATATTTAAAAGTACAAGACTAAAGTCTAAGAGTTTAAAAAACTAAGATAAGATATATACATAAGAATATAATATAAATTATTAATTAATATAACTACAAATTAATATAAATTTATTAAAACTGATATATTATGTTCACATGCAAGTAATGTACACATGTAATGCCATAGCATATAACGTTTAAATTTAAAACAGAGTGTACAATTAATGATCGAAGATCGTACCAGGTAGTAAGTCTTATTGCAATAAAAATAAATGATATTAACAATTAATATGATAATATTATCATTTAATAAATGTACGTTGTTCAACCTAAATTAGTGTGTATATAATATAACTAGTTCCATTGTTCCAGATTTACGAGAATTACCGATTCTAGAATTAACAAATTCTTGGAATGAAATTATTGTAGTTGTTTTAATAAATTGTGCATCAAAAAATTGCTTAGATAAACTAGAGGACGTTTCTAGCAGCTGTCACGTTACTTTTCTTCGTATAGGAAAATTAACCGAATATTCTGGTTATTCTAATAAATTAAACCGCTAATAATCTTGCAGTCGATGGAATGTCAATGCAGTCACTGTTATCATTATTTTCTTATTTTATTTTTGCTACTCCATGATCATTGCTATCAATACAAATTAAATAACGTAATCGAATCATTTTTAAACCAATCGTATTTCCTCAGATATTTACAAGGTCAAAGAAAAAATAAAATAATCGTCATGATTTTTCATTACAAATTTTTGTTACAAATTTGTTTACAACATTAACACTAACCTTACCAATATTCAATGTTTAATCTAAAATTGTACGTTCATTGCTATTTCTTTTGTCCATCTAACTTTATATAAATTCTTATGTTATCCGATTCATCAGTTTCTCAATTTTTCTTATTATAAGAATTCACATAAAATTAAATGAACAAAAAAAAAATAACAATTAAAAATTTTAGCAATTTTAAATTAAATTTTGAAATCGGTTTGACCGGGCCTGATAATGTCAGTGTTAAACGTCTTCTTGTTTTGTCAAAACGAAAGCGTGAGATGGCACAGAAAACAAATATAAAAATTCAAAGGCAATAATAGGTCTAACTATGACTCGTATTTTAATAAAAAAGAGATAAAGAATAATTGAGACAAGCTGGAAAACTTTCTCGCCAAGCGAAACAACGATATTGCGTGATATTACTTAATAAAACGCAATGGAACGCGTCCTTTCGTTTTTCAACATCGTCTCTGGCGATAGCTCAATAAACTCGGCGTCGCTGTTACCTGAAACGCATCGTAAATCGATCCTCTTACGTTTGCTGGCTAAGAAAAATACCACGCAGTGCTCAATGTCTGTAAATCAAGTACAGTTAAGACGATCAACCCGGAAAAATTCTATACTTCGTCATGTGCAGCGACCTTGAAGTAACATGAATTCGACCTTCTTCCATAGACGAAAGAAGAGATGAAATTAGAAATATTTTTTTATTCAATTCATTGGTTTCCATGTAAATGGATTACGTGTACGATTTTTGCAACTTATTTATTCGAGTCTTGAAAATACGATTTTACTAATCCCAGTCTATTTGAAATATTATTTTTTCACTTTTTCCTCTATTTTATCTGCATAGTAATAAAGAATAACGAAATTTGATAAAATATCCAAGAAATTTCATAACGAATACAGTACGCTACTTTGAGGAAACAAATATATACAACATCGTCACTAGTTAGACTAATAAACTCGCAGTCGATGCAACGTAAAACGTAGACGTAGAAGAAGGAGGAAAAGAAGATGAATTTAATTAGTGATTATTAACGAAAATTATTAGAAAATTTTAACAATATTGCACTTTACTGTACATGATATGTCAGTTTTAATTTTTGTTTAGAAAGAATTTTCATCAGTCGTGACAAGATGTATTACTATAGCAGTTGTTGTTAATATATTAAAGTTTGCATTAAAATAAAAATTTTATATATATATATATATAGACATAATATATAGTATACTATCTTAATATGTTGTATCTTTGTAGTTTTTCGAGTTCTAAATTTATTTTGTACTTAATAAAATAGTTTGCGTATGATTTTGAGAATCTCGTTGTTAATTGATATTTAAGTGCAATAAAATACGACTAGTAATAATATTGAACTTTTGAACATATATACAGTACGAAACGCAAGATGCAATTTTTGTTGTGTTTATATCAATGTTCACTACTCCTTTATCTATTCAATTATCGTGCTCTTATTTATTTCACGCATTTGCTGTTAAATGCCTGATATTCAATAATAAAAGCGAACAATTTACGTGGTCCGTACCCGTCGAACAACTCTCTCTCTTACAAACTAATTTTACTATCAACCAGGTAACATTTAAATATTCTCTATTCACACAGTTCGCCCACAACCATACTTCCGTATTTCACGTGATTAATTAACCAATTAACTATTTCCAACCTACTTAACGCTTTTGGCATAATACACGCGTAAATTCGTTCGTCAAATTTTAGAAAACGTTGCGTCGTTGAACGACGTTGTTCCACGATGGATATTTCACGGTAGACGAAACCCGCGGCGGCGTGTACGGTAAATTTCTGACCGGAAAAGGATCCTCGGCGCAAGCACGATGAGTTGCGAGCAAGCACGCAACAGAGGCCTCGCTGCTAAATGGTGCAATTGTTACAAGCGGTGGGATATGAATCGGTCAACAGAATAGTGGTTTTTCACCTGTTCGTGGCCATAATATCATCGGACGACGCGAACAAGAACTTTCACACGTAAACGCACAGCTTTACAGTTATGTACATTGTTAGCTATGCGCTTGTTTTGCTTTATGCTGACGGATGGCACAATCCACTATTGGATTGAGTCGTTGCATTAATTTGAATGCGGAATACTCGTATGTAATTGCGGTGTAATTGTTTGCACGGAATGCAGTGGAATATTTGATGAGATTGGATCGAGGCTCTGACAAAGAGAAATTGAAATCGAAACAAAAAAGGAAGTTTCCCATTGTATATTAAAATTAGCTTATAAGCTTCTATAAGATCTGTGATAATAATATACAATGGTACGCGAAGGTATTTGAACACTTACCGTAGAAAACTTTTACGTCCATATTGCGTGTCTTATATAAGACACTTTGAAGTTTTATTAAGACTGTAATAATATACGACTAAAAGAAAGCAGTCTGAAAATGCGTATAAGCAAGTTACAAGATATTTACACATTTTGGAAGCATATATTTAGTACAACAATTAGCCATCTTAAAAATAAAAAAGTAATTAAATATTATAATAGAATAAATAGTTTTGTGCTCTCTGCGAGATATAATATCGCACTTGTACTAAATATCTTGTCATTTCTATGTACATGTATACGTATATTCCCAGAATTGTTTCAAACTCTACCAATATAGTCATGATAGTCGAGTTTCATAACAGTGCTAATGAAATTTCATAATGTTTCGTACAACATACATACTATGCTCATAACAGGTGCCTACAAGTTTCGAATGTTTTCTGCACAGAGGATTGCAATTGTTTATAATATACAGGGTGGTTGGTAACTGGTGGTACAAGCGGAAAGGGGGCGATTCTACGCGAAAAAAGAAGTCGAAAATATAGAATACCAATTTTTCGTTTGAGGCTTTGTTTTCGAGAAAATCGACTTTGAATTTTCGCTCGGTACGCGTGCACCTTATCACGTCTCGTTATAACGGATCTCACTGTAGATCGTTGTCTCGATGGAAAAAAAAAATTTTTATTCTATATTTTCGACTTCTTTTTTCGCGTAGAATCACCCCCTTTCCGCTTGTACCACCAGTTACCAACCACCCTGTATACGGGAGTGTTTGTAATATAACATTAGATTGATATAAATTATTTTATAACTCTGATTAGTATTTTTGCATTGAATTACATGAATTTGAAAATTGTTACGTTTTATCGCTTTTCCTAAATTAGGTTGTTGCAACTTTTTAAATTGATTCTTTACGGTCGCATCAACCACTATAATAACTTATTAGCCACTTAGTTGAGATTATAGATTGAGTTTTATCATTTTTGGGAATGATCGATCCGTTGTAAAAATTTTAGCAATTACAATGTTTGATTAAAAGTTTGTAAGATACCTTTAAGCAGTAGAACGTTTTTGTATTAATTTTTGAATTTTTGTATTAATTCAAAGGGAGAACAATTTTTTATTCGACAACCTGTATTCCCGATTTTAATGTTTTAAGAAGTAAGTAAATGAAGCGTGATAAAATTTGTAGTTTAGTATATTATTGTCTTAAAAAATAAATAAATATATTTTCCAACATATTATTATTTAACTTCGAAAAATGTAATGGAGATAATCAATTCAAGCATAACTTTCATAGAAGTTTGAAATTTAATGAAATTTAATAAAAAGTTGCACGGAAATTTCCATTGAAAGAGTAAGATTTTCATTATAATCGTCCTTCGCATATTCATGTAACTCTTTCAGTAAAGTACGAAAAAGAAACTGACTTTGCAAATTTATTAGGAGTATTTGTCACGCGTAGAAAATGATTTACGTACAAGTGTAAATCTAGCCTAAAATATTTTACGCAGATCTTCCATCTAATTAGACGAAAAGTCGTTCAAATTATACTTCAAACCATTTTTACATATAATCTCATTGTTAAGTTGAAGGAAATGATTTATACGCAATTAAGAATAGCATACGCATATTTTTCACTAAATTATCGTAAAAAAAAAGAAGATTGTCCAATGGTCGAAGCAATTATGTTTCAAGTCATTTCGCGTAGTTTATTGTCGAACTATAATAAATTATTCATACATAGATACGTATCTTTGGCAGAATAATTTATACAGACCTTTCACCAAATTATAAGGAAAATTGTACCAGAACCAAATCCACTATTCTTAAATTACCTTTTCCATTACCGAGGATCCACCAACAATAAATCTTGTCTTTTAAACTCGATAAAGATCTTTCCTCGATTTAAGAAACTTTCTTCGATCAGCAAACCTGCTATATCTCGAATATCTCACGCGATCTTGTTACTTAGCTTAAACATTTATCAATTATCTACGGTTGTGTTATCTCTTCCCTTGAAGATTTTGAAGGTAAATTATTTTCATAAAAATTCATGACAAACTTTCTCGAAATAATATAACAAATGCCTCTTATCTTCAAAGTTACAACGTATCTGGAAATTGAAATCTTATAGGATCTCTCGATCAAATAAAATCTTTTGATCATAACGATATCCCTGTTCAATTTTCTAAAGATTCGATCGTACATTTTCTTTCTTGATACAGTTCATTAAAAATTTATATTAATTTATTATATCACAAAATCAAATCTTACAGCCGAATAACTTCTTCAGATCATTTCAAACATGGAATACTTTCTATGTCGGCTTACGAACGTTTTCTACTGTGAATCTACCACACTGTCAAAATTAATATATTGCACAGGGTATTATTATTTCTTAATTTCACAAAACTCTATCTAATCTAATTATTAGTGGCTCATTAAAATTTCCTCACAACAATTTTCGTCAGTAAATTATACTTCATACAATAACACACTAAACCTTCTTATAGTAGTTTACTTCGACAAGAATTTGTTAATTATTAATAACTTCATTAACTTCTCAAACCTGTAAATATCTCGTTTCACAATTCACTAAAATAATAAATATCATATTTATAATCCATAAACTTACTGCCTGTTGAAATTAACATTTCACACGATCCCATTATCTGGCTTAATAAAACCTTCCTAATGATAAACCTTTTCAATATAATTCACTCGATCACAATAGGACGACATCTTTTTCTTTATTATTCAACAGTCTACATAGTTGTTGAAATCAAAATTATAAATGAGAATCTCTCTTACCATTAAACCGTCTAAAAGTTAGAACTAAAAGTTGACATGATCTAATTTTTTGGCTTGAAACGTCCGTAGAGATCAGAAATCTCTTCTATTTTACAATTTCCTCTTTTAAAGTGAGCGATTCTACTCCATTTTCTCTGACAGAACAATCCTCCAAATCATCCCCCAATCAAATCTCTTTCTTCACCAAATTAACTATCGCACCTCTGATTCTGTCACCTTCGAACTCAGCCTCGGATAAAATCGCCCAATCTTCACAAACGAAGCATTTCTTCGCCAGAAAAATCTCTCACTATCTGGTGAACGACTCGTCAAACGATTCATCAAAACACGACAACATCAGAAACATGGAAATTCTCTCTGCATTTGGAAGTTTCGGATTGTCAGCTAATGGAAAAGCATCTTTTTTTTTCGAATGTTAAAATTGGAAAATTGAATTCTAGCGACGAAACGTCGCGTTCCAGAACACTGTGCGCTCGTAGGTTGCAGACGAGGTCGCAGAAGGCTCGCGAATGAACGTACCAGGTCGACGTAGCTCGTCGCAGTTCCTCCTTGTCATCACATGATCCGCCGCAAGGGATCGTAACACACTTCACTGATCGAACGTCACGCACTTATATGTTACGGTTACACCTGGTCCAGATCGCGGTCAGACACTAGGAACGAAAAGGCAAAAGACACTTGTGCAAAGTGAGTTCGACTTGTGATACTCTTGTACGACCGGCTTCTCGTACATCCGATCGGTGACTGGAGCGTGTTGGCTCGCACGGCACAGTTCGCGACTACTACTCTCCTCGCGCCTTTCTCCGTCTCTCTTTCTTCCTTTGCATCAAGGTGTAACACCGATGATCACCCCTCTACCTTCCCGACCCTCTCTCCGTGGAATAGCCGTCGTTCTTTCCACCGTGGAACACCCCGAAAATTGCTCAACGAGCGATCAGCGATCCTTACGCGCTAGGTAAATCGCGGCTAACGCGCGCGCCGGATTACCGTGGGAATCGAAGGCTTCCGGCTGTAAAGCTTGCTTTTCATTCTAATTACGCTTGTAATTAGACTAAGGATGCCTGTGAGTTCTTTATGGAATTTAAAAGTGAAATGCTCTACGTATAACATGTATAAATATGTAAAATATTTAGAGTACAGTACTTAAGATATTTAGACGAAACAAATTGCTATTTTCATTCCATTTCTTTAACCGAGTACGTGTACTGTACGTTGTACTGGTGGTACAAGCGGAAAGGGGGTGATTCTACGCGAAAAAAGAAGTCGAAAATATAGAATAAAAACTTTTTTTTCTTAATTTTTCCATCGAGACAACGATCTACAGTGAGATCCGTTATAACGAGACGTGATAAAGTGCAGGCGTACCGAGCGAAAATTCAAAGTCGATTTTCTCGAAAACAAAGCCTCAAAGGAAAAATTTTTATTCTATATTTTCGACTTCTTTTTTCGCGTAGAATCACCCCCTTTCCGCTTGTACCACCAGTTATCAACCACCCTGTATAGCGAAGCGTGTAGTTCGAGATTAAACGGACATTTCTCGGTTCGCTCGATACAAATCGATTGATTTGATTCTGTGCTGAAAATTCTCGGCAATTCCTTGGTTTTTAGTGATCTGCAAGTAAAAATAGAGAAAGTGGAAGAGATACGGCGTAAGTTTTGTGTCCGTAATATCGGTGCTCTACTGTGGCTACAGTTAAGAGAATTCAATGAAAAGTAGTAATTTTTGATCTACTATTTATCTGGTTTGTTACTTATCAATGGTCGATGATATTCATATGTTGTAAACATTTCGTTGCTTGTTTTAGTGTCTCCTATCTTAAAAGTTCCTTACTCAGGTCAGAGGAGAACGCGTACAAATAATAGTATAATTCTACAATTCTACAATTAATTCTACAATTCTACAAATAAATTCTACAATTTGAGGAAATTCTATACTGTAATAGAAGAATTTGTACGTTCTAAAATATTAAACTTGCTGCGCTCTTTGGATTTTTGCAGCTTTTGTTTAAATCAACAATGATTCTTTCATTCTATCTTCAGTCTTACAAACTTTTTAAATGATAGCAAAATGCGACACAGTTGCTAATGATTTAAAGAAGTAGGGATAAAACACGTTATTATACATATTTATAAAGAATTGAAAATCTATAATAGAATCTTCTAAACACAGTCGTTTTAATCGGATTTTGTATTTATCTTAGTTGTGCAAGAAATTATATCTCCACTTCATTGAAACTATCGCAATTATCGTGTTTAAAGATCTTAGTTTATCTTGGTAAATTTTTACCGATAATTCTCGCTTTTTAATATTTTGAATTCTTAATCTTCAATTTATGTTTCCCCATTTAGATCGACGAACTTTGTCGAAAACTTCATCGAGTTATGTAGAAATCTGAACTGCTACAAGAAAAGTAAACTAGAATTCAATGTTGATCTATGGTTTGGACACGTAACCTGAATCTTTACGTAATATCGGAAACTATTTCTTACGTAGAATTCCTACATAGAAAAGGAAACTAGACATTGGGCTAAGAAACTTCATTTTTATTGCTACTGATTTTAACATTTACTCTGCTAAAGGTGACTATAGTCTTTCATTATCCAACGCTAGCTGAATGCGAAGGGTGTAACTCGTAGTAAGGAAAAGGTTAAGGTCTTAACTCTATGTTGTGATGTAATATGGTTCTAGATCCTTCAGTTGCTGAATGCCACGCGTTATTTGTCACGGTGTTCTTTCGAATAAATATATTATTTTTCTGAAAGTTTTTTCCTCCGCGGATTTTTATAAATTTTATAAATACTATATACGTTTCCAAATTATTATAAATTTTACGAATCTAACAATCCACACTTCTTAAATTGTTTTTAATTAATATCGAGAATGAGTTTCCTTAATAAAATTCTGTAGGATTTATTTTTGGAATTTAAGTCCGATGACCGATACATTTTTTAAATCTTTAGATTCAAATATTTTTTTAAATATCTAGAAATTTTTAGAAACACGTAAATTTCGACTCGATCGAAAGATTTGGGATCATGATTAAAACTTCGATGTGTAGGAATGCCTTCCTACTTTTTAATAATAGTCGATGCATCAGAAATCTACGATTAGGTATTATACGTTTAAAGGAGAGAAATTTATAAGAGAAAGTTTATCGTTGTCGGCATCTGTTAATAGATTGTAACATTAACTTTCGAAGACTATATTTCCTTAGAATATTTTTATCGTTAAAACTTTTATCGACTTAATCGTTTACATCTTTATCATTTTCTATTTCCTCTACTATTTTTATGAAATATTCCTCTGTTTGAAATTTTTGGAGGAAGTACATAACAAGTATACAGTTACGTATATATTGTTTATAGTAATCATTGCTGTAAAAGTTTATGATAATAATTGATTAAAGTAGCATTTAGAGATTTTTGAAACGACCAACATCTCTTCCTTCCTCCGCTTTGCTGGTTTAAGTAAATTATATTTTTCATAGTGAAATCGAAGAATTAAATCACTGTTACGATATAATTTTATTTTGTTTTTATTTTGCTAATTTTGCATATTTACTTTCAACGTTTCTTCTCCGCTTTTTTCTCTGTCTTTTACATTTTCTTTAATGCGAATCTATTTACGAGCCTCTTTGTATCAATTCAAATTTCGATTTACCTGGTTTATACATATTTTTTCTACGTTGAGATATTGGAAATGAAGTTAAACAAGAAATAAACTATTATTAACAAAAGATAAGATGAAAAAGGAGACGGAAATTAATTACTATAATCCCAAAGAATGAAACAACTTTTTAATAACCATGACCGCATACGAGTGGAATGATTACAAGGCAGTTGTAATAATCGAGGATCACAAGTCCCGAATTAAACTTAATGATAGTAATTGCATGTTATCGTTAAGCTATTCGGCCAGGAATCTTAATACCTCGAAATTAAGTATGTACGTACTTCGAATAAGTCCAGAAAGCAACTACGATGAAAATTTTTTGTTCCGATGTATATACATAACACGTATTTTAGATACTAATATAGTATTCATATTGCGTAGATTAATTTCTACTAATTGAAAAAAAATTGTTAAAATTGTACATTAATACGGTAATTAATAAAATGCGAAAATTATTTGCAGTAATTAATATTGATGAAAATTTGGACTTTTATAGATTTCATTAAAGAAATAGAATTTAAGCAAATAGAGACCTTTTCAATCCTGTAAATTTTACAATAAGTACTTTACTGTAAATATTTCATATATTCTTGCATACTATTTGTATTTTGTATATTTTTCTATACGAAATTCTCCACAAATGCATAAACATCCATAATCTAATAATTAATAAATAATATCTTTTAGTGTACTAACATCAATAACTTCCTTTAATACCCCGAAATAATTTTTGATTATTTGTTTATTATTTACGTTAAGAAAATAAAATAAAACCAAAAATATAAAGTAAAAATAAAAAAGCGTTAATAGAATAAAATAAGAAATGGTGGTTTAGAGGATATGATATGCATGATATGCATGATATTTCATGAAAGCATATAGGTGTAATATATTGTAAAATAAAATTATTATTACCTATATAAATTAATCAAAACTTAGTTACGAATTTTTCTATTTATAAATAAATATTTATATCTAATTCTACTCTAATTCTACTCAACCATAAAAAATTGATGAGGTGTGATTTAGTATAATACAACATTGTATTATAAATATTATGTATAAATATTGTATTCTGTATAAATGTATAAATATTTATTTAAAAGGAGAATCCTTTTTGCTAAGTATCGCTTCAAGCGAGAATATCAAGTATCAAATTCAAATAAACAATAATAGTAACAAGTAACGAATATATATTTAATAATGTAATTAATCGTAGAAACGCAATTTTGAATAACAAAATAAAAAGGTATATATTTTCTTAAATATTCTATACCGTACGTGTTACAATCCCCAGATTAATCCGTTAAAAACCAAACTGTAAAATAATACGTAAGAATTTCATAAACGCGACATTATTGGACAACGTAAACTAATTTCCATATTTTTTTATCGAAAGATATATAGAAAACGTATTAAAAAAATATATACTTCTTAATAATCCACTATACAAATCAAAAAACCCATCAGGCAAGGTCTAAAAAAATAAAATTAAAAAAAAAAGAAACAATTGATCGCAGTAGCACTAACAGCACAATTTCTTTCGATTTTATAAAATTGTAAAAATTTAAGCGAAATGGGGAATAATGACGGAAAAAATACCATGCAAATCCTTCAAATTCCCTTTCGTAATCACAATGTTGCGAAACAGAATCGAATGATATAAATTAATTGAAAAAAAAGGTAATGTATAATATATAAGATTAAACAAAGAATAAAGAAACAAATAAATGTACAAATTGTACAATATTCTAAACACACGATTCACATTAAGCTTGTCTTCTGTTGCTCGTTTCTGCAACAGGAAGTTCAGCTATTATGTTACATGGGAGTTGGTATGCACGTGGTTGCGACATTTTTAATAAATGTCAATTGCATGGGATAAGGATCGTTCGAATGACAATGCAAGGCGGTGCATTGCCTCAATCGAGTCATCGATCATTGTAGCGGCTGAAAATCAATTCGCTATGACGTTTCACTTCGCACCTGCTCGTTAAAAAGTACTAGAAACTATTGCAGCTTTTGCAAAAAGTACTAGAAACTATTGCAACTTTTTGCGTCATCCTAAAAATACCACTTTCAATTAATTTGCTCGCATTGTTGAACTAATAGAAAAATTCACTGTTGATATGTCACGTCCCGCGCTACGCACGCGCCGTAACGTAGACTAAAACTACCAATAGCGCGAGTGAGCGTTTCAATTTGAGATTCAAATAAAATTTAACAATTTGTATAGAAACCAAATTCGAGCCTCACAACCCCCACGGAATAACCCGCCACATGACGATCCGTCCACGGTAGACCTAATTATAAATAAGCGTAGCGACATAGAAGACACAGAGAGAGATAATTCCTTAGTTCAGAGTAGTTAATTCCTCGGTTCTGTGTGATTAGTTCCTCAGTTCTTGGTGATTAATTCCTTGGTTCTTGGCGATCAGTTCCCCAATTCTTGGCAAGTAATTTCTTTGTTCATAGCGATTAGTTCTCAATTCCTTTAGCTCTTAATTTCTCAGTTCCTTTGCCTTTCAATTCTTTAGTTCCTTAGTTTTTCAGCTCTTAGTTCCTTTAGCTCTTAGTTTCTTGCTCTTAGTTCTTAAGGTCTTTAGTCCTTTAGTTCTTAGCTTTTAGTTCTTTGTTTCATTAGTTCCCAGTTCTTGTCAGTTTGTTAATCGACGTGTTTGTATTTGTCAATTTGTAAATTATTGAAGATCAATTAAATTAAAGTCTTGTAATTAATAAGAGCGAAAACGTATCGCTAACGATTGTAACTTCGAGTATTCGAAATCTCAACGACAATTCTGTCAATACCCAATTAGAATTAGAATAAACATTTGTTGTGGAAGATATTTGTCTAATAATATAATAGGATTAAGCGAACATTTATTTTCACCAACCTTGATCCTCCTCCGTGCCAGTACTCCTGCGCGTAGCAGGTTAGCCGAAACGTGGAGTTTAATTGCCAATCGCATTAAACATCAGACAACGCTACATTTAATCTAAATTCAAAAATTAACGGCAACACATCCAAAACAAATCAAACAAAAACGTAACAGATAATTTGGTAATGGTACGACGCGGAAATAAGAACATTTGGCTTAGAATAACCATTGAAATTGTTGCACGAAATATGGAAATATGGAACGATCGATTTATACGAAATTAATTTTTAATTGATTTAATATTAATCGATTGACGTCGATCGATTTCTTTCTTTGATACTTTCTTTCTGTACTGATTGTAGGAAAATAAATAACTCAATATATAGGTAATACTGTAAAAAAAGAAAAAAATTTTGTGATATATTGTTATCGTTAAAATTTAATGATATGTGATAAATAATTAAAATGAGAATTAGTGATAATTTTGGCTTATTTTTATTCAGTTGACACATACAGAATGTCGGTTTTGTTTACAGATTGTTGCGTATTTCTTAAAAATTTTATGTACGGCTCAATACTAATAATAAGTTTATTGCTTTGAAAATCGAAAGTTTCTTAACTTTTGTGTAAGCTTTTTCTTAAATTTGAAAACTTTTTATCTCTAGAATACATTTTTTAAACTTTAAATGTGCGTTTTAAACTGCGATATATGAAATCTTTTCAATTGAGAATCATTTTTCTAAAACTGTTTCATTCAGACCGTTTTATATCTTTTTAAACTCTTTCTATCCAATTATTTAAATTCCTATCTAATTATCTAATTATTTACGATACCTACTTCTTTCATAAGACTTCTTTGACCGATGCAATTAACAGTGCAATTAGCAATGCAGATAGCAATGCAGATAGCAATGTAAATTAATATAACTGTACAGAATCCCTTAAAGTATAATAATTGTATCTGAAACAAATTAAAACTGTGCTATAAAAGTATACTAATCACAATTCTAAACACAGTTGTTAATTTATTTCTATATTTTATTATTAAAAAATTAATTCAATCTGCATAAATGTGATAGTCGAGTAAACACAAAGTGCACTGTTAACCTAGTTCAAAGAGTGCAATGATTTTTAGATTGATTTTTCAAATCAAAGATAAATTTATTTTACAGTATGAAGAGTATGAACTGTAATGCAGAAATTATAATTTATAGGTAATATTTCAGTTCTATTAGAATTGTTCCTTTTTTAATTTGGAGTTAAGAATATTTTGTTAAACGTTGTAAATAAATGTTGTCTAAGCTATTTAAAAGGAACGTATCATTAAAACGGTTCAAAATGTAGAAACAAATATCGCAAATCGAATATTTTTTATTCTCAAACGTACACGACATTATAAAATATAGACGTGATTTTCTTTTATGTCGCAATCTTTTTCGTCTATTACACGACAAGCCTTTTTATTCTTTGTTATGCGCGTGTCTGAAGAGAAGATGTTCATTACCATAAAATATATTTTGATTCTGTAAACAGCTATGTACTACGTACTTTTATAGTATGATTGTTTTTACCTTTCTTTTCTGGTAGAATAAGGAAGTTTGCATAACTGATAATAGATACGACCTGTGGTTTCCAACTCAGATTAGAGTTTGGATTACATTCAAATGTTTCATGCTATAAAATATCACTATATGCATGATATTTTATCGTCCTACGATTGTTGCTCTTGTTACTCTTATCTACATCTACAATTACATATACATTACTCATTATTTTATCGTCTTTTAATCTTTTTCAAGATTTCCTTACGCCGTAAAAATTTTAATTTGATACGGCAATTATACAGTAGCCTATGAAAGATACCATAGAAAACTTTTACGTGTGTAGGTGTATTTTCTGTGTATTCTGTATATTGTAAGATATTGGCTGAAAATACGCAGTTTGTACAACAAACGCAATGTTATAATTCGTAAGAATGGAAAAACGTTTCTCCAGGCGTGTTAACATGAGCTGCTGTATGTACGTATTATATGTAATTTAGCAGAAATTTGATTAAGATCATAACGTTATTTATTGCTGTCATTAATTAGAAAAATTGAAAAACTAGATAATTTTTATCAGTTTTCATGGATAATGCAATATGACACCTTTGCTCTGAAAAACAAGATATATCTTGAAATAAGATTTATAAGACCTGTAGTATACTTATTAACATTGCTAAAATAGCGCTAAAACTGCTGTTATAAAATTCCACTTTAATTGCTACAATATTATTTCTAATTTGTTATCAGTAGATCGTGGATTTTGTATGTAAATTCATGTTTTTATGGATACAATTAAAGGAATGAAACCAAAGTAGAATTTTCTATCATCTGAATATTAAATATTATAACGAATCCTTTATGGAATAAGCTAATGTATATCGAGGTTGAACGAGAATATGAATGTTAGGGAATAGAGAAAAATTCATAAAAATAATATATATTTATTTATTTATTTGCATATACAGGGTGGTACAAGCGGAAAGGGGGTGATTCTATGCGAAAAAAGAAGTCGAAAATATAGAATAAAAATTTTTTTTTTAATTTTTCTAAACGATCTACAGTGAGATCCGTTATAACGAGACGTGATAAAGTGGACGCGTACCGAGCGAAAATTCAAAGTCGATTTTCTCGAAAACAAAGCCTCAAAGGAAAAATTTTTATTCTATATTTTCGACTTCTTTTTTCGCGTAGAATCACCCCCTTTCCGCTTGTACCACTAGTTACCAACCACCCTGTATATAACGAGACCTTACTTTAGATATTTACATAGCACATTATGTTCGTCGTATGCATTTTTGTATCTTTAAATTTCCCACAAGTGTATAAAATCCACAGTTTATTAATAGTATTAATTTTCATATAAAGATAATACGCATTCTATTGATTTTTGTACCTTTAAATTTCTTATATAAATGAATATAAGCGTCTACAGTGTAGTTATCAAATTCCCATTGTTTAGCACACAATTTGTAATTTTTTCCTGATTGTCCTAAGGTATACATGATACATAAGTATGTATTGGTTTCTACGGCTTACCATCTTACGTTGCTATGTTATTTTATTTGTACATGTGACACTTCAGGCAAATACACGTGCTTATCTTTATGATTGTGTTGAGTGTATCATAACTTACCAGCAACGCGTTATACGTATTCCTTAATTTTGAAAAAAGTTTAAGGACTTCAAGAAGTCTACACGTTTATATCTCGATCGCTACAGTAAATATTTTTCTGTTATCGGTTCATTATCATCCACGCTTCCGCAAATATATTTTCTTAGAAATGTTGTTTAACTTGAGTCATGCATTATTCATTCACACGACCCATTAGGAGCGTTTTAATAAGGATTATTCCTAAATTCCAATCATTCGCTCTTCCTCTAGAATGTGCGCTCTTCTTGCGTGGAACACGCGATCTTTCGTGTGTATCACGGTATCATGCGCATCTTCCGTATTTGCCTCAGCAAACTCTCACGATTTATGGATCTGTTCTACGAACGACAATCTGCCACATTGGGCGATATTCAAATTTGATAGGGAATTCTTTTGAACAGAATTCTCGTTGCAATAAAGCATTGCATTAAAATGAGATAACAGAATTATGCTTGTACGTTAACTTTAAATAATTCAATTTGCTTTTATATCCTTTAAAAAAATCTCAATTTCTTGTTAGCTGCTTAGTATCATATATGAGGTGGATTAAATTTGTGGGTGTATTTAACACTTTCGCTACGTATGTCGCCTATAGGCGGCCTATGTGTACGAGCGTCGTCTATGGGCGACGTCCGCGCGATGACCTGTGTGTACGAGCGTCGTCTATAGACGACGTCCGCGGGATACCACTTAACCATGAAACCCGCGCAACATATGAATGCTTTCCGTCGCAGTGCTCCGTTCAGTACCGCTATTCCGGCGGCACGGTGGTCCGTACAGCGGTGTCACTCCGACGGAGCACACTGTCGTAGCGACAGGGTTAATAATGTAACGAGTAGATAAATTCGAATAGTCAGTTGTATTAAAATCAGTATAAATAAATACAAGTACAGAGATAGTGTATGCCGGTTGTAATCGTTGCTCGCTCAATGCTACTATGCCGATTGAAGAAAGGACAATAATATTCTGTCTTAGGGAGCAGGTTGTTACATTTGTAACGTTACCACAAAAAGTTAACCTTCTTATGTAACTCTGGCTGAAAATTACAAGAAACAGCAATAACAATCTGTTCAGAGTTCATTTGCCTGCAGATTTATTAAACCAAAGCAACGTTAGTATTCAAAGGCACAATAATATGAGTCTCTCCCTGTTCAACTTGACTTTTTCTACGCTCATGTGCCGCTACATATACAGGGTGGTTGTTAATTGGTGGTACAAGCGGAAAGGGGTTGATTCTACGCGAAAAAAGAAGTCGAAAATATAGAATAAAAATTTAAAAATTTACAAATTTAAAAATTTAAAAAAATAACGCCAATCGAGACAACGATCTATAGTGAGACCCGTTATAACGAGACGTGATAAAGTGCAGGCGTACCGAGCGAAAATTCAAAGTCGATTTTCTCGAAAACAAAGCCTCAAACGAAAAATTTTTATTCTGTATTTTCGACTTCTTTTTTCGCGTAGAATCACCCCCTTTCCGCTTGTACCACCAGTTACCAACCACCCTGTATTGTATTATTGATAATGTATTAAAAGATTTCGATTTAACCTCCTTATTCTAACAGATCAGATTATTGTTAACTTTTGACTTTGCTGAGCTATACGTTTGTCTTCATAAGTTTATTTTACAACTTTGCCCTCTCTGTTGTTATATTTTACTATCTTGGTAAACAACAGAAAACTTTGACTCCATAATAAAAAAATGAAAAAGGTAACACAAATACTAGGGTTATAACATCAGTATTGTATCAGTGTGAAATATATTTCTCTACTGCTGTTTAGAACATCAATCTGATCTATAATATATGCAAACCTCATATGTTGATGTCAACTTTTCTTAATATCGTAATATTACCTGTACTATAAGTTATCACTATACTATAACTACCTAATATACCTGTGTCATTTCAAATTTCTACAGATTTGTAATTTCATCTATTTATGTTTGAAAAACAATAACTCTACAAGTTGAGAAAATAATTGTTTCTGTAATTCGTATTTTGTTTTCTAACGAAGAATGTTCAAAGTAATCTGCGAAATAATTTCTTCGTGGAAATTTAGATTGTTTCAATCAAAGAAAGGTTCTTTGTGCAGCTCAACTCTTTGTTATTTAAGGATTGACAACCCTTTATTGCTATAGCATTGTATTTTCATTCAATATATAGTTTAAAATATAATATGAATATAAGAATGAAAAGTACTATGTTTCTATGCTTATAGAAATATGAAAGTGCATAGTATCAATGTTTAATTAATCATAACAGTATTGGATCTCTAGAAAATGATTATTTGCTAATACCAAGCTGGTGCAATCCATATAATCGAGGACGCTGAGACGTTAAATGATCTGGAAGTTGAAAGCAAATCGAGGATGCTTGAAGATCTCGTAATGCATTTGATTGGAAAATTTGGAACGTGAACAAATCCTTAAGCCCTACACAACTTGGTGTAAATCTACCAATATGATATTGCCATATCAATTTCTTTTTAGCTGCTTATGTGATATTTTGAAATTTTGAAGTCTGTTTTTATTTTAAACTCTAAAATGTCTCACATGAACGTGCTTTATGTATATATTGAATTTTAGAGAGTAATACTTTTAACATCATTACACCTTATTTTGTAATGATGTTAAACATTGAAAATATATCTTATTTTATTCTTTTGTTTTATATTTTAATAACATTGTGGAGTATATGAATGATAAAAATGAATTAATAAATTTATTAAAAAGTAATATTTCAGATGTTATAATGCACCTTCTCTTTGCAATCAAAATTAAATTATGTAATTATTGTTAAAATGGATATTTGATTAAAGTTTTTTTCGGTACATTAAAAGTATAATTTCTAAAACATTATGAACAACTATTATACAATAAAGCTTACATAATTTTTCTACGTTTTTCCTACAGTTGCTGTTTGATTAAAGCCTGAAAAAAATATATAAACCTTCCTATATAAAGCACTATAATATACTGAAACGAAATGAAGAAATGAAGTTAAATCTAAGTTAAGTAATGAATTTTGTACTTGAGTTAAATACTATAGGCACAAAAATAACACAAATCACGATACTCTTATGCATATACAAGTATTACAATATGAAAAATAGATCACATTTTGCCAAAATTGAAAGAATGAATTTACTATAAATACACTGTACGAATAATTAATACAAACAACCGTTGAGGAGAAATAAATTTAAACTCAACAAGAAAAGAGAATCTCCCAACGACTCTAAAGAGCGAACAACTGATTTTTAACAGCTCTATGATAATGACTAACGCAATATATTTTACTTTCAAAATAACATATATCTTGGAATAACATCTATAAGAAATGTAGTACATTATTAGTATACTTAGAATATTAGTATACTTGCTAATATCTTCAAAACAGCACTCAATCAGCTGTTGTAACATCCCAATTGCCACGATGCTGTTCCTAATTTTCATTTCATATATTTAAGTAAATCTGTATTTCAATTAACACAATAAAAAAAAAAACAAATATTACAACAAATATTATACTTCACATTTTTTATATTATTTTTGCATACGTTGCATACGTGTTTTCTTTACACTTTTGTGTGTTTAACTTTCTCATAAATGTATAAAAACCAACATTATCGTTTTATTCGCGGCATATATCAATGCTACACAGTTCTCACTTACGATACGTCTAGCAACGAAAATTTCATTTCAATATTTCACACGCACGAAACATCTTTGGAATCAGGCAATCGAGATCGCTCATTCACAATAAAAGCCTTTCTTCCTGACAGGAGATCGTTACGTTACGTGTTGCACGCTCGTCTTACGGTATTCTCGGCTCGCTTATGCGTCCGTTTATGTTTATGCATCAACGTGATCCGTATGCAGTCTACACACGAATGTATAGTTCATTCGATGTGTATACGTTACCTGGAGTTCGCCGTACTCTTGTGAAACCTTCCTCCGAGACGATCTCGAGGGCGTGAACGTTGGCCAAGATCGCTTCGTAAACGCGATGGGCCAATCAAAAATCAATTTTGCTCGAGAAGCCTGCCCGAACGATTTGCAATAAAGTTGTTTACTAATTTTTCGTATTTTACGCGATCGTCGAAGACATTTCGAGGTACAGATCGATCGATACATAATGACTAGACTGTGGATGTCTATGCAAATTTATATTTTTATTCATCAAAATCGATATTTTGAATTCTATCTGTTATTTCAAATCGTATTTTCAATCGTCTTTAATGTTGTTCAAATATCGAAGATCATTGGTAGCAGCACTGTATAGTTGTTCGTTCGTATCGAAATCATCAACTAAATATTAGATAATTCACAATCTTTGGTACAGTTTTAATATGCTTAGGAACTGTGTGGCATTTATTAAGCTTTCCTTTCAATTCAATAGGCTGCTCATATTGTTTGACAGATTTATTATTTTCCCTTTCTTGAATTACTGGATAGTGATGCAATTAGCGAATACTATAAATTTACATAAATATCCACGGTGTAAGTGTGGACGATGATGATATCAATGAATGATAATATGACATTGTTCTGTTTGATTATGGGAACTGTAAATGGAGAAAATATTAGGGAAACTGAGAACACTATCGTAGCAATTGACACGAAATTTTATAACAGCAATTTTAGCGCTATTTTAAAAATTAATAAAATAAATAAAAGCTTATATGAATTATGTAAAAAGAGATGGCTACAGAAAAATTCGTTGCAATGGAGAAATACTGGCAACGGTTAATAGTAATTATTGTATGTTGATGCATGTGCTATTGCATCCTTATATTTGTTTGTATTTTAAAAATATGCACGTTCAAATAATGATTTTAAAGTATTGAAAACAAGCAATTTTATAAATTAATTAATGGAGGAATGTTAAATATTATTCCATTTCTTGTACAGTATTTTGCTTTTTTTTTAATTATATAGGTTTCAATTAAAAACTGCTAATCGAACAATTTTTTAGAGATTTGGAAATTTTTAATATTTTACTTTTTTTATTTATGAATTATCTAATGAAAATAAATAGGCATTCCCAATACACAAAATTCATTGATTTTGTAAACATTAAAAAAAATAATAGATTATTCTTTATTCAACGTTGCTTCTTCTATATATTAATTGATGATATTATTAATTAACTATTCATTGATGTAATATCCATATAAAGAGGAATATAACAATTTCATTACAATATTTAGCAATATGTTATTTTATCTCCATAATTTATAAGTTATACACTGTATGTTATAACAATATATAACAATATAATGTATAACAATATACGTACGTTTAAATAACATGACAATTAAAGTAAAAGGCATAATAAAGGTGTATGCAACTAGATAATTATAATTTTAATAGGTAATTTTTAATGCACTTTGTCTGACCACACAGTTTAATCTTTTATAGTTTTAAACTTCATATCAGAAACTGAAAGTATACAATTTGTAATAATATATTTTCATTGTCTTAATACACTGATCGTTAAACATTTATGGCTCTTATTATGATCAAGAAAGTTCTTCGAGTCGCGAAACGTCGAAAGTAAAATAAAATTTCACTTTCAAAGAAAATACCAAGATCTGTTCATAAAATATAACATATCTAATTATGCAGCGAAATCTATTTACTGAGTATAGTTATTAAGATTATTTATAGATATTGTCGACGTTTACATTTAATAGTATCATTCGAGATCTAAAATAAAATAGAAAGAATTAATTCATTTACTGTTTATAAATTTCATTTTTCTTCTTCATATGAAAGAATATGTTTCAATCTCATTTGCATAATATTATGTCTCTATACTGTATGTATACGTAACATTAATGAAATTTGGGACATTGCCGCAAAATTTATTTTCATGTAGGTATCTAGTATGCATGTAGAAGGAATGCGTTTAATAATACGTATACTAATAATAAGGAATTTAAAATGATGCCGCGCTATATGATTTCTCGAAGCTCTGCAACGTTCGACTCTTCTGCGACGATAAGCTATTGACATAATGATTATCACAAGCAAACGATCGAATCGAGATCGACGATTTCTCTACGACTAATGGATACACGATTATTCGAATGATTGCGTATTGAACGAATCGTTTGATTAATTATAACGTGACTAGCGCGAGAAAATTTCTTTCACTTCTTATCACTTTCGATATTTACGATCAGATTTCTTTTTATAATACTTCACTTGCATATTATAATTTTATTCTATTTATTGATTAATTGTAATAATATATTTACTAATCAACTATAGTAATATTTATTAATATCATTATATTATTATATTTTAACCAAGAAACCAATTAATTAATACTAAAGTATTTCATGTGATTATTTGTTCTCATATTATACGTATCGATCTTAAGTAAACGTTTTTATCCTTAATATAGAAAAAATAAATGTGTTTTTGATTAATTATATTTAATTCGGATATTCCCCAGTTTTCTGTCATATTTTTGAAAATAATGTCACTATTTTATTACCTGGTATCTGATTTCAATTTATTATTCAAGTCTTTTTAGTATATTTACAAGAGTTACTTAGTTTACAAGAATATATGGATCATTTCAGAAGACGTTGAGCTGTGTCAATAGTGTCCCAGGAATCGAAATAAATATAAAATTACATATCTTACGATCATCCTTTCGAAGAAATCATGTTGCATTGCTGAAGTAATAGTTACAATGCTTTCCTTATCGCGTCTTTCTAAATAATCGATATTTATTAGCAAAGTTTCCTCAAAACTGAAAGAATTGAAAATTTCTATTCCTTTAGTGAATTTAATTGTACATTTCTTCGAT
The DNA here is from genome assembly GCF_040668555.2 of Bombus flavifrons. Lineage (NCBI taxonomy): Eukaryota > Metazoa > Arthropoda > Insecta > Hymenoptera > Apidae > Bombus > Bombus flavifrons. The sequence continues at coordinate 2,703,546 of NC_138442.1, forward strand.
TTATTTATACATAGCGGTAGTTTTATTCTTTCATCATTACAAATTCATAAACTTTTAGGCCACCACTAAACTACAGATTTTTATGCATCGTAAGAAATTAGAAGATGCAAATAAAGTTTTAAAATATATGTAGATGTTCGTTTAGTCGTGTTCAAATCACGTCGGTGTCACCAATTGTGGAGGATCGTTGGTCGTGTTCAACTCACGTTGGTGTTATCAATGTAGGATTGTAGAGGATTGGTAGTCAGAATAACGAGAACTTGCTGTTGCAACCCGTCAAATATATTTAAAGTAATTAAATAAATAAATATAAATAATGTCGTTGAGACGCTCGTACAGTGTATAAGTCGCAAAATAAGATCGCTGATAAATACTCGAGAAATGCTCGATAGATACTCGTAAATACTGCTCGATAACTACATAATTAACTCGCTTGCGATCGCGTTCGTTTATTTATACTGGTCGGAGGAGAGTCGGAAAATTCAAATTCGTCTTTGTTCGACGGTTACACGTAGCGGTGACATTGCTTTGCCCAGAGTCTATTTATTATTACATTACGTGTTTTCTAGCGATATTGATACTCCGAGGCAAAACAACAACATGATTTGAATTGTCCTCTAACTCATGTACCGCTACATATATTAGGTATTCAAAGTATAGTACTCTTTATAATATCGAGTAAATAGAACAACTTTTTACCTAAATTTCATTTTTTTAATTATAGATATAAAAATATGAATTTGCATAGATATCGGCAGTCTAACGAACAAAATTTCAGATATTTTTGATATTTTTATATTATGCCAATTATATTTAAAAAACGAGTATTCTCCTATTAGAAAATGCTGCTTTTATAGTACAAGAACACATTTTTTAACATTTTCATAATAAGTGAAATGCAATGAAATGTAAACGTTGGGCTAGAAAATAGATGAAACCACCTTTAAAAAGAAAAAGAGAGAGAAACGGATATAAAACGTCTATTGAACTTTAATTATATTACGTTCATGCGATATGGAGATTGCTTTTTTTTCATTCATCTTATTCAAAGTTCAAGGATTAGATTATCAATACAACATTCCACAGCATTAATCATCGATTGATTAGCATCAGCTGAAATAACAGTAAAGACCGTTGTAATGGAAAATAGTAACTAAGTGTTCGCTCTTACAGGAGGAATCTAGTTGAACGATATACATATGTATGTAGGTATGTATATCTTCAATGAAATGGTATAAAACAGCAACATGTTTCCGCGGTCTGGAAAAATCATAAGCGCGTATCACTCGTAATTAAGAAATCTAACTTCCGGGTGTATAAATGCAGTACTTAAGTAAAACCTCGTTATATACGATATTTTACTACAAGACTTTAATTTAGTTTACTTCTAGGCACTCCATAGTTACAACACTTGACAAGCAAGATACGAATCGTAAGAACTTATAAAATGTATTGCCACTATTGATGGAGCATAGCAAATATATCTTCTTTTTTCTTTTTGCTACTGAAATTCTACTTTACAACAATATATAAATATGTAGGAGATGAGGGGACATCGGGGCCTTTCTTTTGGAATTTTTGGGAGGATCCCCAATACTTTAGTCTAGACTATTTATTATAGCTGTACTTAAATGATAAAACTTAGCAATAGTTGTTATGATTCAATCCTATTATGTTTGCCCGAGATTTGCGACGATGGGCTTGGGCTCGAGGTGACACAACTGGTCGCCCAACGTAGCCACGGTCACGGTATGAATGTTTTTACCTAACAGAGAAGTGCCAATATTGTTGGACACACGTTGCATTAACAATCAAACCCCGGACAGGAGCAATGTCAGCTCTACGCGGGTCTGCCTAGCAACGGCGGCTGGAATTTTGTTGGTGTCCCCGGCCAATATGCAACGAACAAACGCGATCGTAAGGAGAGGAAAATTTACATCAGTCTTTTATTCTTGCGATCACCTTGGAGAATTTGCACATCGTCTTTACGTGTATTATTATACCGAGCGTCACAGCAAACGTTACTTTGTGCTTCAAAATATATTCTACGTTTAACAAAGAGTTACCCCGTTGACCGTGGATTCGTTATTTAACCTAAGAACATTGTCACTAACATCTCGAGTGTTTAATCACCACGGTTATTTGTCAAACTTTGTAAAAATCAATATTTATACCAGTAAATATAATCTCTGTTGTACAACGACGATGGCTAGTTCGAATGAAGATTCGTTACACGCCCATAAACCTAACGCTAACCCGACATGTATATGACAAAAATCGTGGAAATAGAATAACAACGGATCGGTGTTCATTTTTTCTCGGGTCACTGATCTATCTCGACCCACCATTAACGTATTACGAACGTTTTACAGATTAAAACCACTAAAAAGTTTTAGGCTTTTTACCTGATTTTAGTAAGCATGGTTACGCTCGAATAACAGTAATCCTGTTTTCAACTGTGCATTTTTGCACCCAGATGAATATATACTGGAGCAATCACTTGATACAAGTTTACAGTTTGACAAGGTATATCCTTGATAACACCGTACTTACTATCAGTATTATATTCCAGTAATTATGTATTAACTAGGCAGCCATTCTACATGGCAACATAAGCAGAAAATGTAGAATAAGGTTTGTTCATACGATATTTCGTTAAAATTGACTTGAACTTTACTTAAAAGCTTAAAATTGAGTTAAAAACTTTGCCAAATGTATACTCGAACTTGTCTGATTCCGAATTATTTCGGTCTGATTTCTGATGTAGGAATGAACAATCGATAAAGGGTTGTTCTACATCCCGAAATAAATCAAGAATTTATAAAATAAAATTTTTTCATGCGGCGCTTCGTTTTCAAGAAAATCGAGTCGAAAAATTTGTCCAGTATAACTGAACTTGCCTGATTCTGAACTAGGCAGAAGTGAATCAATAAGAAGTTATTCTGTATTTCAAAATAAATCGAAAATGTAGAATAAAATTATTTCATAGAACGTAGCGTTTCTGGGAAAATGAAATTTGAGAATTTATCGAGTAGACGTGCAGCAAGTCGATTCTTAGTTCAACGCATTAAATTCTATTTTCTTAAAAATGAAACTTTACATAGAAGAATCTCGTTTTACATTTTTGACTCATTTTCGCAAGTAGAGTAGTCTCCTGTCGGTTGTTCGTTTTCTCTTGAAAATCAGATAAATGGAAGAATGTTATTCTTTACTGCATGCTTTTTACTTATTTTCGGAGATAGAATACCTCGTATCAACTATCCACATCTGTCCTTCAAATTTAATTTTCCGTATAATATCTCGTATAATTTCGTATAATATCAAATTTAATATTTATATATATATTTAGGTCTTCACGTACGAAAAATTAAATTTATATAATATACAATATTCTATACAGTAACATTCGAAAGCGTTTTGTAGTAGCGTACATATTCTTCCACTTAATTTCAATTTCGATTATGCTTTGTGAAAAGGCAGTAGTTCCTATACTCGATAAGAACATAAAATATCACAAATTTCACATTTTCAACATTAGCTAACATGTAATAACATCTCGAGTGTTTAATCACCACGGTTATTTGTCAAACTTTGTAAAAGTCAATATTTATACCAGTAAATATAATCTCTGTATATATGTATATGTATATTACCGGAAGTACATATTTTCATGTACATAATAAGTATCGATAATCTCCGTTAATCGTCTCTCAAACACCATTTTCCCACATTATTAAGAATCACACGATGAATATCTAAACTATTTAATTAAACTGTTAGGATCTTTTTAACGATTATTTCCTATCACCGAAATTCTTACATCCTGAGCCTGCTGCATCCTAAATGCACGATGTTCCTCGTTGGATAGGGACAGTTTTCCGGGAATTTTCTTCTTCCACATCGAATAGAAGCGGAAAGTCGGCAAACGATCTCGTATATACTCTATTTTCTTTTTCTTTTTTTCTACCAATAAGCCTTGGGAAGGCTACTCCGCCTTTACAACGCAACGACATTCTTTATTATTATATTCTTTCGGAACAATCAATTGATAATAGAGCTGATCGTATTATCTATCATTGTAATATTAATTATTGAGTGCAGTGCTTTTAGTTTTACATTTTATTTCATTATTATAATTATAATACTGATGATTAATCAATATTTTGGAAAGGTCTCGCCGACAGCTTTAACACCGCTCCTCCACTCAAGATCAAGCGAATACGATCATTCGATAGAACTTTTAAAACTCTAAACTTATTGGCCTGCAACATTTTTGGCAAAAATTGTTTAAACAGTTTTAACGTTCATAACGTACAGTTTTAACATAATACATAATAACAATCGATTTGGGAACACGTAAAATCACGTAATTAGTTATTCGATGTCATTTGCGGTCTTATCAAAAATTACTCGATTCACTCGGGGTGCCAGTAGGAGATGAAATGAGACGAATCGCAGATAACGTCGCGTCGAGCCAAACTTATTTGCGATATTTTTCTAATTGACACTCAAGACAGTTTCTTAAGAGAAATATATTTTCTTAATGTTTCATAATACCTTGTTAATACCTTCTAATGCTTTTCTAAACAAAACTCAATAAATCGTTGAATTTAACAAAAAAAGTACTTAAGAGTATTTTTAACGTTTAGAAACCAAAATCTGAAATAGAATTTGACGAGTCACAATCGTCCATGCGAAAACTGTTCTGAATCAGATGATTTCTTATCTTCATCATGGTTTACAGTTCCATCATAACGAGTTTCTGATGATGGCACAGATATTTGTATGGTTTCTTTCAAAAACGATTTGCTTTCTTTCGTCGGCATCTGTCTCATGCCAGTCAAAAGTGGATCTGATGTAAAAAATTATCCGTCAATGACGTCCAGATCACACGTTTCTCTGCAAAAGTTCCTGCAATAATTTTGCCAGTACGATCAAGAATGCTTACTATACGGCTTCAACCGCTTCTTTCGATAGCTGACTAATAGGAAATAAAGCGTGCTGTATTTCGATGGAACCGTGCAGTGGAATTTTGTACGTGGTTGGTATATCATTATATTGATACAAATCTATCAATATAATTTGCCAATGGCCAATGTGCATTTTGCGAATTTTACCACATTTATTTTATGACCACCCGATATTTCTAAAATCACTCTTGTACAATATTCACATGTATAAGATCCCGCAGCAATCCTATTATTTCAGCAGACAAATTAGGATTAACAAAATATCTTTTGCCGGTGTTTCCGTCGTTGGTGTTTTCAAAGACCAGTTTTGGAATATCTACAAGTAAACTCAGTTCGTTTTTGAATATTTTTTAGGTTCTTAATTTGCGGGTCTCAATAGTTTCTTTTTCTTTGACATCTGTTTTTTTACAGTCTACCTTTTAACAGATATCTTATAAGACAAGTGGAACTCATTAGAGAACACACCGAATTGGAGCTTACTTAGATCTATGTCCATTACTTTTACTTTTGTAAAATTGTTGGACTCGCTTGACGTTGCTCCACGCATATAACATGTTCTTGTAGACGAAGCGATGGTATTATATATTTTATCATCAATCATAATTATTATTGGAAATGTGCCGGTTAGGGTTTTGATCGGCCGGCTGATGATCCGATCAATTGGCTCCCAAGAAGCAGTCAACGCCGAAGATTTTCAAACACCGGAACAAAACGTGTCAAATTTAAAATTATTTAATATTACAAACTCAAAAAGAAAATTTGTTAGCATCGTTTGCTATGTTTATTTTATTGCATCTTATTTCTTCTAAAGAAATTTCTCTTTTGGAAAGTTTTTTGTTACGGTAAAATTAAGAAATAATGGATAAAGTTCGTAGTTAATCGGTGCTTATATTTAGTTTATTTCAATAAATAATAAATAATCTTATCAGTCTTTTATGTAGTAATTATATTACATACAAATATGTACCTATAAGAAATAGTATATACGTATCAAAAAATATTAAAATTATACTAATGACAATAAAGAAAGAAAAATGTATTTTTATTTCTGTGTGTTATGAGTTACCAGTAATCCTAAAAATTTAAATATGATCCACCGTTCTTTTTTGCCAACTAGTCGGACAAATCGGTAAACCTCTAATTAGTACCATTTTATATTCAATCGAGAAATATTTTCCCCCATAATGTTACTTTTATGGATTCTGATGAACTTATTGTACGTAAGGAAAAAGATATTGAGAAAATTGGAATTCAATTCTATAAGCGCGCTGTTTCAACAAAATTCAATAATATTAATCGACTAAAAAGAAATTACGAATTAAATGTTGTTTTTAAGTTAATATCAAATTCGCACAATTCCTACAGTCGAGTATTTAACAAATAAATGGAACGTATTTGCTAATATTTCGAAAATTTTGCGCGAAAGTCCCGATTGAAAGCCCGAAAATATACGAATTGCAGAAAGGTTTGGAAAGTCCAACAGTTCCAATTCAACTCCAAAGTCCAAAGTTTGGAAGTTTTATTCTTGCAATTGTAAAGTCTATTACATTTCTAATTCAAAGTGCCAATGTCTTAATTCTTTAAATGACGCGTTAACGTAACTTTAGTTCTTAACGAGTTAACATCGTGAACATTCGGTTGGAAATATTCGTCAGAAAATATTCGAGGTGAAATACTGAAAAGTTACGCGAACGAAACCGACGTGCACCGGTAGCTCTGGAAAATCCTCAACGAACGGTACGTCGCGTCGTACGTCTGCGATCGCGATGCGAGACCGAGTGTTCGTACACGGCCTTCCAGACGTTTCTCCGGCCTTTCTAAAGCGACCTCGAGAGAAATGCGCCACCGAAGAGAAGCCGGAATCCTCCTTTCAATCCGACCATGTCAGATCTTTTAATACTTTGACGATGGCTGTCACGTACACACGATTTGTTCCTTCGACGTTTTAGGCCATCGTTAGTTGATTTATATTGCATGAGCTTTTAATGTGAACTCCATATGAAGATTACAGGAGAAAAACATGACAAGTACATGTTTGTTGATCTTTTCGATTTTATGATAAAATAACATGTTTGTGATTAACACGTTGACACGCGTGTTTTCAAAGAAATCTCCGTCAAGCCACGCGTACAGCAGTACCAAGCGTTCTCTACTAGGTGTTCCCATCGATATTTTAGTAATGCGAGTAGCTCAAGCGGTGGTCTCAAGAATGATCTTTCGTTTCGTTTGTTCGCAACATTAAAACCACTAGCTGTTGTTGAATATAACGAAGGAAAGTGTCGTATAGATTATTCCGACCAAATGGTTTCTTATGCCACCACAATTAGAAAAGGAATCAAATGGTACAGAAAACTTGGCGTTCGATTCTTTCTGGCAATTTCTGTTGTAAACGCTTTGACGGTTTACAAAATTGCAAGAAGAAAAAATACAAATATTAGAATATTTAGACAATTATTAGTTGTAAAATTATTAGGGTTGTCTGAAAATGCAAAAAATCCTTGTCTTCGATGGAGTCGGCATAATATCGCCGTTCGGAAAAACGATTCCGGAAGAAGCGTTAGACGCGCATGCATACTATGTTATGCGAATAAAAGACGTGGAATGGACCGAACAAAGGCACGAAAGAATTCGAAGAAAACAACAACTTATTGTCCAAATTGTCCCGACCAACCTCAGCTATGTATAGAATGCTTTAAAGTTTTACATTCTAAATAATTTTTCTAATAAACCATTTTCGTATTTTTATTTTATAACAATTCAACTATTATTACAACAATTTATTATTATGGAATATCTTTTCAAATGCCTACGACGATCCTTCGCAAGTAGTCGAATAAGCGACACCGAATATGCGTTACGTGGCCTGATCAGAAATTTGCTGACACCCGAATACGAGTGTCGTGGTGGTCAACGTGTTAAACAAAGGGATTTTAATACGAACAAACTTGCCAGAAATGTAAGTCTTAAAAATAATTTACAAGTTGATGAAGTTTTGTGAAAGACAAATATTCAAATATACGTACGTGATAAATATTTTGAATTTTTTTATTTTATTGACACCACTTGAATTATGCATGAATAGATTAATTTGCAGTGGCGATTTGTAACAACAAACCCTATTCATTTTTGGAAAACTGTAATAACTGAAGAAAATAAGTTCATATTCGTTGATATTTATAATACATATGATACGGAATGAGAAACAGAAAGTGACTACGCCGAATTAGAATAAACTTTCAAAATTCGTTTATTTTTTCATCTCCAATTCAGTCAGTTTTATACAAAATATAAGAGACAACGATATAAAATATAATATCGTACGATATGTTTGTTACGCTACGTCGCCTTGATGAGCAAATAAAACGTACCGATGATCGAGAGAACGTGATCGGCGCGTGCGGCAAGATTCATTGCGTTTTTCCGAAGATTTATTTTTCAAATAAATATAATGGTTCAAATAAAATTAAATTGTAAAAGTCTTACAGCATTACTAGAATATCAGTTAGAAGTGTAAAATATTAGTTATTAAATGTAACATAGGAAATTTATAATATTTAAGAAAATATAATATAAAACATAATATGTTTATATAAAAAAAGTGGTATAAAAACACAGAATAGGATCACACCAACTATTAAATTACAGTAAGTGGATAGTGAAGACACAATTTTCATCTTGACGGAAGATAAAGATTGAGAGGAAAAAAAACATCTTTCTTAGTCTTTTGTAGACGAGCATAATCTATTAATACACATAATAATGCATGATTTTAATATTACTTTTTTTTATATATATTTAACATTGCTTCAATAATGCTGATCATTAGCAACGCAGCACAATTGACAGTCTGTAATTTCAGATGGAATTTTGTGAATCTCAGAAATTAAAGAAGATTCAGCAGATTTTGACTAGAATCGAACAATTCGGTTATTTCGTTAAGCAGTTTAGTGATTTTTCTTTCGTGTTACCAACTAAAAGAAAGCATTTTGATATAACATATCGTACGTATGGCAATTTGTACGCAATAAATGACAACTGTCATGATTAGTGATGACGTCCTTTTATTATACTTTACAGATTCATCACTTATTTTTGCTACTTTATTTTTGTCATTTAATATTTATTTATTTAAATATTTTTTTAAATTACTCTTGCTACATAAAAATATATTATTTATTTCGAATTTCTCCGAAGGAAGTTTTAATTACATTAATTTAATTTTTCCACTTCTCTTGAGCATTTCAGAAGGCTTAACTGTCATGATTAGTGATGACGTCCTTTTATTCTATTTTACAGATTCATCGCTTATTTTTGCTACTTTATTTTTAAACCTTTTGAAATGCTCAAGAGAAGTGGAAAAATTAAATTAATGTAATTAAACCTTCTTTCGGAGAAATTCGAAATAAATAGTATATTTTTAAGTAGCCAGAGTAATTAAAAAAAATATTTAAATTAAAAACATAATATAATCAATATTAAAACATTAAGAGCATCGCTTCGTTCGAATTTTATTGTCTTCTACTTATATGGTTATCACTCTAAGAGTACGCTTCTAAAATAAATTAACCTAGAGAAAGTATCTTTTAAGCAACGTTATGCGTGAGCAAAATAATATATACGTATAATGATTAGAATTAGGCGAAGCTTTAAATATTTAATAGAATGGTGAAATTCAAATAATATCATTTTATATCATAAACAACCGACATATAGAAGTCACATATCAGGACCCGAAGAATGTCAAATTTTTTAAACGAATCTCAAATATTTCAGAGAATGATCAGTTAGCAAAGCACCTCATTCAATTGGTATACTCAATTTTCAATAATAAGCACTTTTCTCTACTATATAATTCGCTTAAATACTTTATGCTGAAGTAGAATAAGCAAGACTAAAATGTAGATTTAGCAGTTTACACGTTTTAATTATTCTTTACTTTTACAATTAAATTTTATATCACTTTAGTTCAAAATTTAATTGCAGCTTTTTGTTCCTCTTTACGAGGAATTGTCCTTTTATTCACGGTTCGCAAGTTGCCTGACATTCGGTTCACCGAGGAAGAAATCGGAAGATGCTACACTGGCGAAAGTTCCACGTCGTGTCTATATTTAATCTTTTATTTCACGAAGGTCAAAGAAAGTTGTTGTCGTTCAAATCGCCAGGCAATCCAATCCATCATTCCTATCTGTTTGTCTGGTGCATCTTCGGAAATTTACTTTTGACGCGTCTTTTTCCACCTTCCGCAGCCGATTGTATCAAAAGATGAAATTACGTTCGCGAAAGCTTCATAAGTAGATTGCGCATATTTATAAAAATTCATATTTTTATGAACAAAATTGAAGAAATGAAACTTAAGTAGAAATTTTCTTCGCATAAATACTAAATACGCATTATTATAATTGATATTCTCCTTTCATATGAAGGGTGGTTGGTAACTGGTGGTACAAGCGGAAAGGGGGCGATTCTACGCGAAAAAAGGAGTCGAAAATTTAGAATAAAAATTTTTCGTTCGAAGCTTTGTTTCCGAGAAAATCGACTTTGAATTTTCGCTCGGTACGCCTGCGGTACGTTATAACGGATCTCACTGTAGATCGCTGTCTCGATGGAAAAATTAAAAAAAAAAAGTTTTTATTCTATATTTTCGACTTCTTTTTTCGCGTAGAATCACCCCCTTTCCGCTTGTACCACCAGTTACCAACCACCCTGTATATAATATTATATAAATATTTTTTACATTTTCGCGTATAATATGTACTCTTCTATGGCAAGTATTCAATTACTTTCGCAACTCGCTGTATACATAATATATTGTATTTTTCATTTAATTTAATAATATCTCCACAGATAAGTTCAAGGAATTCAGTCAGAAATCATTTTCACAATATCGTTTATGACGTTGCACCCTATTATTTAAATCGATATTAAATCGATATCGCTTTTCTTAACGAGCACTACCAGGAACGTTTGAAATTATACTTGAGATTGTGGATCTATGTCGCCGTAAGTTATTCATTAAAGGCTGATTTATGCACAGATTACGAGGGCATGAGCGAAAGTTCCGCACGTCTGACTGTCCACTTCTTGCAAATTCATCTTAGCTGAATACCGATGAAAGTTAGAAAACGCCGTTCGTGGGAAATCACGAGGACGTTTAACGTATAGAAATCGCAATAGAACTGTGCTTAGGTGCCTGTGCATTCGTTGGAGAAACAATCTGCCCGGATGCAATAACCTGACCTTTTCCATCGGTAGTGCGTTCCTTTTAGAGGTCTATGTGGCACAACTTTGAAGTATCTGCCTCCACGTTCTGTTTAAATTACACTTGGTATCTCGATGATGATTCGAATCACGAGAAAATGTAAGTTAATTGGATTTATTCTTGAGGATGTTGAGAGCAATTAGTTTTAAAAAATCATTGTGTTTCGTGTACTTGAGGTAAATAAAGTTAGCAAAGTATGATTTTAATAGCTTATGAAGGATTGAGAGCAAATAGAATTAATTTCAAAAAACTGTTGTATTTTCTGTATTTAAGATTCATGAGATTGAAGAGTTTGTTAATAATCTTGCAATCATCACGTGGAAAAACGATTCTACTTTCCTCGTAAATGATCGAATAAAAACAAAGTATGCTGAGATTAAATAATTCTAAAAGATTATTTCATATGTTTGAGATAAATGAAACTGTGGAAGGATGATTTAAATTCCTGTTAGGAAATTATTATATAAAAATAATAATTAAAGATTGGGGGAAAATAAAATTGATTTAAACAATTTTTAATTTAAACGTTGCACTTTATGTATTTAAAATAAATAAAGTTAAAGAATATGTTGATCTTACGATCAATACGCGTAGAATGATTTTAATTCCTGTTAGAAAACTTAAATAAAATAATAACAATAACAAAGGAGCAAGTAAAATTAATTTTAAAAAGTTGTTATATCTTACGTATTTAAAATAAATAAAGAACATGTTATTCCTATAATCGTTACTATTATAACCTAATATAAACATTACCATTGTTACAATCACCAATATTGTAATTATTATCAATTCAATTGTAATTGTTAAAAAAGTTCAAATTTTCTGAAAAACGATTGAATAATATCGGAAGATGCTGAGAGCAAATTGTTAAAAAAAAACATGTATATGATAAGGAACGAGATTAAGGAATTTGTTAATTTTGAAGATATTATGTGGGACATTTTAATTTGCCGGAAAATTATTGAACAATAACGAAGAATTTTTAAAAAGCAAAATTTAAAAAATCGCTGCGTTCTATACGTTTAAGATAAATAAGATATAGAAATTTTTAAATGTGTAAATGCAGATGTGCCTTTATCAATTATTATTATATAATTGATAATTGAAATTACATAATTAAATTTTTTATTAATTAAATTTCTTATTAATTAAAATTCTTATTTGGTGATAGAACTTGGTGATAGAATCTCGAGATAGCGATATTATTATCACAATATTTCTTGTAGTACCAGACAATAAATAATTATTAACTGAGTTTTCACGGATAGTTCACCGAATAAATTTTACAGTACATTAACTTCATTAATTATTTTCCACTTTTAGAAATAATTACACTGCTTTATGGATTTTGAGACTTCCTGCAACATCCTTTATATCATGGCTCATTCACAATTATTATAATAATCTTATTAGCGTATTTCTTTTTTCACTCTGCTATTATCTTCTCGTTATGTCGTATAACTTTTATACTTAAATAGTACTACAAAGTGAGTAATATTCACGATAAATGGAAAATACGTATATTATACAAAAATGAATAAAACCTTCAGAATTTTAACAAATTTTTAGATAAAAAAATGATTAATTTTTAGCCGCCATAATAACATGGTAACTGCAGATATTTCACTTTGTCATTTGTTAGTTTTGTGAGGAAAAAATTAATCAACTGTGCTTGGATTGAAACTTAAAACGTAAGTATATATGTATATTATCAAACAATGAATGTAATCAATATAAATATATAATTAAAAATTGTTTCCTTCTTGCAATATACATATGTATAAAACAACTATTATTTACAAATTAGAAATTATATCACAATTTTTCAGGTATTGCTTATTCTACTCACCTTTTTAATAATCAAATATTCTATCGATACAGAAAATGCTAAAGCTCAAAATTATTTACTTCGTTCAAATTCAGAAACTAAATTCTGTAACATATGTAGGTATATACAGCTGCTTAATTCTTTAAAAAAGTTCTTCAATAAATATCTTGTAACTTATAAGCAAAGGTTAATAACTTACGGCAACTCAAGTTACGCCTACGCAAAAAGATAGTTACAGATAGAAAAGAATTCGATTGCTTATAATAAATATTAGGAAAAATCCGTAATTGATAAAATATTTCCAAAAACATGTAGAAAAGATGCTTCTGCCATATTTACTTTAAAAACTACAGCGACTGCGGATATAAGAGAACAGAATGCCTCTTTTATTACAAACGTAACGATGTACATTTTATATGCATGTACATGTGAAGAGCTCACGGGAAAAAGAGGGGAAATATCAAGTTTTAGGATTTTTCAGGAAACAAAAATTTATTTTTCAATATACAGAGTGCCCCGATTTAACTTCGAAATATCTCGAAAACTGAGCTTTATTGAAAAAAATGTTTTAAACAAAACCTGTAGAGTTCTGAGGGACACATTCGATGTTAACCTTGTCTCAAAAATCAAATAAAAAAAATTCAATACTTTTCATTCTCGTTGATTTTTCGATTTGACCTTCTGTTTTCTAGATACTTAATTTGACGATTAACCTTCGCACGGCGAATCGTTTAGCGGAACCTGTTCGCCGTACGGTAGATACAGTGTCCACTTGGACCGCTCAAAGAAGTTGCTATATCTACAGAAACGTCCATCTACATATCTACAGATCGCTCACGATCCAGGGTTAAAAAGAACGATTATCTGTATTGGTAAAGTCTGAGAATTCGACTGAGAGAAGGGGAAAGAACGAGTGTGAACGAGATAACGATACTAGGCATAGTAGCATATGGACTGCAGTGAGACGATGTAACTTAATACGACACGCTTGAAGCTCACGCCAAGACTTTATTTCCAAGAATTGGTGGAGATATGAGCGTAAGCTAAACTGGACAAAAGTCCATACTTCCGTATCTCATCTTTCCAACGCACAGACATTGTCTTATCGCTCTGTAGTTGAAGCAGGAGAGTTGGGAGTGAGATATCTTTCTTTCTTAAACATTTCCTGAACCGTTTCATCCTCTCTGAATTCAGCCTCCCTTTTTGCTAACAAAATTATATCGTCCGCGTATGCAGTTATTCAGAATTTCTTCTTCTCTCTCCCCACTTGTCTCTCTAGTGTAACGTCAATTCACATCAGAGACCAGGCCACACACCGCGGACAGGATGGCACCCTGATGTCTGCACATCCTTGGCGCGTACCCTCAATGGTCTTAAGTACCCACCAGGGGTCTTGGAATTTTCATAGTTAAGGTCCTTCGGACCAAGCGAGTATCTCTTGTCTTAGATTTCCTTTTACGTTTATTGTTTACTACGTGTTAACATGGAAAGTTGGTTTTCCTCACGTCTGGTATGTTCCGTTAGCAACTTTCTCGCGAGGGCGGCTAAACCCTTCCTGGTCCACCAACCGTCTTATTATCCAATCGGAGACGGTGTCTACTGCCCTCACTTCCTTAACCAAAATTGTCATCAACAAATCCGATAGTCCCGTGTCCTTAGACACACCCACCCCTAGCTTTCCTCAGACACAGTATCGTCGGTAAAACTTCACTTATTCTGTATCCTTAGAATAGTCAACATATCTTTACCGGTCTCTACCCTTATAACAGTCGCGTACTTAACGTATCATTGTAACTAAGTCTTACATAACGTGGTTGGAGTGAATTGTGACTTATGTTAATTCAGTGTGTATTCCGTTGTGATTGCTGAATTCGTAATAAAGTTTAACTAAAACAAAATTAATAGTTGCGTTACGACTCAGCTGTTCTATTTCATTATCCAACCCTCGAGTTTACGTGACACTAGCTTCGTCGAGTATGTATGTACACATTGATTGTACATATAAATAACGTGCTCATCAAACCTCTGACCCACCTCTGCGACGAGAACTCCACCGAACAGCTATTTGCAACCTTCAGCATTTATAAATGTCCATTATGCTCAGCCGCAATTGGTTGCTGATTTCAGATGTTACCAACATCTTCTTTATGACTTCCCCATCCATTCGAGCAAAGGCGGATTTTAAACGAAGAAGATTTTAAGTGCAAATAATTACCTGTCCACTACAAAGCTTAGGACACAGACTGCGTCAATTATTCCCCTGTTTTTCCTGAACCCGAAATGTGTTTCTGTCAGCTTTCCTTTTACCTCTTCCACTGGTCTTTTGTTGAGGATGCTAGTATGGTAGAAGTGACATACTTCGAGAAGACTGTCGACGGATTTGATTAGTCTCCGTCGTGTTTGTTCTTCGAGACGTAATGAAATGACACGTTGGCGAAATCAATGAACGAGGTTTGCGTGTGTAAGAACAGGCATTCGACTACCCAAGGCAAAGAGCAAGTTAATAACGAAATCGATGGATAATTCGAGAAGAAGCAGTTTCGTGGCCTCTGAGGTCGTCAGATCTCAATTCGCTTGATTTTTATTTATGTGAAAATGCTGTGTACGCGAATGCACATGTGAATATGTAATACATACAGGAGGACGTACTTAAATCAATACGCATCTTCAGGTAGACATTTTCCTTTGACACTGTCTCAATCGTATGGTTAAAATAAAAAAAAGTTTGGAAAGATTCAAGATGATCTTAATTTCACTTTAAATCAAATATTTGGAAAACAGGCAACCGAATCGAAAAATCTACATAACCGAGATCCGCTGTACAAATGGGAGTACTCATTTAAGAAAACTAAGCTGACTGTGATTCAGCTGAATGGCCTTGACTTAATGTCATGGCAAGGTCAGCATCAAATGTTTTTTTCGACCAAGCTCATCTTTCCAGATATTTCGCTGTCTAACTTAAATTGCGACACACCGTATAATGTTATAACTTCGTATTTTTTCATAGATAGATCACAGTAATATATTTTATTCTTCATTTTATTTTGCATAATCTTGAACTTTTGCTTATAATTTTAAATATGTATGCATGTAATACATTAAAGTGTAAAAAATGGAAAGTACATTGCACACCTTAATTTCCTACAACTATTGTAAAACTGAAAAAATTTCTATTCAAATTAATACAACGTAACCAATGATAAAGAGCACAGACAGCAGCGCACGAAAAAATGTTAAATTCAAGATTCGTTAAAATTTACATTCCCCATTTTTCCCCGTGGACCCTTCGTCCAGTTATCCCATCAGTTAACATAAAAATTCTACTTTTTTGCCGGCCGATTGTGGAATCGCGTCAGAGCCAGTCACACGTAATATTCGTGTCATAGCGTTCGTAATTGTATTAGTAAAACTAATTAGGTTCATCATTTACAAATTCATATTTTTATAAGCATAACTAGAAAAAGTAAAATTTAAGAAAAGATTCATCTACAGTATATATTTATATTTTACTTTCGATATATTTTATTATATATATACTGTATATATAATTATATTATATCGTTGCTGGCGTGAAGGTTAATATCATGACTTAAGACGAGCCTTATGGTTGCACAATGCACACAATATTTGTCGCATAATAGCGTAGTATCGCAAATATAATAATAATTAGTTTATTAATAATAAATGGATTAAACAGATTAAATTTGTCGTATAATAGCATAGTATCGTAAATATAATAATAATTGGTTTATTAATAATAAATGGACTAAACGGAAAACAATGGTCATTTAACATGAACTAATCGTAACAACGTATTATAATTAATTAACAATTCTCGTCAACACAGATTCAACTCCCTCTCAACAACGCTAACGACACTATCTCGACAACGCAATTCGCACTCTCTGGCTTCTCAACTCATACTGCCGTTAATTCGTTTATGTCCCTTAGCAACCCTTTGCCTTTTGTCTTAGCCTCGTATCTTTTGTTTAAGCCCCATCATGCACATGCTCAGCAACCGCTTGTTTATAATTCGCACGACACCCCCGCCCAGGCCCCTCGTTCACGATACTACAATAGTTTTTCAGAAATAACATAGTTCCTTGGCTATATCATATCTCCAGATAACATCTACGAAATCATTAAAACTCACAGCAACATACACTATATATTAAAAAATATCAAAAATATACATTCAAAAATATATATTAGGTTGTTTGAAAAGTTTCTTTCGTTTTATAAGGAAATAATAGACGTATAATGTTTTTTGTTTTATATTAGTTTATTGAATTATGCGCCAACATAATAATAGAAATATAACGAAATGGATCATACCTAATTCAATAAAATAATATAAAACATAAATTGTCGTTCATTTATTATCGTCTTATAAAACGAAAGAAACTTTTCGGACAACCTAGTAGATATTTGTTATTTTTGATAGAACGTAATTTGGTTAGAAAATTACAACACAATTTTATCCTTTACTAGAGCCATATTATGTTCAGACAATTTTTCGTTCAATTTTAAGATTCTCAAGGTCTACAGAATGCACATAATATGAAAAAATATATATAATATCCAAAGCAGAGTGCTTATTAGGATATTTAGTAGGTGAAACAAATTTCTATTCTGATGAAATGCTAAGAAATTTCGTGTGAATGAGAGTTTCACTTAATTTAGTCGATCCCGGCCGGCCGTGAAGTAACGATCATTTCAAGAAAAAGCATCTATGCAAATCGATGCAAGCGGATACGTCCGGTCCGGTGCCATGCACCGGTGCAAGAAGAAGCGCAGGTTAATGAAATTCGATACGGAAGTAATAAAAGATCGGCAGAATCGGCAAAAATTTCTCATTTTTTCTGCAGTGGAAAGTCGTACAAACCGTGAAGCGCGTAATGCAAGCCGCGACCCGGCAATTGTGCACGCTTGCAAAATTTTAATTTACATAACGACTAGCATACGAAATACGGGAGGCGATGAAGTAATTACCTTGCTCGAGACAAAGGAGGATCTCCGTGACGTTGGCCGCGTGTTTCATCACCGTCCTTCGTTCGCGAATTGGACCGACTTTGGACAAACTTCGTGAGAATATTTCTGTTTATTTTCTAATTAGCAACATTATGGGAGAATATTCTAACGTGCGAAACATTAACATCATACTGCAGTTTTTGGCCATCGAATTAAGATCACATGCAGAAGTTTCATTTCTCCAATTACAATATATCATGCAGATGAGAGTCGTGCAGTACCGACTGCTACAGGAAACCGACCAAAATTAGTTCTGGCTTTTTTCACCAAATATTAGCATTTTTATTTGAATAAACAAATGACTATAACAATTCTGTGTAACATACATAGAGATATAAAGAACTGTGTTCTTATCTAATGTTGAAGTGGTCACCACTTATAAGAAAACTCTACATCTGGTCTTTTTAGTTTCTCAAGCACTGAAGCCATCGACAGCGCGTAGACAAAAGACTGCGACGAAGTCAGACCATAAACAGTAGACAAGCGACGTTGGCTTCGGGGTTTTCAGTTATTGGGTAACACAGCTAGCGTGCGGATCTGGACCAGCTCAAATTGTATTCTTACTTATAATTACACTTATATTTAAATATATTTTCTGCCTTACAATTTATCCACTAGTTTTCTCTGATTATACATCGAATAACCTCAACATCTAACACACATGTATATTCATACGTATAGTAAATATGTAAGTGTTACATCGATCAACGAACAACGTCAGTCTGCATGTCTGATTAGACAACGATAAAAGGACGCGTCATTTACACTTTACACGGTAACGTATACAGGGTGGTTGGTAACTGGTGGTACAAGCGGAAAGGGGGTGATTCTACGCGAAAAAAGAAGTCGAAAATATAAAATAAAAATTTTTCGTTCGAGGCTTTGTTTTCGAGAAAATCGACTTTGAATTTAAGCTCGGTGCGCGTGCACTTTATCACATCTCGTTATAACGGAGGTATTAAGTCGGTATGAATACGAATGAAATCATCACGATCGGTTAGGATCGTAGAGAAAACTTGTACTGTACAAAACCGTATAGCAGGGCGTATAAAAATCGTGCGTCATGTTTATCTCCATGATTAACATGTAAACAACACATCACAGACAAATCGAAGCAACTCAAGGCTAAATTAAAAAAATTCTACTGGCTCATTGGTCGACGTTTCAACCTAAACACGCAGAACAAAATTACACTCTACAAAACCATAATAAAACCTGTCTGGACCTACGGAATCCAACAATGGGGTACAGCAAGTAATTCCAACATTGAAATACTTCAACGCTTCCAATCGAAAACACTAAGATCCCTAATAGATGCACCCTGGTATGTTACCAACGAAGCAATACATCGCGACCTCAAGATACCCACAATCAAAGAAAAAATAACAAAATGTAGTAATAGATACATCAAATCCCCCTAATTACTAAATTACTTGATACGTCGGACCAGATCCGCAGGCTAAGAAAACACTATCCGTTAGACCTAAGCACTAGATTAAGCTAGATATTTCTAACAAGTAATATTTACGTATTTATAATACTATTATTTATAAATTATACTTATTTACAAATCATACTTACTTATAATGAGTTAATAAGCGTATTAACTTATTATAAATAATTAGCTATGTCACTGCGCCACGCCAGAGAAACTTACTCAAAATTCTCAATGCGAGAATTGATTGTAAAGTACTTGTAAATAAATCAAAAAAAAGTTTATCTCCATAACTAATTTATTGATCAGTCAGATGCTTGTGACGAGTATACTCGTCATGAAGAAATGGCAATATCTTCTGTTATGACGAGCCCTGTCAGCAATAAAATTAAAAAATAAAACAGTCACTTCATTACAATTTAATTCCATATTATAACAGCCACACATACTCTGGGTTTTACATTTTAGGCACATACTTTTCAAAGCTTTCAAAGAGGTTGCAACAGTTAACTGGTTAATACGTATCGCAGTTAATGAGTAAGTTCCCTGTGTCTTTGAGTACTACGATGTTATTTCCAACGATTCTCAAAAACGTATTATAGCGTGTTGGTAATTAGCAGGTAAGTTTCACAAAGTAAAGCAAGAGATCGTGTTCGTACGTTGCGTTGTGGGGTAGAATCGCATTACGTTACACCAGCATGTACAAGATCGTATGCTGAATCCCACTGTTCCTAAACTGCCTAGCAATTTTGGTTACGTAATTTGTTTCGTAAAGTAAAGAGTTATAGATTTAGAATTTTAAATATAGGGTTTTATATACATGTACGGGTTTGACAGTGATAAAATCGCAATAATAAAGATTCCAATACCAGCGTGTATTATTCTCGATGCAAATGAACGAACGCATTCTGCATTTGCATTCGCTGGAGCAGCTTGAAAATGGAAGGGAAATCGCGGGATATCGAAACCGATCGAATGGAATGAAATCGATCCCCGATTATAGGCAGATAATATCCGCTGGAAAGTGCAATGATCCGACGTTGGTACGCGTTAAAAGTAAATTGGCCTCGGTTCGCTCTTACTTTCGTTCTACCTCGAATCGAATCGCTGCATTTCGACTTTCTGAGAATCGAAATCGCCCACTTCCTCTTTGGATGCTTCCGCGAATCGACATTGCAATTTGTATTGGAAAAGCTCGTCTAGGTCCCAAGCTGTTAGCTTTTTCTCTCGCGAAAAGCGGATTTTGATGAAACTCTAAAAGACTTCAGTGTTTGTTTTAGAGTTCAGATACTTTTTAATGTTAAGAAATTCGAGTGGTCGTGAGGTAGATATTTAGCTTAACACCGAATGTATTGATAGCACATTGATATTATACTGAGATTAAAATTAATAGTGTAGCTGTGTGTAGCTGCTAATTGTACAAATCATGATAATACTATTGAAGGGCTTATATAGCTATATAAGAATATAATAAGGAATATAATTAAAAGGCCATTCTATTATTATTCTGTTGGAAGTAGTTTTTAAAACGTAGATATTGATAAATACAGTAACGTTAAAAACACTAGTTACTATTATTAAATAAATATGGTAATTATAGTAATACTAGTACATATATATATGTACACATTATTACATTTTTAATACACGATTTTGCAAATGAAAATTCTATTTACAAAAAGATATTCATAACAAATAAAATCTTCAAAGATTCATTTAAGGATTTCATAGAATACATGTATACACACATTATTGCATTCTTAGTACACGATTTTGCAAATGAAAATTCTATTTACAAAAAGATATTCATAACAAATAAAATCTTCAAAGATTCATCTAAGGATTTCATAGAATATATATACACACTATTACATTCTTAGTACACGATTTTGCAAATGCAAAAGCTATTTACAAAAAGATATTCATAATAAATAAAATATTCAAAAATTCATCTAAGGATTTCATAGGATATATACACACTATTACATTCTTAGTACACGATTTTGCACATGAAAAACCTATTTACAAAAAGATATTCGTAATAAATAAAATATTCAAAAATTCATCCAAGGATTTCATAGAATAGTTCAATAAAAAAGAGTTGAATATACTGGAAAACTATAACTACATTAAAGTACGAAGTATTTCCTCCGTCGTTGACATCTAATTTGCTATTCCGTAATCCCGTAATTGCCTCGAACCGCGTACCTGACATTTTTTCCTTCGAATGAAATTTACAGGGGAACAGCAATGGTGAACGTCGCAAGAAAAGGCAAAGAATGTAATCCATGTTACATGAAGTCATCGTGCAGGAAACGTGCAGGATCTTGCGTGATCCCTTAGTTGTGTACGCAGAAACAAGTTCAGTTAACAGCTATTCCCGAGTATTGAAATCTAAAAAAATTCAGTTAGACATTCGATCTTCCTGTAGCTGTGCATTATAGAAATCTTGCCTTTGCTATCATAACCATTGTTTAAATTCATAAAATAAATAAAAAATAATGTATAAATTTAAATTTATATTCTAATATCTCTATACAAATGCAGCTTTTGGCTATACTTCCTGAATCTTTCTATGCAATTTGTCTCGTATTCTTTCCAATAAGATTTACATGGTTTAAGAACCTACGAAGGGTAACACGTAATTATAAAATAAGAACTAAATAGGCCATAGGTAACTGGTGGTACAAGCGGAAAGGGGGTGATTCTACGCGAAAAAAGAAGTTGAAAATATAGAATAAAAATTTTTTTTTATTTTTATTAATTTTTTGTTTTAATTTTTCCATGGAGACAACGATCTACAGTGAGATCCGTTATAACGTACCGCACGCGTACCGAGCGAAAATTCAAAGTCGATTGTCTCGAAAACAAAGCCTCAAACGAAAAATTTTTATTCTATATTTTTGACTTCTTTTTTCGCGTAGAATCACCCCCTTTCCGCTTGTACCACCAGTTACCAACCACCCTGTATATATAGGTATAATATTTCTGCATATGAAATATGCAAAGTATGTCGGAAACATATTTGATATATGTTTACTATATCGAATATTATCTACAATATTTAACAACTGGTACTTAACGATACTTTTCAATTACAATAATAAATAGGCATTTTGTTCAGATTTGCATTTATCAATTGATGACGTTTACATCTATTAAGATATATCTAATGTTTGCCTATTTTTTAATTTATTCGTTTATAGAAAAAATGTCCCATAAATGTCTGCTGTTCGCCATACAATTTACGTTGCAAGTTATGATGCTATAAATTTAATCAAATAGAACTGTCCTGATTCGAAACAAAGCCATCACATGTTACGTTTAACCGACCACTAAAAATCGCAAAAAATGTACGATTTCATGTGGTCTGTATCATTTTATATATCTTGAAGTATATAAATGAATCAATTTGATGAAATAAATATGTCACGTAATTATATGATGATATGGAAGTACGTGTTTGAACATAAATATGCAAGAATATATTTATTATGCGAGAAATGTAAGATAAGAAACATATTTTTACAAACTTTTAATCATGTAACAAGTTTCTATCTAGGTTTTATCTAAATTTCTTTGACTTGTGTTTTATAAAAAATGCATTTTCGTATAAACATCCGCAGTGTAATTATAATAATTTATTAAATCACTGTAATTCTTACAATTAGGTATCACATATTTCACTTATAGGTATCGGATTGCCATCCTGCACGAATACGATATTCTGATCGATTTATCGTTCCTTTGATAAGTCAGATTAGTTGTCACGTTTCTTATCAAACCAGTAGGTGTCGTAATATTTACGAATGGGGATGTATATCAACACGATAATTAATAAGTAACATTTTTTATATTTCGTTTGAGGTCGATTTTATAATCCAATATCAGCAAAACCGTCTTTTCATTAAATTTGTTGATGAAGTATATTTGAAAAACATTTACATCCAAAATATTGATTTCAATAGTGCTGACTATCATACTATAAATGCCGCTTATTTTTTTTTGCAACACATCATGAATTTGTTATTTAATAAAAGAACTTGTATATTTGAGCCGAATAGATTGTTTCTATTTCGAATTATGTTATATTAAAATAAACATTGTTAACCACTAAATTGTACTTATCATATCTTTGCTCTGTAATCTTTAACTGTGAAGGTGTACGTTGAAGCTATTAAATTTTCTAAGTAACACGATTTGCCCATGAAAATTTTTATTAATCTTAATCTAAAAATCGCACATTTGAATTCAGGTAGTCGTATTAACAGGTTTTACTAACTTCTATTAACCGACATTCCTAATACGGTTTCTAAACGAACGAACCCGCAAAGTGTACGCAATCTACAAAGCAGGACTTTGAAATCCACTCGTACATTCGCGATTATCTGCCCGGTGAATTATTTTGTTATCTCATTCTGGTTGAAACGCGCGCGCCGAAAGAAAAGGAACACCGCCGACCGGAAAATCCAGTTTCTGCGATGTTTCCTTTCCTTTTTTCTCTGTGAATCACGATAACGCGTTATAAAATGCAACATCCAGTGGGGCGGAAAGAGGAAGCCAGGGTAGCCTTGTCTGACACAATAATTTGAATAAATAAATGACACAATAACATGAATCAAAATGACCATCTTTGGTTGTAAAATCGACACGCGAACGTGACATCGAACGTGAAAGATTAACCCGCAATCGGTGTAGTTCGGATCGTTTGATCCTCCTTTTGGAAAGGTGCCTTTGCGAGAAAGGAAATCATTACTTTGAAATTCTGCCATTACTTATCTTTATCGACGTGCGCTGCCACACTTTATTTGGTTTTAATTCAGGATGTACTCATCATGTCGTTCAGCTTGCAGTTACTTTCGTATTGAGCGTGATGAAATACGTAACGTAATTACAGAAGAGGGTGAATGCTCTCGAGAGACTAAAAGCGTAGGATGGAAATCTTCTCGCATAAAATTCTGCTTCTAAGAAACTAAGCTGTCGAACATACAGTGGCTTACAGAAATGTTTGAACACAATTCATGAATACACTGAAACTTTTTGAAATTTCGTTAGAAATTGAAAGATTAAAAAAATTAATCTTTTCTAAATTATCGTTTTGAAGAGAAAAAAATATTTGTCTTTAAAGATTTTCATAAATTATGTTTATGTTTCTTTCATATGAACTGAAAATATTTCAAAGTTTTGAAATCTCACACGTTTCTCCTTCCACATTATTTCCCGATCAAATATAGTATGATGTAGATAAAATCGTGAAACTTTACGTGGAACTAATTGCGTTGATCATATCCGTATTTCAGTTATTTATACATGTCATGAACATTTTTAAATTCGCGTACAAACAGCGCAACCTTTATGATAATTTAAATATTCTTTTTCTTAATAATAATGTGATAGACTTCAGTCTTTAATTATATTATATATTTATTACTGTTTCAATAAAATTATGATTTTTAATGCTGAATTGCACAATATCGAAATACATTCTCATTTCTCATCGAGTTCAAAGTATAACTTGTACTTCGTTATTCCATATTTCAATACCTCATTATATTTTAAACATAATATTTTCAACCTTTCAACTTCATCATTTTACATTGAAATACACTAAATCGAGCAACAAAAAGCGTACTGAATTTCACTTAACAGAGTAATAAAAGTCAGTGCATCCAATAAATGCACGTCTGTACGTCTTAATAGTTTCTGCATTCTGCAAAGTTCATGCATCACCTACTATTCATCATGTTCGAGCAATTACTTCGTGCTTATACTCTACCTATCGAACCTTTCGATCGAACAATCTTCGATTTGAAAGAGCTACCTATATTCAGTGTAATTAAGCAATTAAATAGAAAATTCTATTACAATTTGACGAAAAAAAAAATAAATAAATAAATAGAGGATTATAAAGATACGAGACAAGTTAGGATAATTCAACCAATTCTTCCTCGAAGAATAGATCGATCGAGGATAATCGATAGGCACGTCACGGTCTCTACGTTTCTTCTTAACAATCTATTTATTTAACGAGCAGTCAGGTGAAAGTCTATGTACTCGTACAGTGATTTACGAAAGTACTGAAATATTTATCATAGACAATTTTGACTACGTTACATCTACATATATTGTTGTGCAAAAGTTTTGAAAATTAATGTCGCGATGTGATACTACAATTATAAATGAAAAATATGTGGGTATGTGAGTTGCAGGAAATTTATTGTTAACACACGTGTGGTAAACAAATTGTGCACAGCACGAGTACTTGTCTAAACGTAATATTTACGTGTCGTCGCACTAAACAGTGAAGCTTATTATACAGGGTGGTTGGTAACTGGTGGTTCAAGCGGAAAGGGGGTGATTCTACGCGAAAAAAGACGTCGAAAATATAGAATAAATTTTTTTTTTTAATTTTTTCTTTTCTTTTTTTTTTAAATTTTTCCATCGAGACCACGATCTACAGTGAGAGCCGTTATAACGTACCGCACGCGTACCGAGCGAAAATTCAAAGTCGATTTTCTCGAAAACAAAGCCTCAAACGAAAAATTGTTATTCTATATTTTCGACTTCTTTTTTCGCGTAGAATCACCCCCTTTCCGCTTGTACCACCAGTTACCAACCACCCTGTATATGAGACCACCTGAAAGGAAAAATACCCATATTTCCAGGTGCCCATATTTCACCAAGAAATGATTTAGAGAGAGTTCATTTTAGAAGAATGGAAAAATAGTTCGTGTATCTACTCATCAATTTGATAAATTCAATGCCAGTTTTTAGATATCTGCTAATATTTTCACAAACAACATAGATATCTTATCTTTTGTTTTATGGAAATTATTCTGCACGCTCCTAAAAGTATATACATACTTTTTTTGGTTATTAAAATTTCCTTAATGAGCGATGTTCTACGACATGTTTGTTCGAATCAATTACTGTACAAATACTTTTTACATTGACTGTATTCCATTCGCTTCGTACGTTCGATTACAAGTGTAGTATTGCCTTTGATATCCGTCACAGGTCACTACGTCTAAAGTAAAGGAAAAGCTGAACACAAGCAGGAACAATGTCTTCGCTTCTCGATTCATTCCAACTTCATATTCTTTCGTAGTGCGTCGGAGATGACGCGTGTTTTTGCGTAATCGTCAATATTTTCAATTCGTTTAAGATCGTCAAAGCATACAAAATCAAGGGACAAGAATTAGCAAATGCAGCGTTAGCAGCTCCTGGTTCGCCTATGACAGCATTGGTCGAAGAAGCAGATAGTATCGATAAAGTTCAATTCATGGAAAAATTACACGATGCAAGGAGGCTCGTTGGAAAAATTATGCATAGTCAGACTAAACGAAGAAATGCTTTCATCGTGGCAAGAATAAATAAAGAAACGAGAAGCTTGTTATTCTCGAGAATACAAAAGCAGAGGATTTTTTTATTTGGAAAAAGTTTATCTGAAAAAGTCGAGGAAGCCAAAGTAATGGATACAGTAGCCAACTCTATTAAAAAGCAATCTTCTTATAAAACTCAAGGATCAGTTTCGATATCCGGACAATCTTTAAACTCGAATAGCCTACTGGGAAAAAGGCCATTTCGCAACCAGTCAGGTTCATAGTAGGGATACCAATATCCAGCAGAGCAGGTCAAACGATTGCTCTTCCGGACGAAGCAGTCATTCGATAACAGCACACGATATCAGGTATAAAACAAAGCGACAGGCCAAATTTGGTTCAAATGAATGTAGGTTCCACCGCTGGTAGGTTGAAATATTTTTTAAATAATTGGAAGCAAATTACGCGAGATAAATTTATATGGAGTTGCGTTAGAGGATATAAAATAGTGTTTCATAAAGAAGTGAAACAGACTCTAACTGCATCAGTGAAATTCGGTTCAACGGAAGAGACCATCACAAAGGATATAACCTAACAAACACGAAGATAGTACCCCGCTGGGGGTAGCCACCCACATGATAATCAAACAGCCAAAAAATTCTACCAAATGTCCAAATCGGACAAATTGTGAATGTAAACAACTAAATAAAAAAAAGGAAAAAACGGAAGAGACTTAGCCAAGGTACTGATACATTACGTCTGAGAGCAATAAGGAACTGCAAACTAAACAAAAGACGATTCTTACCAAATTACTTCCTGGTCTGAAAGCCAGATATATTGCCAATTTGCCATTTAACAATAGCTGCTATTGCTTACCAATTTTACTAATACAGTCATGATGATCCTATCTCGTTACAGCGTACATGAAATTTCAAAATGTTTCATACGACACACGTACCTAATACACACTTTACAGGTGTCTATGAGCATTCAAATACTTTCACTACACCTGATGGAGACAAACGAGAAAAGTGTCATGAATTTGTATCGAGAGAAGTTAATGACCGTTCCTCCACCTGATACGGGCTTCCATTGCGCGGATTCTGTCGGCTGATCTTTTTAAATTTCAATCAAGAGGTTCGTCGACCGACTGTACGAGCCATTCACTCGTCACTGCCAGTGACAGCATTCATTTCTCGCGTGACGCGTTATCGATCGCGAATTTTAGATTGTTCTTGCGCTGCAAGTCTGCGGTTAGCACGCACAGTTTCTTTCGAAAGTAATTATTAAGACATTAAGCCTCGCTGCAGCATGCAAGGATAACTTTAAGAAAGTTTTCGTAGGAAACTTTATGATAATTGAAGAAATAATACGTATCGATGTACACATATATCAGCAGTTCTAAATTGGTGATATGTGAAAGACAATGGGCTAAATAATTCGTGCGATAGACTATACAAATCATTTATTTTAAGATATTAAAACGAACAAAAATTGTATTATCGAAAATTTATTTTGAAATTTATTTTGTATGTGGTCAGTT
Organism: Bombus flavifrons; assembly: GCF_040668555.2. Classification (NCBI taxonomy): domain Eukaryota; kingdom Metazoa; phylum Arthropoda; class Insecta; order Hymenoptera; family Apidae; genus Bombus; species Bombus flavifrons. The sequence goes on from NC_138442.1 coordinate 2,731,937, forward strand.
TAATTTTAAGTGATTATGCTAGGAGCAATGTGGTGAGGTTGAAGATTGAACGTATTGGTCTTAAATTGATATGTATTGTATATATTATATTTTATATTTCTTTTTCATGGTACGTATTTATAAAAAGGTTGAGCTCCTGTTAAATAGCATAAAAATGAATATAGACGAAATTTCGAAACGAGTACAGAGTATAGTTCTATTCATGTAATATCATATAACTGATAATAGAAACTGTTTACTTGCTTTGATAAATCTTCACAATTTTCCAATTTGAATATAACCTTTCATTAAAGAGAATTTTAGATTTTAGAAAAGAGAACACGATTTTAACGCAATTAATTAAATCATAAACAGGATGTAAGTATACTTCCGTTTCATGGATTTTTGAATTATCTAATTTTGATGTAACTTTCTATTAAAGAGAAAATATCTCTTTTCTTCCTCCCACGCGATTATGGCAAATATTTGATTACCTAGATGTTTTTCTGAATAAAAATAGTATAACAATAAAGAAACACTAAGTCCTTGCGCAATAATAAAATTTCTTTTCATTTTTCCAAGTATTCAATAACTTATTGAAACAATACACGATACAGGCAACTAAATTCAAATTTCTAATCTGTAGCATATCCGGTGTAGCTTGTATGATCTCGTAAAATCTTGTGCAACTCTAATCAACAAACGTCTCGTAGGATCATTCACAAAGTTGCTTTCACGAAATTATGCTTGAATTGTGCCATATGTAAAACAGGATGTTTAATTAAACCCTAACTTCAAACACTACGTGATTCTGTACCGTAATTTGTACGCATATATCCTGATATATTAGACGATGTATCAGGTAAAGTATCATTTTAATTTTCAAACTCATTTTTAAAACCAATTTAGTCTCATGATATAAAAATTAGAATAACAAAAATTGTATAATCACTTCGATGTATTTCAACTGAAATGCAATACTTTTCATGTGTTTTTCGTGTATGTATAAGATCTAATATTATCTTTTAAAAAGGTGAACAATTTCTTTAAATGTCGAGTTTAGTATTTCGTAATTTTACAAAAATTTATAATAAGACAATTATTTTTCTATCGCGAAAACGCAACCAACTTTTGGAACAGGCTAATATTTAAAAAAGTAATGAAACAATATTCGGTGCAACAGAATATTCGTCGTGAGTTACGTTTATGGGGTCATCCTGATCTTCTAGTGTACACAAATATTCCAGGAGTTTATTTAAATTCCGATCCGTTAAATTTGCATTGTACTGTTAAGTAAAGCAAGTGGCACATTAGCGATATTTAGATAAATTATCTTGTACTTCCTGTTATTTCAGGTTCCACTGTCACACAACATGACAGACGGTGCTACAGCATATTCTCAACGTTGGCTTCCGTAATTTCTTTTACAATACGAGAAACGAAAGGAATTTGCCCCATTGTCGGTTTATCTATGCTATTAATCACACGATTAAATCCTCTGATTTAATCCAAATGTGCTTAAAAGCTAAACTTCTCTATTAATATCTCCGTGGAATTTTATCTCTAGCTCTTTTCTTTTGCTGTAAATCTAACTGATAAATCGGTTACTTTGATCTTAAAATTCTGCGAATAAATTATAAATAAATTATAAATAAAAAATGTTATGAAAATTATAATTATGAGTTGTTCAGAAAATTTGCAGAGGAAGTTAAGAAAGATTTATAGACAATATATTTTCATACAATTACTATTTAAACGCATAATATATGCACTGATTGAGTAATATATTATAGATGATTTTTAATATTTATAATTTCATAAGCTTTGCTTGAAAAATTGTTCGCCTTTTTGGGGAATAAATAATAATTTTTATAGACTTTTAAAGTATCCTGTTTCTCGCCGTCGTTTTTTTACTAAGCTTTGTAAATGTCACAATAAATAATAATAAGATTATGCTATATTCAACGAATGAAACAGAGATGAACAGCTAAGAAGTAAGAATTTCTTCCTAAAGTTCAACATCGTTTGTCACTAAAAGAAAGAAACTAGTTTTATTAACGAATTTCAAATATTTCTCCTTAATTATCTTTAGTACTCAATTCGATGTAACATTTGTTCGAACATTTTATTATTTAATAGAAGTTCATAACAAAGACGCTACGATGTTTTCGAACAATCCGAAATATATTTCGAAATGTAGATGAATATATTTACCTAAGTATACAGGGTGGTTGGCTTACATAAACCTACATACTTATACAGGGTGGTTGGTAACTGGTGGTACAAGCGGAAAGGGGGTGATTCTACGCGAAAAAAGAAGTCGAAAATATAGAGTAAAAATTTTTCGTTCGAGGCTTTGTTTTCGAGAAAATCGACTTTGAATTTTCGCTCGGTACGCCTGCACTTTATCACGTCTCGTTATAACGGATCTCACTATAGATCGTTGTCTCGGTTGGCGTTATTTTTTTAAATTTTTAAATTTTTATTCTATATTTTCGACTTCTTCTTTCGCGTAGAATCACCCCCTTTCCGCTTGTACCACCAGTTACCAACCACCCTGTATAAGTATGTAGGTTTATGTAAGCAAATTTATAGTATAATATATTCAAATAATTTCAAAGCTATTTTCTGTTATTTAACTATAACAAAATGAAGTATAATAGAAAGTGCAAATTATACCTTGCAATACAGATTTTTGAAATAAAACGAAGAGTAGAATTGAAAGTGATCTTCTTTGTTCTATTGCACACTTAACGTTTATTCCTACAATTTAAATAACACGATTCGTTAAATCACATAATCGCGTATATTCTCCTCGCTTTCTCAAACAGTTTATGTTCTTGGCATTTTGCGAACTAGCGTAAAATAGATTTTTTTACGAGATAATTATGGAAATATAATACAATAACCGCTTTATTACAATTTATACAGGCACATACTTTTAGATAATAAAAATGTAATTTTTCTTAGCAACATCAGTGAATCCTTTGCTATAATAATTTTAGCGTGAAGATCTATTTAATACCTACTTTCAACATTTTGATACATTTCATTCAAATTTAATTGACTGTTCATTAAATATACCTGCAACGACTGACGAAAATACGTGAACAGTTGCTATAGAAAACTATGTACAAGTTTCATGTACAAGTTCTATGTACAAGTTAATTAATGCACGATCGCTTGTATCTCGAGAACGAAAACAATTATCGAAATGAAACAAAAAGAAAAGATAAAGTATAATATAATAAATAATACAATTACACTGCACCATGAAAACGAATACAGATACCAAAATGAAGCAAGAGAAGAAAACAAATAAAAGTATAATTTATCGGCTACGAACTTAACGTATCTAGTTTTCAATATAATCGTCGTTAACATTGATACATTTTTGACGCGTAACAAAGTTTTTTCATTCCGTCAACCAAGAATTCTGCCGACCTATTTTTGATAAAAGATTTCACAGCTGCTTTGTCCCCATCGTCGGACTTCAAATGATTGTCCTTCAATATCCCATTTAATTCAGGAAAGGAATGGAAATTCGATGAATTTCCGTGTTTCGGTTTTTCGATCGGTTCAGAATCTTTGTCGAATTGATAATAACCGAATATAGCGTTCGCACAGTGCCGTATCTTCGCTGGAAATCCAACTGTCACGCGTATGTTTACTTCCTTTGTTTGTTCGTTCGTTCTGCTATTTGTAGTTAGGAAAAATGGATGTAAACATTTCTTTTTATTATGTTTTATTATCGCCGTCGTAGGAAAAGAATCAACAGAGGATATTGGTTATATCTTATCGTAAAAGATAAGGAAAACATCAATTGAGTTCGTATCGAATTCTCATGTCTCAACCAAGAAGAGATGAAATAAGATTTTTTAATTACTTTAAAACAGTTTTGATAATCTGTTAAAAAGAGTGGGAAAAGATTTAGCAGAAGAGAACACAACTATGAGAACAAGCATCAGTTTCGAAGAGAAACTGATGATATGTTTGAGGTACGTTTTATTAAATTTTATAATTAGTTTTATAATTAATTTATTTTTTAAACAACATTAATGAATAATAACGAATAGCGGGACTTCCGATTATCAACCGATTCGATCGTTGGAATCGCCAACAGTGGCCATGTATTATGTTGATGATTTAATTAATGCAGACTGTTATCTCTCTAAGGTTCCTTTTCATAAAATTCATTTGGTGGTCTGGAAGGGTACCGCGTACCCTTAAACAGTTTTTTTCAACCTTGAGTACCGTGCAATCCATTGCATTTATGTTCAAAGGATCACCCAATTTCGACCTATTGGCAACGTCGAGTCTCCCGAACGAAACTGATTGAACATAAAATGTAGTGAAAATTGAACTGACTAAACTTTACTATGTGGTGAAATTTACTGAACTGAGCGAACTTGGTGACGCGCTTTTAACTTCTAATCTCGGTGAGATTACCATGATTGATGATGAGATTACCAGTGATTTCCATGAAAGCGTCTTACAAACAATCAAAAAACTCTTCCCGGAACAAATCCACCAGTTACTCAAATCATACCTAAGCAACAGAACCTTTATAGTAAAAATAAAGGATGTATATTCTGAAGTAAAAAACATCAAGACAGAGGTACCGTAAGCAAACGTCTTAGGCCCAATATTATACACATTATACACGGTCGACATACCAACATCTACCAACAGCAAAATACTGACATTCGCGGACGACACAGCTGTACTAGTCAGGTACACTAATCCAGAAACAGCAGCCACATTAGTACAAGAGCACATCACAAAAATAGAAAAATGGCTACAAGATAAACAAATAAAAGCAAACCCCAGTAAATGCAACCATATTACATTTACACTAAGAAAACGGAACTACCAAATATCCAATTGGATGGCATTCACAAAATATAGACAAGGCAAGTTAAATACCTAGGACTCCACTTAGACACACAACTTACATGGAAGCAACGTACTAAGTCAATTATAGACGAAATACGGATAAAAAGAAGACAAATGTACTGGTTAACTAGTCGAAGTTCTAAACTAAGCATGGAAAATAAATTAAAAATCTACAAAACGATAATAAAACCACTATGGGGGACAGCAGCAATGAGCCACATAAATAAACTAGAGTCGCTACAATCGAAGATATTGAGAACAATAGTCAACGTCCCATGGTGTGTCAGAAAGGAGGATATACGCAAAGACCAAACCATCCAAACCAGCTGGCTGCTGAAGCGAGCAAAACTCTCATAGAAAGAAGACTAAAAAGAACTGACCTCGCTAAAGAAATAAAATAGTCAAGCTCGAAGATGGTATCCCGCTGGGGGTAGCCATCCACACGTTATTTAGCAATTATGTTAGAAAAATTTACCAAATGTCCAGCTGGACAAATTGTAAAGTGCAAATTAAAAAATAAAAAGAAAGAAACTAGTGATTTTTTAATTTCCGACCTTAACTCGAGAAAATTAAAACTGTCTTTCTGCTCTCAGCCGAGAAGAACCCATCCTTGAAGACCGAGAGTCTTCGAGATTACTAATTGGCTTGCTCGCCTAAAAACAAGGATCAATCAGGAATCCGCCCTTTCTGGAGCGCGAGTGAAGTGATTCCAGGAATCATCGAAGGTGGCCTCTCCAGTTACTGTGAAATAATTCCTCCGAGTCTCGATAATTGACGCTGGTACTTGACATCAGCCGAGACCCTTCGGGATTCTTAATTTATGGTGCGAATGCGTGTGGCAAGAAACGAATCGATCTTTCTATGCGTGAAGTGTCTCTTTATATTGTCACGTCCCGCGCTGCGCACGCGCCGTAACGTAGACTAAAACTACCAATAGCGTGAGTGAGCGTTTCAATTTGAGATTCAAATAAAATTTAACAATTTGTATAGAAACCAAATTCGAGCCTCACAATCCCCACGGAATAACCCGCCACATGACGACCCCTCCACGGTAGACCTAATTATAAATAAGCGTAGCGACATAGAAGACACAGAGAGAGATAATTCCTTAGTTCAGAGTAGTTAATTCCTCGGTTCTGTGTGATTAGTTCCTCAGTCCTTGGTGATTAATTCCTTGGTTCTTAGCCATCAGTTCCATAATTCTTGGCAAGTAATTTCTTTGTTCATAGCGATTAGTTCTCAATTCCTTTAGCTCTTAATTTCTCAGTTCCTTTGCCTTTCAATTCTTTAGTTTCTTAGTTTTTCAACTCTTAGTTCCTTTAGCTCTTAGTTTTTGCTCTTAGTTCTTAAGGTCTTTAGTCCTTTAGTTTTTAGCTTTTAGTTCTTTGTTTCATTAGTTCCCAGTTCTTGTCAGTTTGTTAATCGACGTGTTTGTATTTGTCAATTTGTAAATTATTGAAAATCAATTGAATTAAAATCTTGTAATTAATAAGAGCGAAGACGTATCGCGAACGATTGTAACTTCGAGCATTCGAAATCTCAACGACAATTCTGTCAATACCCAATTAGAATTAGAATAAACATTTGTTGTGGAAGATATTTGTCTAATAATATAATAGGATTAAGCGAACATTTATTTTCACCAACCTTGATCCTCTCCCGTGCCAGTACTCCTGCGCGTAGCAGGTTAGCCGAAACGTGGAGTTTAATTGCCAATCGCATTAAACATCAAACAACGCTACATTTAATCTAAATTCAAAAATTAACGGCAACACAACCAAAACAATCAAACAAAAACGTAACAATATAATCGCCGAGAGACTTTAAACTAAACACCACAGCGAACAGATCGCTAACGAAGTTAGTTTAGTAATACAACATGTAATTCATTTTAAATATTTTTATATTTTTAGCATTTTTTATATATTTTTATTTTTTGATGATCTGTGAGAGATGATCAATTTTAAATATTTTTTTGATGACCTGTACGAAACATATACTTGTACTAAATGTTTTGTAGCTTTTACGTAAATTATTAGTTTTCTCTTATATTCATTATTGCACGATGTTTCTCGTAAAATTCAGAGCATTATGTATTCTATACTTGGTATATTGTTAACATCAAGATCTGTATAGATTGTATGTAAAGTTTGAACTACATACCTTGATGGCTGAATATCGTGCAATCTACTTATTAAATAGATGATTGTTGAAAGAGTACATACTCGTATAATCTGTACACAGTGCATCACAGCTTGTCTAAAATTATATTCTCAAATAATTAGCAAAACAGTAGATGTTAGTTGAAGTAAAGGAAGAAAGTGCGGAAGGGATTATCTACTTTCTAGATAAGCATAATAGGTTAACAATTAACAAACGTTTCACGATGCAGGAAATCTTATTACTAGGAAATGTAAAAACTGTTTTCGAATAAACATTTTGTGGCTGAGATTTTACTTCGTTAATTTTCACATACGCGATAGGAACATTAGAAAATTATTATTGTGCTTCTTCTAATTTCTCCATGTATCCCAATTTTATATGAAATTTATAATAAAAAATAAAATATATATATATGTCGGAGATGTAGGGACATCGGGCCTTTCTTCTGGAATTTTGAGAAGATCCCCGATACATTGGTCTAAACTATTTATTATAGCTGTACTTAAATAATAGAACTTAGAAGTAGTTGTTGTGACACGATCTGATTATGTTTGCCCGAGATTTGCGACAGTGGGCTTGGGCTCGAGGTGACACGACTGGTCGCCGAACGTAGCCACGGTCACGGGATGAACGTTTTTACCTAACAGAAGAAGTACCAATATCGAAGGACACACGCTGTGTTAACAAACAAGCCCCGGGTTGGAGCAATGACGTCTCTACGCGGGTCTGCCTAGTAACGGCGCCTGGAATTTTGTTGATATCCCCGGTCAATATGCAATTGACAAATGTGATCGTATCAGTCTTTTATTCTTGGAATCACCTTGGAGAGTTTGCACACATCGTCTTGTCAGTCAGTCAGAAAGATACCGAGCGTCACAGCTAACGTCACTTTGCGTTTCAAAATATATTCAATTGTACAAAGAGTTTTCCCGTTGACCGTGGATTCGTTATTGAACCTAAGAACATTGTCTTTGACATCAAGAGTGTCTAATTACCACGTTTAATTGCGAAACTCTGTTAAATCAACATTTGTACATAAAACTGTAAATATAGTCTCCATTGAACAACAACGATAGCTTGTCCTAATGAAGATACGTTACACGCCCCAAAATCTAACGCCAACCCGACAAACCCGACATATAAAATAATAATAATATTATATAAAAGTGATCGAAAAATATTCGAACACTTGTAGACACGTGAACATCTTGAAATTTTATTAGTACTATGATGAGACTATCATGATGCCATTGGTAAGGTTTGAAACAAATCGGAAAATGTACACAGAAGCTGCAAGCTATTTCGTCCAAGATCATAAAAGTATTTAAAGACAATAAAATACATGTCTACTCAGTGGAAACATTATACATATTTATTACATGTTTAGGATTCATGCTGTACATTAATTATTTTTTAAATATACAGAGTGTCTACAAATTTCTATCATTTGGAATAACTACCAAACGGTAAATGACACGAAGAAGTGTTTTTTAAGCTTTTTTTTACGTGGATTATGATAAATACAAAAATTCCTGTTAAAAATTTTCACGTTGCATTTTTTAGATGGAACACTATATTTTTGTTCCCGTATAACGAAAGAGCCAAAAAGGACGAATTCGATGCCCTATTTTCAAGTGATCTTGAATTAATACAACGTCGCAAGAGAGAAGATGTCGAAACAGACAAGAACAGAGCTTTCTGTTTCTCTATTCTCTCAGTTTACAGCATATGTTCGAAATTTGCACATCAGTTAAAACGCTGCAGTATTCTGTTTGGAAACGAAGAGCAACCATTTGTTTGGATACACTTATTGCAACGCGTGTGGAACCATTTGCTAGCGAGATCATCGGACCTAACATCTGTGGCCTGCTTTTCGTGAGGATACGCGAAAGCATTGTTTACCAAACGGAACCAACAACTCTTGATGATAGGAAGAATCGAATTACTGATACATGTGCAAGTGTAGTAGAACAAATGGTTGAAAAACTTGTCCTTTTCAACGATACTTTTCCTATTACGATGCATATGCATTGATTCAAGATCATTTGAAAGTAGCGTGTTGAATTCGTCTCTTTTACGCAGAGAACCTCTTTGCATCAACATCATTACTGTTTAAGGAACTTTTAACCCACCGACTTAGTGTACTAGTTGTTGCTGCTTTATGTGATTTTTTAAGAAAAATAAAAAGGTTCTTCATTGCATTTCTGAGCTTTCGCGCTCGAACTAAATAATTACCCAAGGTTTACAGAGGACAAATATTTATCTTTTTCTAGTACTGAGGAATAACAAGTAAAGATTATTTGCTATTTAATGCAGAGGTCTTTATCCTATCAGATATTCTTATTTCAGATGTTTTTCTCATATTCTCGAGTTTTATAAGCGATAAATCCTGAAGGACATATGTAACGATACCTAACCATTCCGACGGAGACGGTGACCAGTGATCAAAGCAAGTACAGTAATTGTCTTTAATTTAACGAATGCCATGGGGGTGACCGGTGACCGACACTCAACTTGGCCGTGGCGCCGTGGGAGTCACCGATGACCGCCGCACCAAGATTAGTAGAAATACATAATTTGAACAAATTTCAATAGTTATACATTTTTTATTATTACCATCGTTACTACAATGGTGTGAGGAAAATAATGCAGTATAAAACATATAAAAATAGTTCTATTTATACATGAAATATAGATCTATTATGTGCACCCACACCACTGGCTGTCGAACATGGAAAAAGACCCGCTTTTACCTTAAATTCCGGGTTTTATCGTAACGAACAATAACCCTATGGAACGTTTCGACTTGAAAGATGTTCGATGGCAATTAAGGGCCTTGACGGTAAAGTCAAAAATGCTAAATCTTGTGACGGTTCTTTAGGATTATTGCGGGTCCGAATACGTATGACCTGGGGATGGATTATGGTTTATGGTAGGACCCGGGACGTAACCTCAATGAGATAAATTCATTAATGATGATTATACACCGTAACATATCTGTCGTAGGTAATATTTCAACATTATATGTATCGAATAATAAAAAATTCACCGTAGCGTCACGGCCAAACCTTGTAAAACTGGCATGGCATTCGGCGAGTTAATCATAATTTTTCTAAGAATAAAGAATCATTGGAACCTTCTTGAGCTAAGACGCCAAAGATTGCTTTAAGATTCCATGTCTAGTAGTTATATTTTGCGTTACGTGGTCTTATCTTGGCTACTCCTTTAACAAATTTCCTTGTTTTGTCATCCTGCCGCACTCCTGATCTTAATATTAAAAGAGAGATTGCCAACCGCTGACTATTGACAGAACCGTATTTAGACCCACTTTCAAACTCTTGGGACAGGCATTCAAAAAATGTTCAAATTGGAACCTCCAACGATCAAAGAGGAAATTAGAAGACACGCAGGAAAATATAAAGAAAGAATAGGAACACACCCAAACCGGCTAGCTGTGGAAACAATCAACACCTCAAACATTTGGTTAACAAGTCGAAAATCCAAACTAAGCATAGAAAACAAATTAAAAATTTACAAAACGATCATAAAACCAATCTGGAATACCACTATGGGGAACAACAGCAATGAGCCATATAAGCAAAATAGAGACAATCCAAGCTAAAATTCTCAGAACAATAGTAAACGCCCCGTAGTACGTTAGAAACGAGGATATACGGAAAGACCTTGGAATACCAACGATCAAGGAGGAGATTAGCAGATGCGCAAGAAGGTACAGAGAAAGAATAGCAACGCACCCGAACCGGCTGGCAGCGGAAACGATCAACACATCAAGCATAGAAAGAAGATTAAAAAGGAAACACCCAGCAGACCTCACAAAGGACACAACCTAACAAACACGAAGATGGTATCCCGATGGGGGTAGCCACCCACATGTTATATTATTACTCCACTAAGCTATAACATTTTACCAAATGTCCTACTGGACAAATTGTAAAAATTTAAATAAATAAATATAAAAAAAATCTCAAACATGGATAGAAGACTGAAAAGGAAACAACCAGCAGACCTCACAAAGGACACAACCTAACAAACACGAAGATGGTACCTCGATGGGGGTAGCCACCCACATGTTATATTATTACACCACTAAGCTATAACATTTTACCAAATGTCCTACTGGACAAATTGTAAAAATTTAAATAAATAAATATTAAAAAAAACCTCAAACATGGATAGAAGACTGAAAAGGAAACAACCAGAAGACCTCACAAAGGACACAACCTAACAAACACGAAGATGGTATCCCACTGGGGGTAGCCACCCACGTGATGATCTAACAGCTAAAAAATTCTACCAAATGTCCCAACTGGACAAATTGTGAATGTAAACAACTAAATAAAAGAAAAAAAAAATTGGAACCTCTAAACGGATCTACAGATTTTTCCTGACAAAGTTCCACCGTTTCCTCGAACGCCCATCATAATTCCTTCGGGAACATCTCCTAAGAAACTGTCGAGCAGAGCACTCTTCTGGCCCCAACAAGCTCAATTTCAATGAAACCATATTTACCACTTATTATATGCATAAGATACGATTTATTCAATTCATGTCGTATAATAAGTTTTTACAAGATATATGTATACATTAAATATATTGTAATTTCTAATACATATTTTCAGATTCATTTCAGACTTTGGCAATATAATCGTAACAGTCGTCTTTCATTACAATATTAATGAAATTTCAAAATGTTTTATACGGCAGATACACAAAGTTTACTATAATAAGTGTTCAAATAGTTTCACGAGCTAGTGTAATTAAATGCTCACGTTTTCAGCAGTTTCGCTACTTTTATATAAAAAATATAAAAATGTAAATGTATGGGTGGTTAAAGCGACAGAGCGAGGTCATAATATCGTTCGATAACTGTTTAAATATTTTTGTGCGAAATATATTATATATATGTTTATATGTATTTGTGTTAAATATTTGTAAATTCTATATACATTATTAGATTGGTTGCAAACTTTACTGATGACCATAATAGTCATCTACGTCGGTTAAAACTAGATCGTAGATATTTATGCAAATTTGTCTAAATTTCTATATTAAATTTTTGTAATTTACAGAATGGAATTTAAGAAATGTTGTATCTACTAAATATTATAAAGTCTACTATGCATCATATATTTTATATATCTTTGCATATTATGTGCTTCTCATGCATTTTTGTACTTTCGAATGTCCCATAAATACAAAAAGATACGCAGTTTATTCATCACAGCGACAATGAAATTTCAAAATTCTTCGTGCAGTAAATATAATATATACATAGAAGATGCTTACAATTATTCGAATACTTCCATAAGCCCGTGTATCAGTAAATGTCCTCGCATTTATACATCGCAGTGTACATATAAATAAGATTGTTTAATTGGAAATTTTTAAGCAAAGGTTCACGACCAACCGATAGATACTCGATTTTCCAAACATCGTTTTTGTTTATATCGATCCGCTGATGACTTTCTCAATGGAGTTTGCAATGAAACCGTTACTATTAATCAACGACTGTCTAATTAAACATCGATTTGGCGATGCGATTAAGTCTGTGCTTTATTTTCAACTACTGATAACGAAGAAACTTTTGACGTTAATGATGATATAAAGAGATACGTGTATCCACGAGACGAGCAAATGTAGAAAGCGAGTAAATAAATTGAAGAATTGTTAAATATGAAAATTATCATTACACTGTGGATTTTATGCAACATTATGCACTGTGAACACGACTAAAGAATTAAAACCTCGACAGACATTTGTTTCGTCCACTTTCACTAGCATTAATATTTATTTACCATATTTATCCTATTATGTCGCTTTAATACAGGGTGATACATTTAATTTTTATTTTTCGTACACAACCACATATCTTTTTCTATCGCATCTTACAGCCGATGATCAAATTTAGTTACATATAGTGATATGTATAATAACATGATCTCAAAGTGACCTTCATCTCGTGAGATTTATGCCCATTGAGATCGCAGGTTTTAGCAAACGTGGACGTCGAAACCAGAGAATATGAGGAAATATTTTCTCTTGCAGTAATATCGAAAAGATCTGATCACGAAAGTAAGGCATTTATCGCTTACTTTCTCTTAAGTTATCGTCTTTCATTTTTTCTTGCTTCCACTAATTCATCACGAACGGTACATCGACACGCTGACAAATCGAAAGCGATTAGGTCTTCAGATCCTAACGAATCATCTGTGCGATGGTAGACATGTTCATTTACATTTACCGACTCTCGCCTGTCGTTTCAGATTTCACGTTTAATTTTCGAAACTAAATGTCACTTCAGGGTCATGTTACTATACACACATAACCGTATTTTATCATTAATTACTCGAGGCGATAGAAAAAATATGTATGTAGTCGTGTGCTAAAATGGCCTTGTAAATTCTAAAAAAAAAAAAGAAAAAAACCTTGGAAGAAAGATATTTTCACAAGATATTGGTCCCTTAATACTAGCCGAATTTCGTGTAAAATACTTTTCGCGTTATTGCATTTAGCAGATTACTACACACATACGTTCATGCATACACACACACACACATACGTTTCCTCTGTTTCTCGCCGTACGAATTATGCGTCAATATTCTACATTAATGTCGATATAGTACTTATATTAAATAATTAACATACAGCAGTCGTAAATATTATGAGTATGGTATTTCAGTTACCTTTTATATTTTCACATATAACATGCAATCTATCGCACCTCCGGCACAGATTGACATATTCTATAGTTCAACGAAGATAAGCGTTTCAATGAAATCTGGAACTTAAGAGCAAAAGATATTTACAGTGGCTACAAGAAATATCGATACATCATTGTATTTGTTATAACATTTGCGCAGTAATTGATTAGAGCTAAGTATATTAATAATAGTTTCATAAGGCTAGGAAATGTAATTCTATGAAAATGAAAGACTATGTACAACTGTAACCACTGTAGTTTAGTCTGTAATTTAAAAGCATATAAACAAATTTCTGAGTCTTAAATTCGTTAACTATCATAGAACACATTTTGTGGTAGCTTAACAACTACGTATAGGAGAACAAAATATTTTGTCACACAGTTGTTCGTGATACAGTTTGGACGAGATATCTTGCGAAACAATGTCGTTCGCATGATGTTTTGTACGAGATAGTTCGCGAAGCAATATCGCTCGTGTGACGCTTTGGACGTGACATGTATGTTACATGTTTTTTTTCATTAGAAAAAGAGATCTCGCGCAACGATTCGCATAAAAATCAATTCGTAAGACACTGCATATTTGTGAATATAAAAGAGATTAAAGATGCTAAACGAACAAAATGTTCTGTTTCTACGAGCAAATGATCTTATCTCTTCGTCGTATGAAATAATTCGAAACACGGTGCTACACATAATGGTACGTTACACTCGTTACAGAAATAATTCGTTTGTTTACGTATCTTATTCTCCTTACAAAGTATGCAGCATTTTGTAGAATGGCAATTCTTTACCGTAAAAGGTATTTTCTTAGGGAAACATTGAGATTTAATGCAAAGCGGGAACTTCTTCGGAGATCTCCTTGCCTGCAGATGGAAATTTTCAACTGGTCTAAAATACTTCTCTAACAATCCAGAAATAATGTTTTCTTTTATCTCGCAAAAAGTTTTTTTAGTTCCGTGACAAGAGTTCCATATTACAAGACAATTAAATATCGTTATGTCGAGCAAATGTACAAAATACTGCTTGTGCCATTTTATAGATTTACTTATGGTCAAATTCCTCTGTAAAATTTGATGGATTTGATTTGCTCCAGTCATGTGTGTATTACAATCTAGAAAGACATTGGGTTTCTTTCGGTATTGTCCTGTAACGCGATCGATACTAGTAGACAACACAAAGCGGGGAGCATGTACAGTGGTAAGAGTTGATATTAACTTTTTGTCTTTCCACGCACAAAAAGCCACTATTTCGTTATATCTGACTAGCATTTGTCCTTTTTCCAATCTATTTATATCTCTTGCAACCATCCCGTAATATGGCATTTCCTTTCGTTTTAGACGTATAATACCGCAAACGTTAGTTCCATTTTTATGTAACATTTCATACAAGGCGGGAAACGAATGGAAATTATTGAGGAACAGAGTTCTTCCTTGTCGAAGCAAATGTTTGGTTAAATGTAATATAATCGAACCAGCGGCACCAAGTGGTTCGGAATTCAGTTTATGTAGCAATTGTCCACTGTAAAGTTTCAAACTGTATACATAACCAGTTTCACATTCAGTCAAAATAAAGGTTTTTAGTCCAAATATTGCTCGTTTGTTAGAAGTACACTCTTCAAATGGCAGCCTATTTTTCCATGGCATCACGCTTTCATTTACGACGATATTTCTTCCTGGTCGATACGCGCTTTGAAAACGCGACAGTAACATGTCGATAACAGGTTGTATCTTATACGTTACATCAATATCTTTTCCATTTATTTTGTCATTATCCTCATCGCTGAAATGTAAGAATCGCAGGATTCGTAGGAATTTGTTTCGTGACATAATTTTGCTTACGAATTGAAAGTTGTACATGGGTTCGGTATTCCAATACATAGAGATCGTAGGTAAATGGACTATACTCATGTAAATAATAATGGCGATGGCAGAATACATATCAGCAACGGTAATATTATAAGGAACCTTGGTAAAACCTTGTTTCTTTCTGTATTTGCTGCTTTTCTTCACGATCATTTCAACAAGCTCTTGATTGAAAAAGTATTCGAAGATAGAAGTGGGGCAAATACTTCTTGACAAACCAGATGTCCGCTGCACTCCATTATTATTATCCATATAATGTATAATGCGTGGTTGAAAATTTGTCGTAGCTGTTGGTATCTTCCACTGCCTTCCTCCGCTAAATTTATTTAATTTTTCTGATAACCGAGCGTTATTGTCACTTTGCACATTGTCGTTACCACTGTCTTCGCTATCGCTAATAATACGGTTCTTAGTATATCGTCGCACCATGATCGCTACGAATTTAACGTAGAAACGATATACTATCGTGCAAAACGGCCGATGAACGACTGACGAGTCTCCCCACGACGCGATACAGTTCGTACGACGCTACGGAGATATCCCGCGTGTTTGTTTATTAGGGCGAAAGTTGTAATTACAGAAAAACAGATTCACAGGATAAAATCGTGCGAACAATATTGTGTCGCCATCCGTATCTGTTTCGTGGTTCCAAAGCAGTTAACAACATTTGAACCCGAGATATTTCTTTCGTTCAAAGCATCGCATGAATGATACTGTGTCGTGAGGTATTTCGTATAAGGCGTTGTACGAACGACATTGCGTTGTAAAATACTTCGTTCTCAAATACGAAGGGATTGAAAACATAAACATAGCAAATGGAATATTGAAACGACGAAAATAACAGAAACTGTTTACTTGGAGGTGTAAATTCTGATAAATTTGCTTTGTCCTTGTTTTGAATTTGAACGTATTTGTCTAATTATTATTAACACCTTGTACAGAAATCATTTTTAATAATATAAGAAATGAATTTTCATTTGCAAATGTGAAGCATCGAGTATTTAGAATAAGAAAATACTCGAAAGAATACGAGTCGTATTGAACTTTTGGGAGACTATTTGCATATTTGTCCTATAGATTAGCATACACAAGCAACTTGTACATACAAATAGAGAAATTCCACTTATTTCCTTGTTTTATGGATGAAAGGATAAAATGGTTGAATGTAATAATCCTTCCTTCGTACTAATTTGATGTGAGAATTGTATCGTTGAATAAAGATAAATACCTACAAATCGAAAAATTCTGTTTAAATGAATATGTATGTATACATGCATTTATAGTCAAGTTAGTATTCATGAATTAAAATTATTTTCATATGTTCGAAAACAAAAGGACATGTACTTATATGTAACTATCTTGTATATCACGTTGACTGCCACGCGTGTTTCCAAAGAAATCTCCATCAGGCCACGCGTACAGCAGTACCAAGCGTTCTCTACTAGGTGTTCCCATCGATATTTTAGTAATGCGAATCGCTCAAGCGGTGGTCTCAAGAATGATCTTTCGTTTCGTTTGTTCGTAACATTAAAACCACTAGCTGTTGTTGAATATAACGAAGGAAAGCGTGGTATAGATTATTCCGACCAAATGGTTTCTTATGCCACCACAATTAGAAAAGGAATCAAATGGTACAGAAAACTTGGCGTTCGATTCTTTCTGGCAATTTCTGTTGTAAACGCTTTGACGGTTTACAAAATTGCAACAAGGAAAAATATAAATATTAGAATATTTAGACAATTATTAGTTGCAAAATTATTAAGGTTGTCTGAAAATACAAAAAATCCTTGTCTTCCACGGAGTCGGCATAATATCGCCGTTCGGAAAAACGATTCCGGAAGAAGCGTTAGACGCGCGTGCGAACTATGTTATGCAAATAAAAGACGTGGAATGGACCGAACAAAGGCACGAAAGAATTCGAAGAAAACAACAACTTATTGTCCAAATTGTCCCGACCAACCTCAGCTATGTATAGAATGCTTTAAAGTTTTACATTCTAAATAATTTTTCTAATAAACCATTTTCGTATTTTTATTTTATAACAATTCAACTATTATTACAATTAATTATTAATTAACAATTTATTATTATGGAATATCTTTTCAAATACCTACGACGATCCTTCGCAAGTAGTCGAATAAACGACACCGAATATGCGTTACGTGGCCTGATCAGAAACTTTGCTGACACCCGAATACGGGTGTCGTGGCGGTCAACGTGATATAAGGAAAAAGTATGCTTGTCTCTTTCATGAAATGCAGATATACACGATCACGTATAATTTGATGGTAAATAAATGTTTAAATAAATATTACAAAAGGTAATAAGTCGATATAGTTTTTATACAAGCTTTTACTTATTGCAATATCGTGTACCAATAAGTATTCATATTTTATTTATTTAATATCTTTAATTTTCCCTTTACGTCAAAAGTTGTGTTGTCCTTTCTCAATCTTTCACGCAATTTGAATATCCCATCATGCCAGAACTTTTCAGTTTTTCGGCGAAAAACTTTTCAATGTGATTTTTTGTGTCGACCAAAGAGTTACAGTTTTCGCCATTGAGGGAATTTTGTAATGACCTAAATAGATGAAAATCTGAGGGTGCAACGTCTGGTGAATACGGTGGACGTGCTAGCACATCCCAAACAAGCTTCAATATCTTTTGTCGAGTAGTCAAAGACGCGCGAAACCACGCATTGTCCTAATGAAACTCGGAGGATTTCCGATTCGCTAGTTCTGGATGTTTTTGTTCAATTACTGTCTTTAATTCGTCTAATTGCCAGTAATATTTTTCCGAATTTATCGTCTGGTCGTTTGTCACCATAAACAGCGCATATATTGTTTGCTACTTGCGTAGCATTTTTGCCTTTTCGGTAAAAGAAAAGCATCAAATGCCTATAATGCACTTTATTCCCTTCCATATTTAAGAGCATATGAAACTAACAAAAATTAATGTATTTTAACCAAACCCTTTTCTAAAGATGCATCAAATATCACCTTTTACAATATGTATACGAGTCATTTGTTTTCAATCATTCTGATATATTGGGACTTGTCTTAATGCCACCTACTGAAAATCTAATAACCTACTAAAAATGTAATATATAATTTAAATATCTTTATAAAACAATCTTGTAACTCCTGTATATATTGTGTATGATGGAGGCAGACATAATTTTGCTTCTTTTTCCTTTTTATAATTTATCTGATAAAATCTCATATAAATAGTTCATAGAAATAATTCAAACCTAATTCCTATATCACAATATCGAATCTTGATTCTGTAAGTATGATAATATAACCATAGTGCTTGAAGAATAAGAAATCCAAATATATGACTATTTCAGCTTATTGAAACAGTTTAATAATATGTAAAAATACAATTTTATAGTTTATATGTACATGTATGTTTATATGTATGTAAGTAGATATATACCATTGATCGTTTTAGATAATAAATGCTGTAAACATGCTGTAAAATAAACACAGGGATAAATAGAAGCCTTTTAAGTTTCTGTTATATGTAAATATCAAATCTGAAAGATCCTAAGAAGTGTATCAAAAAAGGTATAGAATCTAAATATGACCAAACATTATTTTATTTTATACGAATTTTATTAACAATCCTATTATATCATCTTTATATACTGCAACATTAAATTTGAATGCAAGTTTAATTTAGGATAAGTTAAGTTACTAATTTTGTTATATACGTATATAAATTAATGCAAAATATATAAAATAAAATTATATAAATATTTGTTCGTTGCTCATATTCTGGAAACATATAAATTGTGGAGTTTTCTGATTTTAATGCCATCCAATATCGATAAATGTTATATACATATAGTATCGAGAAAAACCCTGGGAAATTAAGATCTACTTGACCATGGGCCACCCACGCCTGTGAAACATGTGCGTGCCGGGTATACCGGAGCCATGGTATAAGAGGTAGCCGTTAATTGAAAAGTGAGTGTTGTCAGGTTGCCAAGGAGTGTGGTTAGCGTTGTGAAGGAGGGTGGTTAGCGTGAAAAAGAGCGTTGGAACCGTTGTAACGAGAGTAGTAAGTGACGAATGGTGACTGCGTGCATATAGATTGACAGTGCATCATAGTTGATTTTGTGTTGACGTGAGCGATATTGAAACAAATCATACAGTCACCAAACCTACTAGCACTATACTCTCCCATATATATATATATACATATATATATATAAAAATATATTTTCCTGCTTGATCATCAAGTGACATTAAAATCAGAAAATCGACACAAATGTCATAATCCACAATTATGCTTGTTTCATCTTTAGTTAAAAAACACAATGTATTGCGTTATCATATTCTCTGTGATTTCTATATTATTACCAAGAAGTGAGGTAGTATATTCAGGTAGATTACGAAACGAACTATAATAATTGTGCTCGAGAGAGATGTAACAGTTGCAACCACGCTGCATGTTATTCATAACGAACAGTTCATCGACATCTCGAACATCTACGCATCTTAATATGCAAATAGCTATGTACAGTTACAACAGACTTACGAACTAACATCATAATAAAGCCTCAAAACACTTAACTCGTCCTTTTACATTTTACAACTTGCAAGATTTCTACGTTGAAAAATACATTGTCAATTTGCCAATAAGTTACTTTCATACAGAAACTTATTATTTATATCCTAAATCTTATCATTTGTGTATTGCTATATTTATATTTATAAATTTGTTAATATTTTCTCTTATTATAGCATACTTATTATTTTTTTGGATCGTAGTAGTTATTATTACCCGTTTTCTTATTATCTGAATGATATAATTTTATTACAATTCTTAAGATAACCTGATCACCTTAAGTCGTGAATACTGGATTTATTAAAAATTAATGAACCAAAGATAATTGTTCAGAATCAATTAAGTAGACGGTAATTAAATGTATGAATCAAGTTCAATACATTGTACATTGTACATCGCAACACTTCTTTCATTACAAAAAGAAAGTTATTAATTCATGAATTTCATTAGTACTGTTTAGTATTTTCCTTCTCAGCTATAAAACGACAAATATAAGATCCATGCTTACTCAAAGAATATATCTATATTCACATCCACTCGTTATTCTCAATCAATTACAGACATCCAATATTTTATTAAGTTTCGTTATCCATTAACAACTAATCAGTAAAGAAAATTCGTTATTAATCGAAGAATTAGTATATCACAAAGAGTATGTGTGTATAGCAGCATCGAGCAGATGTTCAAAATCGTTTCTATTTTTTTTTTTTTTTTTTTTTTTCCGAAAACGAAAGCATCAGTGAATCAGACTTCGCTTGATTTCCGAACACCAAATATATTCAAAATATATTGATGCACGCGGTTGTATGAAATAGATACAATGGCTCATAAAAGTATTTTACAACTACTATTCTTATGATAGAAAAGCCTAAAACCAATCTGAAAATATACATAGAACTTATTTACAAACATATATTTAATAAAGATTAGCACACAGCATTAATAATCTCTGCATTAATAATAATGTGGCTACAATAAGTTTCAAAAGTGATCCCAGTAAATATTTAGGCTTATTTTATACATATGGAAAATGGACTGTTTAAATACTTTCATGATTTGTACAAAATATCTACATACTTGTGTTAGGTGTTTTGTAATATCTATGTATATTTTCAGATTTGCTAAAAAATTTACCAATATAACTATAACAATCGGATTTTGTTACAATACTAACGACATTTCAAAATGTTTCTTACAAGACATATAGTATATTCATAAACGGCGTCTTCTACAAGAATATGAACACTTTTGTGAGCAACTGTATAAAAAGAACGCTGTTACTTGACCGCTATTTTAATCTTCTAAAATGTTTCCTGTACTTTTGTCGTACTTGAGTAGACGCAGTACCTTGTTGTACTTGAATAGGCGCACTAAAACAACACATTGTAACTTATGGAAAAAAGATCCTGCTATTAATGTGTAGAGTAATTTCATAATTTGTACATACTTGAATTTATGAACACTAAAATGGTACGATGGTCTAGTATTAGGAGGATTAAAATTAAATCCTTCAGATTGGATTGAAGCAGGTTCCTAAAAAGGAAATCATATATTAATCATGATAATGTTAATAAAACACAATCATTAACACAGTTGGTATCGCGAACCTCTAATACTACTACAACACGATTTTGTACATTTCTTTCTATACCACTGTAAAAGAGCTTTCAAAAATAGAAATACAGTAACTCTTACTAGTACCAGGTCATGTACGCAGTATTCGAGATATTACTCTTCTGTATATTTGTTTATAATAGTGTTTATGAATAAGTCATGATAGTCGTATCTTATTATAGTGGCAATGAAATCTGAAAATATTACGTATAACATATACAGGGTGGTTGGTAACTGGTGGTACAAGCGGAAAGGGGGTGATTCTACGCGAAAAAAGAAGTCGAAAATACGGAATAAAAATTTTTCGTTCGAGGCTTTGTTGTCGAGAAAATCGACTTTGAATTTTCGCTCGGCACGCGTGCACTTTATCACGTCTCGTTATAACGGATCTCACTATAGATCGTTGTCTCGATTAACGTTATTTTTTTAAATTTTTAAATTTTTAGATTTTTATTCTATATTTTCGACTTCTTTTTTCGCGTAGAATCGCCCCCTTTCCGCTTGTACCACCAGTTACCAACCACCCTGTATAATATTAGGTTGCTCCAAAAGTTTCTTTCGTTTCATAAGGAAATAATAGATGCACAACATTTTCTGTTTTATATTATCTTATTTACTTATTATCTTACTTTTGGAACAACCTAATATATTGCTAAAATAATTTTACGAGTGTTCAGTATGTACAGAAGAGTATACGAGGATGTACAGAATGTAATAGAATAAACCGATTGTCAAATATGCTAGGAATTTTTTCAGTGACTTAATACTTTTAGTTTACTTACAGCTGTACAATCTCCCGGTGGCGAATCAAAATTAAACGCGCTATTTAAAGGTACTGGTGATGAAGTAGACAATTGTTGACTTTGCGTAACAGGTTGCGATGTAGAAAATGAACTTGCAGTTGTATATTGCGGAAATGCTGCTAGTTCCGGATTAGGTTCGTTAAATGTATAACCGGAGAAATCAGTTGGTGCTTGATTCTGAGTCGATACAGCAGGAATGATATTCGGAGAAAAATTGAATAGAGTACTAGGCATTACAGCTGGTTCAGTAGGAACGCCGTTAAATATAAATGTTTGATGTACATGTATAACAGGCGTTGACTCGCTGGTAGGCATTGTAAAAGTAGTAGTACCAGATACTGATGTCGGTGACAATGTAACAAATGAAGTTGATATTGCAATTGGTATCCCGATTCTTGTATTGTATGTCGTTTCTTCTTGGTTTGTTATTGCTGAATCGCAAGCTGTAGGTTCATTTTCTAGTACTGCAGAAGTGGAAGATTTACATGAAATTTCGCCACAAAATTCACATCCTTTATTAGATAAACTAGAATTAGTTGGTGATAAAAATGATGATATGGATGTTGCAGGATCATGCAAAGTTTGTGATGCAGTAGGTGCTTGGAATGTTGGACTCGACGATGTTGTTGTTGTTGGTTCCCAACAGAAAGGCGTAGATCTACTCTCTGCGTTATCACACACTGACTCTTTACTTTTTGATGTTGGAGAAGTAAAAAATTGACTCGTACTTGTTGCACCAAATGCATGTTGTTTATTAGATAAAGTAAAAGTAGTTGGTGATAAAAATAATGATTTGGATGTTGCAGGATTATACAAAGTTTGTGATGCAGTAGGTGCTTGGAATGTTGGACTCGACGATGTTGTTGTTGTTGGTTCCCAACAGAAAGGCGTAGATCTACTCTCTGCGTTATCACACACTGACTCTTTACTTTTTGATGTTGGAGAAGTAAAAAATTGACTCGTACTTGTTGCACCAAATGCATGTTGTTTATTAGATAAAGTAAAAGTAGTTGGTGATAAAAATGATGATTTGGGTGTTGCAGGATTATACAAAGTTTGTGATGCAGTAGGTGCTTGGAATGTTGGACTCGATAATGTTGTTGTTGTTGTTGGTTCCCAACAGAAAGGCGTAGATCTACTCTCTGCGTTATCACACACTGACTCTTTACTTTTTGATGTTGGAAAAGTAAAAAATTGACTCGTACTTGTGCCACCAAATGCATGTTGTTTATTAGATAAAGTAAAAGTAGTTGGTGATAAAAATGATGATTTGGGTGTTGCAAGATTATACAAAGTTTGTGATGCAGTAGGTGCTTGGAATGTTGGACTCGATAATGTTGTTGTTGTTGGTTCCCAACAGAAAGGCGTAGATCTACTCTCTGCGTTATCACACACTGACTCTTTACTGTTTGATGTTGGAGAAGTAAAAAATTGACTCGTACTTGTGTTACCAAATGCATGTTGTTTATTAGATAAAGTAAAAGTAGTTGGTGTTAAAATTGATGATTTGGGAGTTGCAAGTTCAAGGTTATTCTGTTCATCGATACATTCTTCTTGGCATGTACGTGAAACTGGGTCCAGTGTTTGTACAGTTTCTGCATATTTATTATCTGACAATATTAGAGCATCCAAAGTACTGGAAAGGAATGAAGTTGCAGAAAGAGGAGCTGATACTGTACTAGAAGTCTTAGTCGCTGGAAATTCTGGCGTTGAGTCTTTCTTCAGATTTTCAGAATCTTGCTTTACATCAGTTTTTACATCATTACCTCTATTCGTTTGGAATTCAATACTATTTTTTGAGATCGGTGAAATTCTATTTTCAGCTATTGTTGCTTTATTTGTTTCATTTCCTCCTTCAAGCGTGTCGCATATAAAGTTATTTTCAGATATTGTAGCATCAGTCTCCTCTTGGCTAGCGGTAGAGTCAGCTATATCACAATATGAACAAAAACAACAGAAATAACCGAATTAAAAATTAATGCAGTGAAATGTAGAGAAAATGTTTTATTATATGTTTTAAAAATTCCTTTTATTGACCACATTTCATATCATATTTTGATTTCACATATTTTTATGATGTCTTTCTTTTTTAATTGTCGTCGTAATATTATACAAATTCGGAGATTTTAAATTGTACAATATAGTAGGTCACATTAATATCCGGATAGACTAAACCAAAATTACTTTTTAGAAATTGGACCAGAGGACTTGAGTTTCTTGGAAAAGATAAAAGAATTAGATCACCAAATGTCATTTGTCACGACATTTTTATCTAAACCTGTAATGACCATTACGATCCTCTAACAATACGTTTTGTAGACTTATGTCGGTTATATACATGCTAAAATTTTCATCAAAATCAGTTGATGCAGAAGCAAGCGGTAGGCATCGATTTGTTACAGTTATAGATCGAAAACAGGTTTCGTGAAAAATTGCACTTTTCGCCATTTTTAATTTGTAGTTCATACAAACATTGACCGACGAACAATTCAGTGAGCACACAAAGGGTTAATTAATCAGAATAGAACATATTTCACAACACATTATTTACGACAATTATAAGCAGTTCAGCGAGCATTTAAAGGATTAATCAATTAGAATATAACACAACTTACATATCCAGATTTAACACACAGTTAGACAAACAGAATACGAAAATCTATAGTTATCAGCTATTTGGAGACAACACATAAGAATACACGAGTCAATATGAATGAGTTAATTGGAGATGAAACACAAGATAATCGAATAAATAGCCAAGTATGACAGTTTGATAATGGAATCTTGGAGTAGATTCGTTGGTTCAATGTTACGCTACTTTCTTTTACTATTTATGAACAAGGGAATTGTCAAAAAGATTGCAAAATGTATTATAGCAAAACAGATCGTATTTTTTTACGGATTGGCAGTTGTGACGGATTTGTAAATTTGTTTATCAATTGCAGTGACATTATGATGAATTGTGGGGATACACTCCGGCATAATACAGGCTCAGAATCGCGTAATGATAGAAAAACTTTTTCTCATTTTTTTTTTCTTTTTTTTACGAGATTTCAAGATCGTCATTTTCTGAAAATGGAATTCTATCGTATGTTCTTTTATATTTTCTCTAATCGATATGTTTATTTATTCTTTATAGAAGAATATTAAGGTTCTTGGCCTTAAAATGCCTTCGTACTTACGTAACTCGTTTTGAGAGAGCAGTGACATGAGCATTAAGAATATGTTTATAATTATATAATTTTATAATAATATAATTTAGTCAAGTAGTAGGTAGAGCTGAATTTACACTGTCCACTTTGAAGGATCGCTACGGTTGAAACGAGGATGAAAAGCCGAATTTGTGCTGTTTCACTTTGGGGGAACACGAATGGAAACAGCGTTTATCCGCCGTATTCGTCCAAAGTGAAACATAAATTCGCCTAAAGCAACGTTTTCCGATGAATTGTCCGCTGTGATGATCCACAGTGAGACAGTGTAAATTTAAATTTACTTGCAACTTGACTTGAACGTTTATACAAAGTATCTGTCGATAACTGCTGCTTAAAACAACTGCAAAACAACTGACAAGGGAAAATAATGTATAAGCATCTTTTGCGTGCTTTATTGATACCGTTCAACATTAAACATTTTTCATTATATGATTGCAATCCTCCAAAGTTACCTCGAGAATATCGGTATTAAATAACTATTTAATTATTTAGTTAGAACTAAAAGTTCCTAAAATAATTTCAATGTTTCTTCTACTTTGTTACAAATACGTAGCTGATAAAGTTAGCTTATTGCAATTACGATGCAATCACTGGAAAATAAAGACTGTCCGTGTATGTATGTCGGAGATGAAGGGACATCGCGGCCTTTCTTTTGGAATTTTTGGGAAGATCCTCAATACTTTAGTCTAGACTATTTATTTATAGCTGTACTTAAATGATAAAACTTAGCAATAGTTGTTATGATTCAATCCTATTGTGTTTGCCCGAGATTTGCGACGATGGGCTTGGGCTCGAGGTGACACAACTGGTCGCCCAACGTAGCCACGGTCACGGGATGAACGTTTTTACCTAACAGAGAAGTGCCAATATTGTGGGACACACGTTGTATTAACAATCAAACCCCGGGCAGGA
The DNA here is from genome assembly GCF_040668555.2 of Bombus flavifrons. NCBI lineage: Eukaryota > Metazoa > Arthropoda > Insecta > Hymenoptera > Apidae > Bombus > Bombus flavifrons. The sequence continues at coordinate 2,758,674 of NC_138442.1, forward strand.
GCAATGTCAGCTCTACGCGGGTCTGCCTAGCAACGGCGGCTGGAATTTTGTTGGTACCCCCGGCCAATATGCAACGAACAAACGCGATCGTAAGGAGAGGAAAATTTCCATCAGTCTTTTATTCTTGCGATCACCTTGGAGAGTCTGCGCATCGTCTTTACGTGTATTATTATACCGAGCGTCACAGCAAACGTTACTTTGTGCTTCAAAATATATTCTACGTTTAACAAAGAGTTGCCCCGTTGACCGTGGATACGTTATTGAACCTAAGAACATTGTCACTAACATCTCGGGTGTTTAATCACCACGGTAATTTGTCAAACTTTGTAAAAATCAATATTTATACCAGTAAATATAATCTCTGTTGTACAACAACGATGGCTAGTCCGAATGAAGATTCGTTACACGCCCATAAACCTAACGCTAACCCGACATGTATATGACAAAAATCGTGGAAATAGAATAACAACGGATCGGTGTTCATTTTTTCTCGGGTCACTGATCTATCTCGACCCACCATTAACGTATTACGAACGTTTTACAGATTAAAACCACTAAAAAGTTTTAGGCTTTTTACCTGATTTTAGTAAGCATGGTTACGCTCGAATAACAGTAATCCTGTTTTCAACTGTGCATTTTTGCACCCAGATGAATATATACTGGAGCAATCACTTGATACAAGTTTACAGTTTGACAAGGTATATCCTTGATAACACCGTACTTACTATCAGTATTATATTCCAGTAATTATGTATTAACTAGACAGCCATTCTACATGGCAACATAAGCAGAAAATGTAGAATAAGGTTTGTTCATACGATATTTCGTTAAAATTGACTTGAACTTTACTTAAAAGCTTAAAATTGAGTTAAAAACTTTGCCAAATGTATACTCGAACTTGTCTGATTCCGAATTATTTCGGTCTGATTTCTGATGTGGGAATGAACAATCGATAAAGGGTTGTTCTACATCCCGAAATAAATCAAGAATTTATAAAATAAAATTTTTTCATGCGGCGCTTCGTTTTCAAGAAAATCGAGTCGAAATATTTGTCCAGTATAACTGAACTTGCCTGATTCTGAACTAGGCAGAAGTGAATCAATAAGAAGTTATTCTGTATTTCAAAATAAATCGAAAATGTAGAATAAAATTATTTCATAGAACGTAGCGTTTCTGGGAAAATGAAATTTGAGAATTTATCGAGTAGACGTGCAGCAAGTCGATTCTTAGTTCAACGCATTAAATTCTATTTTCTTAAAAATGAAACTTTACATAGAAGAATCTTGTTTTACATTTTTGACTCATTTTCGCAAGTAGAGTAGTCTCCTGTCGGTTGTTCGTTTTCTCTTGAAAATCAGATAAATGGAAGAATGTTATTCTTTACTGCATGCTTTTTACTTATTTTCGGAGATAGAATACCTCGTATCAACTATCCACATCTGTCCTTCAAATTTAATTTTCCGTATAATATCTCGTATAATTTCGTATAATATCAAATTTAATATTTATATATATATTGAGGTCTTCACGTACGAAAAATTAAATTTATATAATATACAATATTCTATACAGTAACATTCGAAAGCATTTTGTAGTAGCGTACATATTCTTCCACTTAATTTCAATTTCGATTATGCTTTGTGAAAAGGCAGTAGTTCCTATACTCGATAAGAACATAAAATATCACAAATTTCACATTTTCAACATTAGCTGATAATTTAACAGATAAAACCAATTTTAACGAGCGTTCGATCTAATCTTCAGATCACGTTTTTTTCTATAAATGCATCGAACCACTTCGAAACAATGGTGGAAAGTTTTTACGATAAAATACAAATGTACATAAATATCTCGTTAATAATTACCTAAATCGTCTAACAATATAATCACGAGCTATCCATTGCAACACGAACCAAATAAACTTAACTTTCAGATTGTAGAAGTTTGATAAAACGTTTTACCCAATATATAATTCCTTACATAATTTCGATACGAGATTAGATACTTCTTGTTTGAAACAAAAATAGCAAATAAAAAGATTGACTACTCCAAGTAAATATATTTGAAAATAACGCTTGAAAAAGAAGTATTATTGCTAGACTTGCATTTAATATCGTGCAAATAATATATACAATCTCGCCATTACTAGTTTTCCTACACGTTCTCCAGGAAGTAGGTATTTAAACTAAATGCTGCGAGAAAGAATGCTTGTCTCGTGAACGATTTAAGTTTCGAAATCTGTGTAAATTATCGCGTAGCATATAAAATGAGGTATGTGAGATATTCATAAACTGATTTCAGGGAATTTAACACAAGGTTATACGTTAAAGCTTGAAACGGGGAAAGTTTTTCTTCGAGTCGGGTTGTATACTACCGCACAAAAATTATCCTTTACACTACATTTTAGCATTTAGTTACATTATTTAATTATATACTTCGTTATATACTTCGCAATATATATCGCTAGATATATTTTACTTACAACACTATTGCAATGATTCTATTCTTTATAATCATTATTACTATTTATTCACAAGTATTGGGACATTCGTGTGAAATTTGATGATTAATATGCATAACCAAGTAATATACCAGAATATGTAATATAAAATATGAATTACCAAGGAATGGATTAGTCGACCGAGATTTTGTATTCACATAAAATTATGGTTTAGAATACACGGCAGAAATTTATTAGATCTGCAATAACATAAGTAAATTAGTATAATAATTATGCCCCCCACAGTCTTCTAATCTAAATCTGATAGACAAAATTTGGAATTAATTAAATAAGAAGTTTCGAAAAATCTGCACAAAATCTAAATCTGTACTGCAAAATCGTTTATGAGGTGCATGAAATTGAATAAGAAGTAATGCAGTGATAATATGCTTACTATATGATAATAACATAGTAAGTAGCAAAATAATTAACAATACAATAATTAACGACAAACATAACAAGTATAGGCAATGAAGAAGATAAATTAATTTCATTATAGGAAATTCTTTATTTTATTCTTTATTTTGAATAAGATAATAATGTTTTAAGGTTTTAATAATTTCTTAATGATTCTTCAAGGATACTTAAGTTTTCACAAGTGTGCTAATACTTATGAACAGGAGCTTATGATAGTGTATCATAGAAGTATTGAGTTGCAAAATTGGATATTTTATTCTTACAAAGATATTTAATGATTTATAATACATGTACGTATATTATACATATATTACGTATATTTATTACTGTATTATATTATAGTATTAGTCCTTCAGTTTTAGTACACATAATTATGTACATATGTATTTCATTATTATTTGTTGATGTAACTATTGATACGAACAATACCCAAGTATATGTTTGCAGTTGATGAATTAATTATTACAGAATCTTTAAATTGAAAGAATGTAGAAAGATATATATTTATTCACGTGGAAAAATATTCATGATCTTTATTATTGAAAAAGGAAATGACGAAAGTAGAATTAGATATTAAAGACTGTATATACCGCAATAGCATGCCAATAGATTTTATTGAACCGTTTCAAATATTTATCAGTTCCATTTTAACCAGTTAATTGTACTCATCTCGTTCCGCGAGCGAGAGATACGGTCTGAAAGCGATTTTAAAAAATAATATGTATTGATGAAGTTGCAGGAATCCGTGAACTTACGCTACTGTTTAAGAAGATAAGAATTTAATTGAACAATTAATATAATTTACGTAACAGAATCTGATCTGAACGCTCTAGTTACTATCGTACTAGTTTAACCGTTGCCTTCGTTTCCAATAACCGTTTTGCAGTTAATACGGCGTTAACTATAAATATAAAACTAACGGAAACAAGTCCGATAAATAAGTTTCTATATATTGTAGAGACACTTTTATTGATGTAATAGTTATCAAAATATCTTGAATAATTTTAGGTGATTTCACGTTGAATTCTTATAGTATGTTAATTATTTTTATAATTTCATTTGTAATTTATTAATTATTACAATTTTTTTATAATTCACATCATTTACTTATCAATAATATTTATAATAATATTGTATTTATAATAATCTATACAAAAGTATTAAAAATATTAATTAATTAAACTAATATTATTCATTTCTTACAAAATATCGTGCATTTATCATCTGTCATATTAAATCTGTCAGCTTATTCCTCTTATCTACTATTTCATATTAAAATACTTTTTTTTATCAACGAGTGATAAAAAATGTGAGTATCAACAGAAATCCACTTATATTTTCTCACGTGTAATTAATCTGTAATTAGATGTAACCTAGTACCATGATTGATCGCTACACAATAATTGGAATTATAAAAATAAGATTATATATAAAGAGAATAAAATTAGTGTAATTGATTCAAAATCATAATTTTATTCTTATATTTCCATGTATAATTTATTAATTATTATAATAATTTTACAATTTCGAATCATTTATTAATCAATAAATAATCGCTGTACACCTAGCTTGTAGTTTTATCTTTATATCATCTTTCCGTAATGTCTCCAATATAATTTACGACAATATATTATTGTATTTTTATGTTAAATAATGTATTATACTTATTGTCTTGCAATGTGATTTGATTATGTATTATAATATAGTCACTGTAACCGTAAGGTGGATGAGTCATTTCTTGTTTGCAATAATTAAATTATGGACGTTTATGCACACTAATTTTACACAAATTAGTGTGACACATACGCATACAAAATACACAGAAAAAATATGCACAATATGTCAGCAATATGTCCAATGTAAGGTAATATATCGAATGTCATTTACGATACAATGTTTAATAATCGATATTTAACAATACTTCTACAATTATTCTGGTATGTATAGTTTGTGCGATAATGAATTATCAGCTCTTTATGTCAGCTTATAAGATGACAGCTAGTTGCTGTTGAAAATATTGATGACACAAAAAAATGTTAAGAAAATTAAAAATATTGTACTGTAATATAAATATTGTATTGTAAATATTGTAAAAATAAATACATATTTTTTATTACATATTTTTTACTACACATAATAATGAATTCAACGACTATATTCACTCAAGGTCATTGAAAATCAATCCAGGTCACAGAAAATTTGGTGGTATTCGTAGTCGATTTTACGAAGCTCATGAGCATTCTCTGTTGCTCAGTGCATATTTCGATAAGTGATTAACTTCAAAATATTTCAACAATTATTAATTTTAGACCTTATCATGCGTAATACATTTTAACATACAATTTGATGATGTTTTATCTGAATTCGAGAAAAAGTGTTAGGCATCCCATTTAAAGAACAAACTATAACCGTCATATCTCAACAATGTCTATGCAACTTTTGTTCGAAACATTTTCTTCACAGAATAATTACAAAGTTATTTGAAGCCACCGTGTTACGAGACTCACCCTATATATATAATATTACATATACCTGCTTATAATATATTGTTATATTTATTAAGTACCTTATTGCTATTATTATTATTGCATATATACGCGTGTCAGATACGATCGTTAACAATAATCAAACGATTAATCACTTCAATTGATATCTTTAATTAAATTGATTTTAATTAAATTCTTCCCGATAAATCGAGACTTTAACTTTCGTCTGCATTCCCTAACGAAGAAGCACGATCTTCTAAAGATTTCGAAAGGCTGTTTTCACGCGAACAGTTACTTTCATTCCTTTAAAGATTTAAGACACGATCTATTTTAATTAAGGTACGATAGGTTTCACCGTTGGATTTACTTTCGGCGACGGGCACGCGATCGCAAATTAATTTGTTCGTTGGTTAATAGCAATCGCGGAAGCGATCCACGTTGCGAAAACTATCCTCCCTCCGGATATTTTTACTAACGCGAATCACGTTCGCGGTTGCAATTCGTCGGATAAGGAATGCGCTAATTACACTTGGTAGAAAGTCACGGTTAATCGAGTATGTCTATGACAGAATTCGCTTCAAAACCTACTCGACGTTGTGTTCTCTTTGGGGACGAAAAGTAACAGTCATTTTGAAAATTATTACGAAGAAAGATTTTGAGAAACAGTTCATTTTAATGGAAATGGAAGACACTGAACTCTACATCTTAAAAGGATTTTCTACAAATTAAATGGTTAAAAGCTATTAATTTTTAAATGCTTTAGTTACAAATATCTAACCATTATAAATGATTACAATTTTCAATAACTATCATCGACGATGAAAATTGCTCTTGACTAAGAATAATCACTGGCATTATCGGCGATAAAATTATTTTTGGCTTATTGGTAACCAAATGGTTGGCAAAGCTGATATACATCTAAGAACAGTTTATTTGTTATATACAGGGTGGTTAGTAACTCGTGGTACAAGCGGAAAGGGGGTGATTCTACGCGAAAAAAGAAGTCGAAAATATAGAACAAAAATTTTTTTTTTAATTTTTCCATCGAGACAACGATCCGTTATAACGAGACGTGGTAAAGTGCAGGCGTACCGAGCGAAAATTCAAAGTCGATTTTCTCGAAAACAAAGCCTCAAAGGAAAAATTTTTATTCTATATTTTCGACTTCTTTTTTCGCGTAGAATCACGCCCTTTCCGCTTGTACCGCCAGTTACCAACCACCCTGTATATGCAAAATGGAGACGATAGTCGTAGTACAACCGGGAAGAGGCATTCATTCTACATGAAAAAATAAGTCGAAACTCTAGAATAACATTTTTTCATATGACGCTTCGTTTCTGGGAAAATCGAATTTGAAAATTTGCCTATATTTTTTCTATATTTTTTACTTATTTTCAAATGGAATTTACATCCCTGTCGATTATTTACTCTTATCCGGAATTAACCAAATTTAGGTATAATTGTCAAATCTTCAAAGTCGATTTTCTCGAAAACGAAGCCGCAGATGAACAAATGTCATACGAAATTGCTTTCTTATTTTTTCACGTAGAATCACCCCTGGCCGGATGTACTGCGATTACCGCTCCACCTCATATAATAAAATTTCTCAATATAAAATAGGATTTATATTAACTTTTCTTCTGACAGTAGATTCAAATTGTCATATCTATAATTTTTAACGCAATCTGTATTTAGTGCATTATGGTTTTTAATATAATATAATATATATATAATTCGAGAGATTAAAATTTTTATCGAAATCTTGACTCCCTAAAGTCGTCGAAATCCTCAAATGTCACGCTTTAACAAACAATCTGAAACTTGGTAAACTAGATACAACATTTCTCAACTCGTTACGTATCTACGATCTCGTGATCCCACGAAGAACAGTTTCCAAGCTTCAACGTTCCGTCTCTCACGCTACAACCCCAACTGGTTAACTCTCCAATCTAATCTTTCTGGGCTGATTTGATTCGCTTGCCGAGCGGATTTCAAATCGTATCTACCGATCGACTTGGTGACCAGGCACGTTTTACTTTTGCGACACGATGACTGCGTTTATTCGCAGCAAACGTACTACGTGCAATGTAAAAGCTTCAGCACGATACGAGAACGAAGAGAGGCTGTCCCGTTGAAAATGTTTCCGCGGTCGAGGCACACGAACCGACTCTCGACCTCACTCGCTTCTTCTCTGCCCCGTCCATGCTAAAACCAACGACTAGATCGCCTTGGCCGAACAGCAAAACAGCCTGATCTCATCTTGTAAATATGAACGTTCCTCCTCTTGTTGCCTCTCGAGAACAAGCACCAAATGCCGAAGATTTTATGGAAATGGCACGGCTGTTATTCCTTAGAGGGGGAGCAACGATCGCATAGGCACTATCGGTTTCCATTATACGACTCGATTCTATATTGTCGATCGCCTATTTGAGGGGGTTGAACGATAGACGGAAGTATCAGAGGTGGAAGGTTGAAGCTTAGGGAAATGGAGATCGTAACTACAGGTCGGTTAGAGGTATTACATCGTAATGGTCCGTTGTAGTGTACTGTTGCTCGTAAGTATAGTTGATAAGCATTGTTGATAAGTATAGTTCATAAACATTGATAATCTGTGATGATATCATTGATAGTTGATAATGTGTCTAGACAACTGAAACGATTTGCGATAACATTATTTAGATTTATTCCAAGTGTACAAATTAATGATAAATTGATAATTAGAAGCTATAATTAGAAGCCTAGTATAGTGACTACAAAAACTATTGGCACGTACCGTTATTCTCCAATGAAGCAGTCTTTGTAATTTTTGTAACCATATGAAAGTACTACTGATATGAAAATGATATGAAATGTAGTATATTTGGACCTAATTAATTAGCATGTAAATGCTGTAATAAATAGAATGGTATGCCAATAGTTTCTGTAGCCACGTGTGCCTTTTTATGCAATCACCAAACTATAATAATAAATTATCTATTAAAAAGCAGCAACATTATATTTTCCTATCCAGCGTGCATAATTTGCTACTTAAATATCGCTGATTTTACTAATAACATCGGAAGTCAAATTACATCTGTCTGGAAGCTCTCTCTTTATCTAATTTATAATCAAAAAATTAAAAACTTAAAAAATTTGTAGCTGAAGACTTCGTCAATAGTCTTATAAAATTTTACCATTACAAACACCAGTTTTATCGTTGCGTATTAGCGTTCAAAAAGTAATTCAATTCGATCATAGTGTACTATTATATGAAACTAAAGTGATTATAAACGTAGTTATAATAATTTATTCTTAATTTTGTAAAATATACATCAAAAGTAAACAAGTGTCTGAATACTTTTTAAGGGCAATGCACACTTTGATCGATTTGTATGAACAAGACCCAAATGTTGCTAAAACACATGGTAGAATAGAAAGATCCAGGACGACTTTATTCTCTGTTACAGTCATCCTTGAATATTATAACTGCCTGTTATGCCTGCAGCTATCAAATATTACGGAGGAGTTATGTTACCTAAGGAATCCATTGTTTTTAGCTCGCTTGGTGATAAAGCTATATGTACAGTAGATATGATGAAGATGGATGTGATAAATTGATAGATAGATTATTGTGATTAACTCCGGCAATAATATTTAATATTATTTAACACTTAGACGAATCATGTATTTAATTTCAATACGACATTGATACAGTTTTAAATGAATAATTATTCCACAACAAGATCATTAAAGATCATTAATTCATACGTTTTAGTAACATTCGTGCATTGTCAAAACAAGTCAATTAATGTATCCAAATACATACGAGCTGCAGTGTACGTTAAATCCTACGTAAACATTACAATTTAGTTTAGACACGAGTTAGATTGTTTAATTTTAATTGATATTCTACACTTTATACGATGTATGTTATTAATAATAACATGCACGTATTTTGTTATATAGTATACTTTAATATATGCTTATCATATATATGTGAATTTTTAACAAATTAAAAACAATAGAGGAGATTTGAGATAGAGGAAAATAGAAATGAGGAATACGAATGGAATAAAATTTAGAATATAGATAAACAAATATTACGGATGTGAGTGCAATGAAACAAATGAGCCTATTTGTACGATAAACTGAAATTTAACTTTCAAAAAGACTTTTAACAAATTAGCATTTAACCTAGCCGTTTAAAAAGTTGTTCATCCTTATAAGAAGTAACCAATTTTTGTTCTCTTTCCATCAATGACGCATGTATTACGTGCAAATTCTGTCAAACTTTCTTAAATGCAAAGTGTAAGAATTGACAATATTAGCAGGAAAATTCAAATTACTTTTCACTGCAATTTCATTGAAGCTTTAGAACAAAGTATTTAATTCTTTGATTCGATATATAACAATATATATATATTTTTGATATATAATAAATTAATATATTTCTAGACATTTATAATTTCTGTCTATTTGACATTCGTTAAATTACCTGTTACACAAACTGTTGCCGTTTAATATTTTGCGACAGTGCTTAAAGAATTCATAGCTAGAAAATAAACTATACATTAAAGGACTGTGTAAAATAGTACGTAGCAATTGAAATGCTGCACAGAGATGTTTCCAAGATTTCACCGGGAAATTATTTGGTCGTTGACCCAATAGAAGTGAAATAGAAATACGTGTGTGTCATTGAACCTCCATGAAAGAATTATGTCATGTCTTTCTATGGAGAAATAAATTCGATGATATCCCGATAAATTTATAAATATATATAACCCTTTGTCCCTTTTGAAAGATTTATAATAAAATTAGCCAAAATTTACGCCAAGGGTATTTTAATCATATACATGTCAAAGAGAATAAATTAACGACGCAACTATAAATACGTTTCCTTCAAAGATTCGAATTATCATATTATGCAAATTTTATTTCTTCATCTCATGTTGTTGTGAGAAATTTATATGTTTCGTGTAAATGGATGTTTTCATTTTGAAGTTGCATTAGTTAACGCTGAGAAAATTTTTATAAATCTTCTGACGAGAAGAGTAAACAGATAGACAAATTTGAAACCAGAATAATTATTTGTACAAACAAGAATGTGTTTTTCAGTTAAATATGTGAACACATACGTCAGAAAATTTTGTCCAGACGTGAATACAACGTAGAACCAGAGAAAATTAATACTGCTATAAAACTAGTACGTAATCCTCTCAGATTTTAAACCGCTAACGTAATTTATTTTTCCTCTTCACTACTTTTAATTTAGTTTTTATTCTGTTCGTCAAATTTTACAAGATACTAATCATTTTTCATTCTAAATTTTCACAAACCCAATTTCCACATGTACGTAGTATTATAATATTTATACGTATCTAATATCCGCGTATTATCTTTGTATATTATAATAAACATCTTTACGTTATCCCTTATACACGTATACACCTGCTAAATACTATAAAAAATACTACACTTTGAATGTTTCAAATATTTGTATATCGTCTCTTCAATTGTTACGTCTTTAAAATTGTGCGTTATTGATTATGACATTATTTTTATTCCTATCATGGAAATTGTTAATTTTAGAGTCATCATTCTTGCGGATCTGAATACATTTGTATGTGTACATTATTTTCGTTATAGTCTTCCTATTATCATATTACAATAGACAGATTCATTGGTTATAAGTTAGACATATACATACATTTTGCCTGTTTATTCTTTCCAACTTCAGATCTTAGTGCACAAATTGCAGATTTGTATCTGTAGTCAATGATTGACCGGATTTGAAAGTAGTGTATAAAAAATGAATGTTGCAGTTTTTCAGCAATGTCATATGATTCTTGCAATATGACGAACAGATGCGTAAGTAGATGTGTAGAAGAAAAGATGAAAATAGTATCATAAATGAAAACAAGTTATATACATATATATATATTTACTTATTTATTATATATATAATATATAATAAAATATATCATTTATTATAATCATACTCCTGAAATTTCGAAGGAATCTTGTCAAACATCTCAGAGTTCTGTTAACTAGATGGTAGTTCAAAATTTTTGTGCAATTTTTTATGAAATGTATACTTTTTTTAATTCTACTAACTACACGTACTGTGTGTTGCAGAATTTTACAGCACAATATGGAAGTTAAATTATGTTTATATACATGTTTAAATTATGTTATATACACGTTTATATACATACTAAGATTAAGCACTTCCTCGCTCAAAATGTCTTATAAAATTAAATAACAGAACGATAGCTAGTTGACAGTATATACTTCAACGCTTCCAATCGAGAACGCAAAGATTCATTATAAATGCACCCTGGTATGTCACCGACGAACTAATACATCGCGACCTCAAGATACCAACAGTCAAAGAGGAAATAGCAAAATATAGCGACAAATACAACAAAAGAGTCAACAAACATCGAAACCCCCTAATCACTGGACTACTTGATACGTCGGACCAGATCCGCAGGCTGAAGAGACACTACCTGCTAGACCTAAACGCTAGATTCAATTAGTTATCTAAATTAAGTAATATTTACTTATTTATGATACTTACTTATAAATTATACTTATCTATAATAAGTATTAACTTATAAATAATTAGCCATGTCACTGCGCCACGCCAAAAAAAATTACTGAAAATTCTCAACGCGAGAATTGATTGTAAATTTTAACAAATAAATAAAAAAGAAAAGTTGACAGTATAATCAATAACGTTAGAGGATATGCTTTTTTTAAAAGAATGCTTTAGGATTCGATCATTCTAGTTGATATCAAAGATCAGAGGACGTATTGAAACCTGAATGCATCTTTGGCACATTTTTACGTATTTGCATATCTTCGATTTTATTCTGCCTTTGGTATTAACACATGTTTGATGTCAACGTTAATATCTCCTTAACGTCTTCGTATTCTCAATACAAAGTATAGTTTTATAATGAAAGGTCAATTTTATTGTTATCTATATATGCAATGTAAACGATTTTTGAAGTGACTAAAAGTGTGTCTTGTTACCTTTGTGTCCACGATACCTGTGTTTCATCATCTGTGTTCTACATGTGAGTATTACTTCTTCATTATTCTTTTTAGTATCAAATAACTTGTACGTTTGAGGAAAATTAGAAATAGTTTGTATGAACTATTTCGCAATTTTCAACATCAGTTTGATAAATAAAAGAATTATCGTTAGATATATAATAATGAAGATCACAAGAATAATGGAAAAACGTGATACATACACCTTTTGTATTGCATATAAGAACATTTTTATAAGTCAGTATCTTATTAACCAGTCACACATTATGAAACCTGTTTTATTATCAAATTTGCTTATAGAGTTCTCTTGAAACTTATTTATATCACATTAATTTCTCAAGTTCAGATTATCATATCGTAGATATAATATTAAATGTGTCGTTAGTTTTTTCATAAAACTTCATGAACTTATCATCTACTGCTAAAAGGCTCATCTTTTTGCATCGGTCAAGTTACTCCTCTTTACAGTTATGCTATGTTAAAGTACATTCTCTTATTTACCGAATAACATAAAAGTCAGAATTATCCTGTAATCCTCTGTTTCTGTAATCTTCAATTGTATGTTACATCAAGGCGATGTGAGATTTCTTGCGAATGTTAAACGCGTATATTCTTGAGAATATTAAATGTGTTGCCGAAGCATGAAAATAATTCTATAGAAAGCACAATTTCACAACTGAGGTAATATTGTTACAAACTACCAGTGCTAGTAAATTTTCTTACGAAAGGGCAATAAGTTAATCGGTTATCCTATTCGATTTAAAATTGTAAGAGCTGTTCGTGTAAAAGTTTACAACGCACAACTTGTCAGTTGTCAATTCAGTAATATTATTAGCTAATAAATTATTGTGCAAGAAACACTAGAAGCTTCGAACAATAGTGTAACTATAAAGATCATGTTCGTGAAAGCCTTGAAAATCTTGCTTAAATGACAGTAGAAAGTTTATTTGCAGTGTTAGGAACAAGGAACGCGATTCACACAAAGCATCGTTTCAGAGTGCACATTTCGAATGCTACTGACACAACCGGCAATTCAGTTCCCATTATTTTGTTCTCAATTAACTCAGGTACCTGATACGAGCATTTGATATTGCAAACTTCTATCCTCAAATATTCTTCAGTACAGTAGACGCCTTCTTATCCGATCACGCTTTAACCGATCAAATTTTCGTTGAAAACTCATCTTAACAAAATATAGCAGCTCATAAAAGTATTCCAATTTCGAACACATATAGACATTTTTTATATTATGTGTGTTATGTCAAATATTTTGAAATTTCGTTAGTTCCACAATGAGACACGACAATCATAATTATATCGATAAGTGTATGTAAAGCTTATGGCACAATAATCGCAAATATGCATCAATTAAAAGAGTAATACAGCGTGAATAATAGTCTTAAATTAATATGATTAATGGCAAAGATAGTTTTACCGAATACTGTGCATTACTGATATAATAAATAATAATAACAAGTATTTTGACTATATAAAATTATAATCACCTTATACTCGCTTTATAATCTCTGTACATGTAATAAAATATTACGACGCGATTAGATTGACTTTCAAAAGCCAATATGCAATAACAAAGCTGACATTTAGATTCGTTAAACCTAATACAAGTGTTTCGTTAACTTGGCAATCTTATATTCAGATTCTTTAGTTTCTGAAGTCAGACGAAGGAGCTTCCTCTCAACTATTACAAAGACTTCGATGTTAATGCTAGTAACATTTCCTTATATTTTTATAATTATTAATAAATGTGCTACAGAAATAGCAAACCGCGCGAAGAAATGAACGCAAAAATAAACACATTCTTTCAAGAAGTACTCAAACCTCTGGTAATTCCTGTAAAATTCTTCTAGCGGAGTTCAACACCCACTGTGTTGCTTCCTACACGTGGATGGAAGCTGAAGGATGCGCCAACACGGTAATGATGACGGAAGAGAGAAGTCATCGATCTTCCGCCGTAAACACGGTCGAGGAGGCACGGTTCAAAAGAAACGTCCAAGATACTGGTACTTAGAATAGTTGCGAAAGAACGTTTATGCAATACCTTAAGGACTAGAGACGACATTCTTTCGCTTTATCGACCATAACAGAGCCGATCCTCGCTGTCGAAGATTATACGTTCCGTGAATCGTACGAGCTGGCCATCGTTGACGTAATTTAAACACCGTATCAAGGACCTTAAAAGTATTATAGTTGCTGTCGAACGAGCATCTAGTATCGAGATAACGAACCATTATTTTCCTATAGCACGTCATCATACGCCGTTTTATCGCATTTTCCACAATAGGTTCGATCGCGCGATGTAACACGATTTTGGTACCGTTTATCGTCCCACAAGTCAAATGAATTTTACTTTTACGGTGCACGATTTTCGGTATCAAGACTCCGATGAATTTTAACCTATCAACTAGGGTCATCCTTTGATCAAAAACTTCTATAACCGATCAGAGTTAACGACAGAACCACCACAGCGTAGGCGAAATAACTAATTCGAAATTTGTTATAGAAATTTCATAGATTTACAATGGCACACTATTAGAGATTTGAATAATTTTTTGTTAAATATACGAATGAGGATTTATTTTTCTCCAGCTACCGTGTATCTTTTCATGTAATTTTTCATTTTCGTTTCTGTGATGTAAATTTTATATCTTCTTCGTCGGTAGTCCCAGTGCGTTAATCGAAGATAAATCAATTTCGGTTAGGAACCTGTTAGCCGATAGAATATAGAATATTTTCTTAAAAAACCGCACTAAACGCTTTATAATTCAATTAATTTCAATTGTATCCACTTACGACACGAAGAATGGTGAATATTTTTGAAACATAAATAAATGAAAGTGAAAAGATCGATACCGAAGAGTCTCGCAGATCTTAAATAAAAGAATTCCGAAGTAAGTCTAGAAAGTGGTGCTTGAAACTGAAATACTCTCTTAATAAATATCATTACTAAGTAATGTAAAAGATTACGCTAAATCCACGTGAACTGATAATAATACATGGAATTGATTTGCCATTAATTTTTAATTTCGTAAGCATAGAAATCTCTGGTTAAAGGTCGACTACTTGCTTAATAGGCTAAAAGTTAATTCATAAATCGTGCGATATTTAAGAGCAGAACAATGCAAAGAAACTATAAGACAATTAAAAAAAATACTTTCTTATAATGCGTACACAATTGTCACGCACAGGTAACTAGAAGACCGTGTAGAAGAATAATAGCTGTGAAAGGTTACATGCAAATCGAAAGCAATGTGCGTCTCGCGAAGGTGTAAGTATTTATACAGTAGATAGCTGTAGATAATAACATCAAAAGCTTCGATAAATAAAAAAAATATCATTTGTGATTTTTCGCAAAACGCAATTTGTTATTATAATGCGATATAATGTAATAGAATAATTTTTGTAACCTCTATATATATTTTCAGATTCGTTACAAATTTGAGCAGTGTAGTTATGATAGTTGTGTTTCATTACAACACTGATGAAACTTCAAAATGTTACGTATAGCAAATAGAATATATCGATAAAAATTTCTGTAAGTGTATGTGGACGGTTTTGTCGATTTACTTTAACAATTCACGAATGTTACTAAAATATACAGATCAATGACAAACTAATAATCAAAAGCCATATGTATTATCTTCTTGTGGAATCAATAGATTTTTTAATTATATATCATGTTTGACGAGATAAATATGTCACATAAATACGTGATACGTTTTGCATATATCCTGATACATAAATATGCAAAATATGCATCATACAAAGAATAGTGAAATAAAACAATACATTTTTATAGTCTCCTAATCATTCTAACAAACTTCTATCTTTATATAAATTTCGTTCTCCCATTTGCATTCTATAAAAAAGCACATTTGCATAAACGTCAGCAGTGTCATAACATGCATAACGTACATATCTATAAAAATGTTCTATGGTAAGTGTTGGAAAACTTTCATGAGCCACTGTGTACAAGTAGTACTTGACGTAACTGACAAGTGAAACATACATGGTGGACAAAGGAAAGAAAGAAGAAGGAAAAGAAAAGAAAAAAGAAAGAAAGAAGTCTTATAATGCAAAGTGTAACAGCAGGTAGAACCGCAGAAAAATTCGACCCGATAACCGCAGGAATATCAATGAGCCGGTCGCATTCTCCGATTACAAATAGTTGTTATTGCGACACACGGTAGGCAGAACGTAATTTGGGTTGCTCGTTCGCGATGTGACTGCTAAAACAAACGAGCAACTGGTCCGTGGCTGTTCGCTTCGAGAACATCAGAGCTCGCAATGGATGGTAGCTATTAGTGTCTGGTGCACGCCCGAAAATTGCTGGCGCTAACTTTATCACCGTGGTCAGTGAAACTGTTGATTATTGTCGGTTACGGTTTAAACGGTATTGGACCATGCTGTAACAGATCATTGGAACGCATCGATTGCTCGGCTAAGTTTCACGCGATTGCTTTCTTCACGCACCGAATTTCGAATAATTTCATACTGGCCGAGGCAGATAGAAAATTGTTAACCTGTTAACCAGGTGATTTCTTAACCAGAAACGTCTAAAATTAATGAATTAAAAATTTACAAAAAGAATTAACCTTAGTTAGATTGATTATAGTCCTTGCAAATATATGTATGTAAGTATTATATATGTCGGAGATGTAGGGACATCGGGCCTTTCTTTTGGAATTTTCAGAAGATCCCCGATACTTTGGTCTAAACTATTTATTATAGCTGTACTTAAATAATAGAACTTAGAAGTAGTTGTTGAGATACGATCTGATTATGTTTGCCCGAGATTTGTGACACTGGGCTTGGGCTCGAAGTGACACGACTGGTCGCCGAACGTAGCCACGGTCACGGGATGAACGTTTTTACTTAACAGAAGAAGTACCAATATTCAGGGACACACGCTGTATTAACTAACAAGACCCGGGCAGGAGCGATGACGACTCTATGCGGATCTGCCTAGTAACGGCCCCTGGAATTTTGTTGATATCCCCGGTCAATATGCAATTGACAAATGCGATCGTATCAGTCTTTTATTCTTGCGATCACCTTGGAGAGTTTACACGCATCGTCTTGTCAGTCAGTCAGAAAGATACCGAGCGTCACGGCCAACGTCACTTTGCGTTTCAAAACATATTCAATTGTACAAAGAGTTTTCCCGTTGACCGTGGATTCGTTATTGAACCAAAGAACATTGTCTTTAACATCAAGAGTGTCTAATTACCACGCTTAATTGTCAAACTCTGTTAAATCAACATTTGTACATATAATTGTAAATATAATCTCCATTGAACAACAACGATGGCTTGTCCTAATGAAGATACGCTACGCGCCTCTAAGATTAACGCCAACCCGACAAACCCGACATATACATATGTACATAGATCATTCCACAAGTAACGTGGTATTTTTAAAAAGTAAAAATTTAATGACATTCATTGACCAGTATATCCCATTTGTTGTTTTCCTGGAATATGTCCTACCACTGAGGTAATTTTTAAATTCCTGTCTTATAAATATAAATAATGGAAAATATTTCCTTATTAATTGGAAGTTTTTCTGTAAATGAAATCTGTTAGCGTAGCGCTTGAAAATAATGAAGATTTGTGAAGTCTGAAAGACACAATTAATTACGTGATAATTGTCGATTATACTATTGTGTAACGTTTTTACCGCGTACAACTGAGCATACCATGAATCAGAATTCATTTCTAATTCATTAGAATTAATCATTACTACTCATAGTAGCATTCATTCTTTTAATTACTAACTCTAGGTTTCTGCAGTTACCATTTTATTTTACTTTATACCTAAATAAAACAATTTTTATGTTCAAAATATTGATACATATATGCAATCCTCAATTGAAAATGATATTCATATAATATTTAGCTATTAACCGGTGTATACAGCAGTACAATGCAGAATATACTAAATTTCATTTTTATAAGAAATTAAAATTGTTCTATAACTTTTAATAAAATTTATATTTAATCCACTAAAATACTGTTTTAGACGAGATAGTTTACTTTCGTAATTTTAAATATACACAAATTCATGTCGTTTCGTGTAAAGGAAAAATCAAACTTTGACTAACAAAGCTATAATTATTTATGTTCCGGACAAAACTTATAATTTGATAGCAAAGGAAGACTATTTTTTAGAGCTGTATAAACCTGCAAGAAAAGTTTGAATATCTAATCTTAAATAAAAAAAAAAAAAAAAAAAAGAATTTAGTATATCAACAGCAACTTTCCTTCTAAAGGCTTTTAATTTCCCTCGTGCTCAATAGCCGTAGACGTATAATAAATTCGATATTTCCGAAAGGTAATTAAGTAACACTTCGCAATAGCAACTCGTTATCCAAATGACGTGGCGGAAATCCCGCGATCTTGCGGAAAAAGCGAATATCTCATGTATAATATGCGAAAGTGATATGGAGATGTCATAACATCGGTCAGTGGTCAAAGTTTACAACTTCCGATTGCAACAATTAATATCTAGACCGTCGTCCAGAATCAGTTCTTCGTTTGTAATGAGATTTCTAAAAAGATTGTATGCTTGTAAAGGGGAACAGTTGTAACTTACTTCTAATCTATATTCTGAAAACTCCAATTGACTCATATGACTCATTGTTGAACAGGTAACAATGATAGGAACTGATTTCAAAAAACTGACGTAAGTGCCCGTATGTGTGTGGAATGCGTACGACCTTAGCTATGGTTAGATCAATTGAATGGAATAAAGGTCTACTTAGAATTTTGGTGAAGTTACTGCGTTATACTGTTTCTGACGAAATATCTGCGATCTGTGTGTACTGAAATGATCTACTAATTCAATCTTGATCAAAATGCGCTATACAGCATTCGAGGTTTTATTCCAGGTTTTCATCTAATCGGTGACTCTACTTGATGCTATCATCGAAGGTTGCAAATTTTAACCACTGTCCGATTTTACGATAATATTTCCACCTATTATACGTTCAGGTATTAGTCCATCGTCACCAAGAAAGGGTGCAACTGCAGCGCAAGTGTCGCCGCGACACTCAAAATGCCGTTGTTTGGAAAATTAGCGGTGTACACGGCAACCAATCAATGTGCGTCCTGTACAAACCAAGTTCAGATGAACTCAAACGAAATCAGAGTTAAACCTATACTCGAACGGTTCGGTGCAATCAAACACTTATACACACATACTTACATTGGAACACATAAACGCTTGTAATCTTAGTAGTTAAAGATTAAAGGAAAAGCTTCTTATCCCTGAAATTTACTCGAAGATGTAATTTAATTTAACAGGAATAAAAAAGTGAAATATACGCGCACAAATTGTCGATGATACTTTTTTCACGAGATTACGACTGTTCAAAATTCTATAGTTATTATCAATATATGCATAATATTTATATATACATAAACAAGTATACACATATACGTAAATATTTCCGTTTTTTATGAAAATAAGGCTCATAACCCCCAGAAAAAAAATTTGAATCAAAAGTGTTATCCTAATAACATTTTCTAATGTAAATATCTACAACAAATATTGCAAGAATTGTCTGGTTCTAAAATCAGTTCGCTGATATTTCAAGTAGCGCACGCTTTAAATTCTTCCTCCACTTCAGCAGATCTGGAATTTTAATTTATTGTGAATATAGAGCTTTATCGGGCTGTTGCTCCCTGACCTAAATAATATAATCAACCATAAGGAAATCTTAAAGAAATTTAATAAAAAAAAGTCGCCAGAAAAATTGAAAAAGTTACGTATTATTGATATAAACGTGGATTAAGTTTCGTAACGTCAACAAGTCGTAAGAAGATTCCTGACAAATTTGAAATTGAAATGGGACACGTGGAACGTGCTACATCCCACAATTGCGGATATTTCACGTGTCATCGACACCTATACTCGCGAATAATGCCAACCAGATTGTCCTCCTTACAACTTACCGTTCGTTTCGAAGTGGGTGTTGTGCATTGTCAAGATTTGTAATACAATGTGACATGAATTTTAAACCGCGCAACTTGTCAGTCGCAAAGTTATCGATCACTATGCGATCACGTAGTATGGTAATACATTGTTATATTGACACAATTTTTGTATGGTTAAAGCGAACGTTACCTAATATGATATAAACAGGCTTGGGTCATTAGTAGCCCACCGAGAACTTTCTATTCGACACAATTAATATACATATTTATTAGTTAAAAATATATCTAGAGCTACACAATAGCTCGCGAAAGTATTTCAACCAGAAATAAAAAATAATAGATATTTTTAAAAATTTTATTAGTAGTGATAATCACTTAAGTTTTTTGTTTAAATGGAAAACAGCAATCGCTAAATCTTAATAAAATTTCTTAGAAAATTAAATGATAAGACATATGAATTTTTTAGTGTCTTGCTTACGAATAACTATTAGAAATAATTAAAAATCTTTTGATTATACGGATAATCAGTGTTGATGACCGAAATTATTTTTCGTTTTGATGGAAAATATTTTTTGGTTACCGGTAACAATATTTTCTCACGAATATTTGGTTACCGATAATCAAAAATTTGTTAATCATTTGTAATGATTATTCATGACCAAAATCATTTAAACTAAAATATGAATTAAACTCTACAAAGATCAGAAAATTATTTAGATAGTCACTTTTCTGTTATTTCAATAAATATTAATATTTAGTGGGACCATCTTTAGCACTAATTATGTTTAAAGCAACTATTCATTCTCCGCACTAATTTGCAATAAATACCTTGTAACTTTTATACACATTTCCACATTAGTTTTAAATTCTAATATTATAATCTTAACAACGTGTTTCATTATAGTGCTAATAAAATACCACAAATTTTTGCACGAAGTACATAATAGATTCATGAAAATGTTCTATGGTAAGCATGTAAATACTTTAGTGAGCTACTGATATAATAATAAAATATAACTTTACTTTGATTAATTAGCAAATTATTTCGCACGAATACAAGATATTTTACAAATATAATTCTCCATAAAACAAATAAATAATAAATCAAAAACGGATATATTGAAAATAAAGAATAAATTTTGTTTAAACAAGGCTTCGTTCTTTTTCTAATATAATTTCTAATATAATTGTATAATATCTAGTATAATTTGCAATATATAATGGCAATTATACTGATTTACTGTTGCAAATTATTAAAAGAGATATTACGTGATAAATTCCTACAAATAATAAATTAGCATTTTGATTTAATGTTTATATAACTATAGTACATTTGCTGAACTATTAGTTTTCCATCGTTAGAAATAAATGCGGACATTTAGTTTATTTTATGGCTTTATCCATCAGTTCATAGAACATAACATTCCACAAAATTTAATATATTGGCAATTCATTGAGAGCTTTCTATGCCTACGTGCTGAATAATTCAATACTTTTAAAGTCGAATTATCACAAAGAATTTACATTTTGCAAATTATTATACACTATGTACGTTAAGGAAATGTAATAACAGTATCACTGTGAGTTATCAATGGTCCACATTACGCAAACAGGAAGGAATAGAAATCAGTACCATCATGCAACATTATGTAAATTACAAAAAGATAAAGTACCATGAATGAAATTAAAGAAAAAAGAAAGTCCGGATCATCGATTTACCGCCAGCATCTTAGTATATCTCTGCGTTAACGTGTCAATCGAAAATGATGAATCGAAGTCAATCGTATCCAGCATACAATTTATGAAATGCGACTAATGAATGAAAAAAGTAGTGGAAGTTATGGTGTCGCGACCTCGTTCATGCGGCCCCGTTCGTTCTCCATATAAGAAGGCATACAGACATTTTTCGTCTTTGCGTCAAATAAATTACCGCCGCGGAATGCAGGTACCCTTGCATCGGGAAAATAACCGTCGAACGAGTTAAACTGTAGCAAACATGAAGTTGCAAATTAAGCAGAAATTTAAATCACGAAAAAGTGTGAAAGATACAATACCGGTTGAAGGAAGTATTTAAATAGAAAAATCATAAGTCCATATCATATGTGTCATACAAAATATTTTGAAATTGCGTTAGCACACTAATAAAATACGACTGTCACGATTATAATGGTAAAATATAAAACCAATCTAAAAATCTAGATACAAATTACAGGATACTTATTGCAAACATTTGAATAAAAACTTAGTATACATTATGAATAATGGTCTTAACACATAAATATTGCTAACTATGATCTCGTTGAATATTATGATTTACTGATGTAATGAATAGACTGCGGATTTTCGTGCATTTATAGGAAATTTGAAAGTAAGAAATTGTACACAATTCACATGGTATAAAAAATACGTGAAATATCCGATATATAGTGTGTTCCATGATACTTGATACTTAAAACAATTCTTGGTAATTATTTAGAAAGCTGCCGCCGTCTTGAATTTTTATGCTTTTTTAATATGTTGTCGGCCGCATGATTCTAAACAACTTTTTCCTGTACGTGTAACCGCTGCTCGGTCTTAATATCCGAGATATTTGCAAAGATCTGTCGGTACCATTACAGTGAATTCTGCCTATTGTACGCTGATGCTGATTGTCGATCGCTGTGAAGCCTAATCCAATAAAATAACGGCTAACCCAAACCTAATTCTTATCTTTTGTTTATAGTATATATGTATAGGTTTGAATTAGGTATCATTTTATCAGGCTGACAGTAACGCATACGCTATCATGGACACCTAACTATAGGCAGAATTCACTGTAGTGGTACCAACAGCTTTTTTGCACATATCTTGAAAACTACAAAAGTGCGGCAGTAACGTGCAAAAAAAGTTGTTAAAAATGTTGATTTCTACAACATATGAAAAAATTATGGAAATCAAAAAAAGCAGCAGCTTCCTAAATAATTACACAATTTTCTATATAAATTCTACTTTTTTCCAGAATCCAGAAAAATCCAGAATCTAGTAATAAATAATTTCTTGCTTAAGCATTCTTGTGATCTGTACAAAATATATGTATACTTGTACTAGGTATCTTGTAATTTATATATATTTTTTCAGATTCGTTTCAAACTTCACCAATATGATCATAATAGTCGAATCTTATAACAGTGTTAACAGAATTTCAAAATGTTTCGTACAACACACATAATATATAATATTAAAAAATATGTACAAAATTGTTCAAATGCTTTCATGCGCCTGTGCATGAATAAGCAAAAAAAGAAGAAGAGAGAAAAGGAAAAATGATAGAGATTAGCTTCGCGATCTCCATCTAATACCGTAGGGTCGACCAATGAGAAATGGGCTTATCGTATAATCGCGAAGCCGACCCATGAAATATCAAGCGATAAGATATGTTGGATAGACATTCTATGGTGAAACGTTGGTATTCCTTTCACTAAAGTGGTTCTCAAAGATGAAAAGGTGTATGTAGCCAGGTCTGATCGTCGGAGAACGGTTTTTACACGGTCGAAACCCTCGTCCTCTGGCAATACACTTTTACTGTGACGCAATCCACCTGCTATGTACATTTCTCGAGGGAACGCGAAATGCAAGCAACAGTATAAAGTACGAGAAGCAGACTTACCGTTCAGGTGTCGCTGCTTTTGTTTGAGGATGATCTCTCCCAGATAGCAGACGTTACTCCTCGCGAAAGATATACCAATTTCGTTCACAGTCCTCATGTTCGTCAGATAAATGCTGACAACAAAAAGGAAAATTTCATGTTAAATAGAAAGAATATGGGATTACGAACGTTAATACAAACATGACTTCTTCGACGCTTTCAGAATTTCGAGACCACACATCAGACTATATTGGCATTTCTAGATTTTTCATTCTGGAATAGGAAATTATGTATTGTGTAATTTTGTTGAAAAAAGCAGGAACATACAAAATTTTTGTGTATACCTTAAATCTAAGAGACTTTTCCTTTTTTCCTATTTTTTATAATGTTGAAGTTCCTTTTTTTGTTAAAATGTTTTTCCATTGAAAAAGACTTTTATTTTATGGAATTTAGAAAAGTTTATGTAATTTCAGGAAACGAATAAAAATAAGATTACATAAATCAATAATTTGAATGTTGTTTACTTCTTTTTTTACATGGAATTAATAGTAAAATTATTGTTAATATTCTCCTGTGTGAAAATTTTTCAATTTAAATTGTCGTTTAAATAGAATATCTTTTTGCATTTATGCAACAGTTAAAAAAGATTATAAACTTAAAGATACCTTTTAGAAACTGCAAATTAATTTTCAAACTAAAGGTTTGATATATCTCCATTTACGATTTGAAATTTAAGATAATACCTGAACTATCCTTGTTAAAAGAACCAAATGGAACCATTTAATTTTCTTTGATTTAATTTGCTTAATTTTCGACATTGAAATAGATTATTTTGCTGTTATATAAATTCTTAAAATATGAAAATTAAAAGTCTTGTAAATATTTAAAAATTTTACGTAATGCAATATACTTTCATTCTAAGATTTCGTTTTGTTAACTTAGAAGTTAGAAACTGTATTTTGTGTCTCACGTCGTAGTTCTAAGAACTTAAGCTCAAGCCCTAGTTTATCGTACTTTGAAATGGCAGATCCCAAGAGCATAGCACAATGAAAAATAGTCTTAAAGTTATATACTCCCGAGAATCATGTAATTTTAACACGTTCCTTATATTGAACAGTAGCAATTAATGGTAGTAACTATTGCTAACTGTAATTAATCCGTTTGTAACATGTAACCAATTGCATTTATTACACTATGTTCTTAGAAAATTGTATGAACAAATATTTAAAAATTATCAATTACAAGTATATATATATATATACCTGCTTTCTAAATAAGAAAAATATATGTGTGTGAGATACATTTATTCAGAGTATAATCATAACTCATGCTATATAAATATTTAATATAATGCAATGACATTACATATCCCTACAATTATTTTATTCTTCTAATAAAATGTTTTTTAGTTTTAATTATTTTTTGTTTTTTATGTTGCAAATATTCCAATTTATATTTTGTAAACTTACCATTTTTTCCAGTTTGAAACCGAATCCCTTGATTCATAATGAACGATGGATTTTATGCCGGTATTATTGCCCAGAACTAGTATTGGTTCGTGTTGACTTCCGTTTGCTGTGGACGACTCCATTTCTTTATAAGCAATAATTGCTACAATGTCTTGTTGAAATTCGATGTGAACGAGAAATAGCCTGTAAATGGATTTAAACACATAGTTAATATAAAAAATAGAATTGTGCGAATTATCATAAATTTAATTATAAAATATAGAACTCCCTCACCTGTGATATGACCCAGTCGTAAGATCATTTGTAGTTAATTTTATGCAACCACCACCTTTGAAAGAAAACTGGCTACAAAATTCGAAACTATTTACATGTAGCATTGGCATTTTATTTTCAATATTTACAACATTTTTTAATACTCGAATAACATTCTTCCTCGTTTCATAAACATATTGTATCGATTCTTCTGAACACTCATTTCGATCGTTTTCACTTTTCGGTTCTGGAAGTTGAGGAGAGGATGTAAATTTCATGTGCGGTATAGGTACAGAAATTTGTGGATTTTGCAGGGATAAATTGTAAAATGGTTTGTATTTAAATTTTCTCTCTTCCTTTCCATATAGTGGCTGCGTAAAATATGTGCATTTCAGTTATGATATATTCATGCAATAAATTCAGTTTGTTAAAAATAATGTAAGATATTTAATATACCTGACCGCAGCGATAATACAAGCTGCCACTGCCACGGCAAAATGATGTTTTGAATACTTCTTCTTCATAGATAGGTACATGAACATATAAATAAGGAAACAACTGTGCCCAAAATAGATCTTCTATTTCTTGGAATGTCTTAGATCCGAAAAATTCGTGAGTCCAACCTGGACCAAAAATCGCAACAGAAAGTCCTTCATGTCGTATTTTTTGTAAAGCCTGTGATCATAATGGTTTAATGAAATATTAAATGACTATATGCTACAATAAAATAAGCAATATTGTAATTACATATGTTGAATTAAATCCACCACCACCAGGACAACCTCTTCCCCAAACATCAAGTCCTACATAAATATCATGAAGATCTCTGTTGTGATTTTTTGCGAGTGCCACACTGTTTTCCAATTTTGATTTCGTCCAGTTATAATTCAAGTAAATGCCATCGCAGTTTAAAAAGAAATCTCTGAAATATTGTATTTATAACATTAAATAAGATTTACAAACAGAAACAATTGTAAAAGTATAAGAATGTAATAAGCTTACATGTTTTTACTATTAAGCTCATTTTGCCAATTTAATTTTCCTTCATTGGTTACGCTATCGTACCATATAATTTCAGAATTTCTAATTGCTTCATGAATATTTTCTGTCAGATATTTTACGAAATAAATTAAATTATTAACTTGCTCACTTTTAATGGTATTTTCAACATTTAATAACCAGCCTTCAAACTTATAAAATTTTGCAACAAGTATTAGTGCATCTGCGAACCGTCTTACTTCTTCCTGAGATTCAAGTATGACATCCCAGATACCGTCTCTTTCCGTAATTACAGTACCAAGAACTTTCACACCATGATTATGTGCTACATTAATCCATCCAAAAGGTGGCACAGTTATGAAATGATGACTAAAATATACAAATGTGTCGATAACACTCCAATGATAAAATAGGTAAGAATCATAAGATTCTGATCCATTTATAAATCTGAAAAATCACGGGTATATTATGTATAATATATGAATTAATAAATATAGTGGTTTCTATAAATATTACCTGTCTTCTAGGTAACCGCCTTTCATATCATGACAAAGCAATGTTCTCGGTTGTACTTCTCTATCCAATTTTTCTAACTGCATTCTTTCTGTGCTTATTTCTAAACCACTGTACACATAATCGGTTGAATCTCTTAGTTCTTTAATTTCTGGCCATGGTTTTAAATTACCCACGTTATCAAATAATTCTTTTAAGTTTTTGAAAGGTTGTGACTCTGTAACTTCATTTGCCATCTCTGTGATTTATACTGTTCTACAGACCACTTTCAAATAGTTTTTAATCCATTAACTCAAACAAAGGTTTTCCTTCTTATTTGCATCACCGGAAGAGTTGTAATCATGCAGAGTATTCACTACATTGATAGTGTTCACAGCAAACGGAACTAACATATCAATTTATGTCTCATGATTTAACACTATTATCTACCAACTGCTAATGAGCAAAAAATGTTCACTTCTCTATCTGAAACAAAATATAAGAAATAAAATTATGAATTTATAATGCGTGTATACCAATATTTATATGATTGTTTCAACTTTAAAAGAAATATTCTTATTTACAGAAGTATATGTTCTTTAATATTTTGCAAAATTATATCGAAACAAACAATTTGGAATAAACATAACTAAGTAAATACTTTAACACGTTATATTTAATTAAATATTTCATTAGATTCGCTTAGGATTTAACACCTAACCTTTACGTCTAAGATATCAAATTAGTATACGTCAGCGTTACTGAAAAGCATCTGTTACTCTTTCTCATTCTCTCTTTCAATTTTATTTCTCCTGCTTCCCTTTTTATGATATTTATAACATTTCTTAGTTCAGATATAAGTAAATTTTTCGTAATTTACAAAAAATGACATTCTCTTTAATTATCGTATACTGTTAATCCATTACATATCTTGTTGTAATTCAACTTTTAGTAATTTAAGGTATGTGCATGCACAAAGTAATTCTGTTCCTAAGAATAATCATTTATTATTACGATAATACCAAAAACTTAAATTAATTACTGTTGATAATTAATTTTCAAATGCACAGCCATACACAAGTCATACAAGCTATACTTATGTTCTTTAAGTCACCAGAAATGAATTTTAAATTTTATACTATATATTAATACATATTATAGGGAGAAGCACTATGCAAAATAATAATTTTAAAGACATACATGTAATTTATTAGTATAGGTACTTACTCTATACAAAGCGTTCTCTTCAAAGATAATATGACGACTACCGAACGATCGACAGCAACCCAACGTATTTTTAGTACTGATAATAGTAGTATGGTTACGAGATAGCTATGTGTCTATGTCCAGCTACGAAAAATTGACAATCGGTGTTTGGTCTCGCGGCACCAAGTCGCATGCTTCATGAGACATACAATGTATCGCCAAGATTCTGAGGGAAGTACTGAACTGTTTGACTCGATATCAGTCCTCTTGTCAAAAGGTTTATCATTTATCACCTTTCCCAATCCGTAGTCAGGTTTTTCAAACTAAGACCGGCATCAGACGAGCGGTTTGTTGTTGTTGTTGTATATATGGTACATTTGTATTGTACGTGCGAGAGTGAGTACGTAGAGCAAAAACACACGCAAGTATATATCCTTTCCATAGTATATATGTGAGCGTTGTATAATGGTCTAGGACTCAGTTGAGAAAAAAGAGAGAAGTGCAGTGTGAAATCTTGTGCCCAAATTACATGAATATTAGAATAAAGTTCCTTATAAAGTTCCCTATACATAATATAATATATGGACGTCTTAATATATAGCACTATTAACTTATAATACTATATAATATTATGCAGTTATAATATATAATAATAATACTATAATAGTATATAATATTATAATTTATAATACTCTTAATATAAATAGTTAATATTATAATGATAAAAAATGTCAAAAACCCAAAATTTAATTATTTTATTTATGTTGTTCAATTTTTCCAAAGTTTTTTTGTTCGGTACTAATAGTTTCTCGACATAAATAGGTTACTATCCTCCTTTTATGAGAAATGCTATAACAAATTGGTTAACGTGTTAAAAAATGGATGGTTCTATTAAAAAGAATATAGCTGATCTTTGTTCGGTGTCGCGCGTGATACTAACCAGAAATGAAAAGAAGCTGTAAGACGTCCTTATTCCTTATCATTCTACATGCGTCGTGCAGCATCATCAGGTCGAGCTATCGTCACACGTGCGTGTTTCCTAAGAATCAATAAGAAGAATATCGAGATCCTTATCGTGAACCGAAACTATAACCTAAAGCCAAATTTACACCTTTTCACTTTGGATAATCTGTAAGTAATATACGTTTTACAACGATTTATAATATTTCTCAATTATACAATTTGAATTGCATTTCACTATCGTTACTCCTAAGATGCTCAGCTGGTCTCTGACTCGATACAAAACTGTCTGTTCACTGTCACGGAGAGGAATGGCCCTCCTACGAATATTCTATTCGAAATAAACTGATATGTATTCTGATTGTATAATATAATCGAATATAATCTGATTGTGTCAGAAAAAAAATTCTTAGTAGAAACGTTTTTGTATCATATGATTTGGAACGATATAGATTATATTATCTATATAATTTAATCTATATCGTATATATCTATATAGATCTGTTTATCTTATATATCTATCTTATATCTACGTTATGTAGATAATATAATCTAATCTACAAAACAAGCAATTTTATAACTTTATAAACATCATATCGATTAAATAAAAAAAAAACGCGAGTTTTCCTTACATTACCTCTATACCTTAAATATTATTTATCATACGTGAAAAAGTGTCAGTAGAAAATTGTAGATAATAAAATCATCTATAAAATGAGACTCGTTACGTAACGATAAGCTCAATTTTTACGTTGTACATTAGCAAATAGTGCAAAGACTTTTTTCTTAAATCGTTTATAACGTTAGTTAAAGTTGTCATACAATATTGAGGTTTTATGATATCAGGCATATCAAAATAGGAAACCAAATTTCAAATCGATTCGTTTGTTAGTTTCTGTAAAATCAATTAATCAATTTACGAAACGGAAAATTTTTTATTTCTAAGAAAAATATGTGAGTTTATCTTAGTTTATGCTCCGAGCTTTTACGCTATGTAGAAGACTTACAGTATAGATATGCAAGTGTAAAAAAATGCTTTCGTTCAAAAGCATGGCTAAAATACAGTGATAATTATTTTTACTTTGCTGTTAAATGCAGTAACTTTTGCAACTTACATTCTATCGTCGTGGAACTTGCTTTCATCGATTCCTGGAATCATTCCACGTAATTTAAAGAAAAAGACGTTTTTCTACGATCGATTGGTTCCAAAATGGGCTTTTTTTTTTTAAAACTGGTCTGCGCTAAACTAAATGCAACGAGCGTTGTTCTACAGTTTATGACTTATATTATGCGTGAATTTCTTTTCTTATTGGTTGAATGCCCATAAAGCATAGAAAAAGATTTGTAAAATTCTTTCATTTCCGCTGCGGGCAGTCAGATGGCTTGAACGCAGCGGGCTGTGTAAAAGCTCCGCGTGCAGTTTCTGCATCGACTGTGCGAAAACTACAACTTGTGGAAAAGGTCGTGTTATCTATGCGACTATACAATTAGGGAATCGTTTCCCTTTTATAATTTGAAATTATCCAAAAACGTAGGAAATAGTTGGTAACATCTGTTTGCTTGTGCAACGTTATTTAAAAGCTGAAAATAGGAATTAATTTTTTTGTATTTTTTATCCATTAAGGGTTATTGTTAAAATTACATTTATTGTTACAAATCTGTATTTTCGCGAATAATAATTTATTTCTATAATGTCGACGTTTGAAAATTATATTATTGCTTATGTTATTAATTATTTTATTTTTTATTATTATGTTACATTAGAATTATATTATTATTTAGTTTAATTTACTTCCAAATTTAACCCTTAATATGTTTAATTAAGCCTGTAATATTTCAAATTGGTGAAGTGAATTCAACCAGTGAAGTAGTGTAAATATTGTGGCTTTCATCCTTCACATTTACTGTAGATGACTCATCTGCGATGATCATCCTTATTTCCATGATCATTATTAGAATTCGTTACGTCTTAACTCAGTTGTCATTGCCAAGTTTACGTTTATGAATATCAGTAGCCCGATGACTTTTGAGAGTTACGAGATGCCTCGACACATGTCATTATCTGTATAGAGGACGCGACACTAATATATTATTAACTTTAAACAATTTGCCTCATGAATATTCTTGTGATATTGTAATAATATACGACATATATATTTTTGAATTGAACGTATCGTAAATATCTAATTTTACTGTAATGCTTTATTTGATATAACAAATCTGTTTATCTTATTTTTATCTTATTTGTTTATCTTACCTTATTCTTTATTTTATTTTTTCTGGAGACAGTACTAATAATATAAATTAATATAACAATGTCAAATGATTTATCTCAATTCTATAAAGTAATTATCTAAAAGCACAGCTTTGCGAAACAATCTAATAATGGAGAAACCATTGGCTGTTGACGTGATATACAGGGTGGTTGGTAATTGGTGGTACAAGCGGAAAGGGGGTGATTCTACGCGAAAAAAGAAGTCAAAAATATAGAATAAAAATTTAAAAATATTTTAAAAATTAAAAAAATAACGTCAATCGAGACAACGATCTACAGTGAGATCCGTTATAACGAGACGTGATAAAGTGCACGCGTACCGAGCGAAAATTCAAAGTCGATTTTCTCGAAAACAAAGCCTCAAACGAAAAATTTTTATTCTATATTTTCGACTTCTTTTTTCGCGTAGAATCACCCCCTTTCCGCTTGTACCACCAGTTACCAACCACACTGTATATATAACTAAAACATCGTAATAACGTAAATTTATTATACACTGTGTGCTTAGATTTGCGGTAGAAATGAAGTCAAGAAGATTCTACGACTTATTCTACCATATACCAAAATAATACGTAATAATAGAATAACTATTGCATCGGAGGTGTTCTTTAGGATTATTGAATCAGGAAATTTGCCTAGTGTATTTAGGCAAATAGATGTGTAGTACGGGAAATTATTCTATGCAAAAATAAGTCAAAAGTGAGGAAATGTAGAATAACACTTTTTCATTTAAGTTTTCGTTTTCGAGAAAATACGATTTGAACATATTGAATAAAAGATTAGCCTGGTATATGTGTATTTGACAAATTTGAAAACGAGATTTCAGACAAAAAAATGTTCTTCTACATTCTTTATTTATTTTCGCATGTTGAATAATCTCCTACCAATTGTTCACTTCTGTCCAGTCGAGAATCAATCTCATATACATATGTACTTGACACGCTTTCAAGTTTTATTTTCTCAAAACCGAAATCTCCACGTAATATTGTTATTTTTGATTTCCATATTATCTCGGGTCACAGAATTTCCCTGACTTTACACGGATGTAGAACCATGACGTATATTACACATATATGATATAGATAATATAAGGATAGAGTGAAAATCGAAAAAAAGTCGACATACCGTAAGATCTTCCTTTATTTAGCGTACAACCCTTTTTAAGAAGACAGGCGATCCCACGGATACAAGACAGACACAACGGTTTATGGAATGATTGGAAGACGTACGAGAAAAACGAACTGCCATGATGGTCCCGCGTGATCTCGTGATGATCCTACTTACTCTTCCCATTCGTTTTCCATTTTTTTTATTTTCTCTTTAATGCAATCTCATGTTTGAATTTCCAGGGAATAGATTTTTCTAGAACGATAATACACAGATTGTTCACGATTCCCTCGAAAAGTGGCGCAGTTAAAAAATAGTAGTCTCGATTCGTTATTCCACAGTGGTCACAAAACATTCGAGATCATCCTGTTTTCTATTTCGATTATCGTTAAAGGTAATATCAGTACAGGCCGTGTTATGATGATGCGATTACGCTGGTTCGTCAACGAAAGTGCCATTAATGTGTATGACAATAAACTCGAATCATTGCAAAAAGCGAACCCGACGATAACGTTCGGAACGTTGCTTGATTTTCTATGGTTTAGGTACATCTAATTGAACGAACGCTCGTAGAAGTTTACGGCAAATCTTGCGATAAGATGTCGTATCTCCTTCCTATATGTATAGTAAAACTTTTAGACAAAGTTACCTTTTGAATGTATGTATCACATTGGATCTCTACCTAACTATGCGACTAACTATGAACAATTAACTAGTCATCGTAAAAGTCTAATTACAACCCTTTGCTTTTCCTATTTGATTCTGCATGATAATCGGTGCTACCGTAAGATCGTTAACTATTTGTACGCTGAGATAGATTCTCTGTATAATCAAACGTATCTGTGACAACGTGCTTGAAGATAGATGGATCATTTTTTAGGTTTTAGGATAATATTATTATTTGATATGTTTATCCTGATAATTATTTCCTTGCCTCTATTCATTTTATTCCTTTCATTGCCAAACGTATATAGTACACATGATTGCCACCATTATTGCTTACAATTTATCAAGTAAAATTTATAATAGTAACATGGAAGAAATCTACTAAAGTTTGTAATAGAAATGAAATAATGTTGAACTTATGGCTAATGTACATACATATACATATTAATTATAGAGAATTCATCTTTCAACGAGTTGCAAGTAATTTTTGGATGACACGATATTCTTTTATTTTTCTGCTCTACAATATTCTTCTTACCATAGTTTCCAATTTGAATCTCTATTACATATAATTAAAAATAACGTACACGTATAATATAATCACAGCAAAAATGTATACATACTATCAACTTTCTAAAAGAATAAACGAGAAGCATTCGAAACAGGTGGTCCATCTATCTCCCAATATTACATTTATATTAGCAGAATGCGGAATTATTTTTTTCTCAAAATAACTCTATTGTAATTTGATTGTAACTGGACTACTGAAACACCGGAATTACAGAGAAGAAAACGTACTGTGAAACGAAGAGACGAATTCATATCTACAAAAGGTGCACAGCAATTGAAAACGCTTGGGTATCCTACTCCTATATATGTATAATTTATATGTATACATATATT
Source organism: Bombus flavifrons (assembly GCF_040668555.2). NCBI lineage: Eukaryota > Metazoa > Arthropoda > Insecta > Hymenoptera > Apidae > Bombus > Bombus flavifrons. Next base: position 2,793,024 of record NC_138442.1, read on the forward strand.
ATATGCATAGTTACGTACAATAATTATCTCTTGATATTTGGTTCCTCGTGTATGCATAAGTACGTGTACATGTATATATATATAATATATATATATGAATATATAATATTTATATGTATGTATTAAATCAATTAATTGTGCATGTTGATCCATACAACACAGAATTCCATTTTGTCTCTGTCATTAAAAGGAATACATATATGTATATATGTATATTTATATATATATATAGATTAGGAGGCTATTTAATACTAAATTCAACCGGCGAATTATGCTACCGATTTTTATTAAATATTTTTTTATCGCTCCATATGTAGCAGAAACATCGTTCTACGAAAAATCTTCTTTCTTCGCCTTATAACGTGGTTTTACTAATATACGTATCGTAAGTGATTAATCTGCACGTGAGATTAGGAATGTCAGCTATCCTCGAGAACTCACTCCCATTCTATGCTTCTGTTATTTAGACATTCGTTAGTTAATTCTTACATTAAATCGTTTACTATGCTAATCGGTTCGTCTTAAAACTCTGGTATTTTCTCGCTGATAATTTATTCATTCATGATATGATGCAAATGTACGAGATGTTCGATCTGATTGACACGAACTTTGCATTTTTGCCCGGTGAATTAAAATTTAATGTTAATTGAGCATATGTTTCGAATACGTATAAAATTAAATAATATTAATAAAATAATTTTTCTATGAATTTTAGTTTCGACTGTTACGATTATTTATATATATTTATGATTATTTCTGCCAGTAAATTGATAGAAAATTATTTCTTAATTAAATTAAAAGTCGTTATTCATTTTGCAATAGAACTGTGTAAAATGTATAAAATATTTTTGTAAAACAAAAAATATTCGCTTGTTTAATAGAATAAATATTCTTATAGGTTGTAAACATAAATGAGTAATGAACTTAAATTTAGAATTTCAAGAAATTTCTAAAATTATTCAAATTTATTCAATAAAGAAGAATGTCTTTTTCATTAATTCAGATCTACGATAAAATAAGCAAAAAAACAAATTTTACAATCAAGTATTATTGAGATCTTTAATAAGTTCTTCGGTTTCAGATTTTTATTAGCGATTTGAAATTGTTCACCTTGCTAAACAAACACGGGACGTGATTTCTCGCCGATATCCAATTTCCAATATCACCGGAACAGAAGCAAAAAGCACAACTGGAACAATATTTTATACACAGTAGAGGCTAGATAGATCAGCTCGTGCAAAGATCGTTTCACCAGATTGCCGGCTTGCGAGCCACAAGCCAATCGAGTTTGTTCAATAAGCTTTCTCAACGTCTCGTACAAGTCGTGCTTTCTTCGTAGTAGGAGTAGCAGGGCATTGCCGTCCCTACGATCCAAGCTACAAGGCCGAACATACCGACCGTGAACAGGATATGGCTACGTCTCGACTAGAATATGACGAAAGATATGAATGACACGAGTATCATTTATGATCTTATGACGAAGATCCAGAACTATCCAAGCTCTGTAACGCTTCTTCTCTTAAAACGGGTACTCGATCCCGAGACCGAACAGGCCGGTTTTCTCATACCCGACTTATTAATTCGTACGTTGTAGGCCGACGTCTACAGAATTATATAGTTTTGTTTATCGTTTGTGTATCGTTAACATGGTAGGAAGTAACCGCTTCCATTCTCGTAACGCGTACAAAATACCGTACAACAGACGAGAGAACTACAACGATCCCTCATTTAGAGAATTGAAGCGCGCGGGACCTATCGTTCAAACTTGCGTTCTAACATCTACGGGTGTCTACATAGAAAATGTGTGGCCAAATTGGCCGAGAGTTCTCACTTAATCACGATACTTAGTAACGATCGTGGCGACCATTCGTCGCTATGAGGATAGATCGTCGGTAGGTCGTCTTATAGAAAAATTGTACCGCTCGAGGATCTATCCTGGTGCGCAAATCTCCACTTTTTCCATCGATGAAAGAGGATTATGAAACGCAAGATGAATAAACGGAGCATTTTGTTCAAAACGGAGTTTTTCCTCTGGGGCTAGTTTAAGTTATTCGAAGAATTCAAATGTTAGAAATAAAAAGGAAGTATCAGGAATGTGAGTTCTCTTAAGGAACGAGTACTTAATCGCTATTAATCTATCGTTTGGTACTTTCGTGGCGCTGGAGGTTCTTGCGTGAGGAACATTTTCTCAAGATTCGTTAACGTTTCTTAGGTAATAGTAAGTTGTAGTGGAAGGTAAAAATGGTAACAATATTAATCCTGATAAAGAAATGCAATTTGTAAACGCACTACGATTAGATAGAATTTGTTCGTAATTAATTGGTATTTAGATGGATCGTTTCTAAGATCCATCGTTTGATAAATTAGGCCCACGCTAGTAAAACGTTTAGATGTCCTGGGGGTAATAAATTACAGTTGGCTCGTAAATGTTGGAATAACGTCCTGGCTTAAAGCTCTCTATCGATCTCATTAAATCACTAAATTGAACATAAATATATTATTTGGCTTGGCCTGGGTCGATTCAAGCTACTGATCATTACGACGATAATTCGACGATTTTGAAATTGAACCTTGCTCTCTCTTTAATCATCGTTGTAATTTGCAATAATATATTTTTCTTTGAAGTTAAGTATTCTTTACTTTTCTCATACATAATTATATATATCTAATTCCTGTCTCGTTTAATTATTCAGGTATGTGAAAAGAAAGTAGTTAAGGTTCCTTTTGTTTCATTATCGGTAATCGATTTTTCAGAGTTTTCTTTTTCTCTTTCGTAGAACTCTTTCAACCGGAATCGCGTTTCAAACAAAAGGAGAAAAGCTTAAGGCTTGAGAGAACACGGATAAGAAGGTATATAAATTAAACTAATTAGTACTTACAGATCCTTCAACCGTGTAATCACTTCCCGGTCGAGAATATTTTTCTCGTTGAAATCATGTGACTTTTAATATGTTGTTCGATGCGTAAAAAATACTTTGATAATTCTTTCCGTTTGTTAAGAACCTGGATCTCGATCCATAGATAAATATTTTTAATAAGAAAATCATTCCATACGGTTGCAGGATCGTTAAACGTTCGATTACTTGCGTAAACTGGTATTTAAAACGCAATGATCGTACAGATATGTATCAACATATTGTTGATCGATACGAAAATAATCGTGCGAGAAATTGTATTCAATGTTCATTCTACAATACGTTAATTATTTATGGTTAACATGTATACCAATATGTTCCTCAAAGTTTATAAAAAAATTATTTCTACAATTATTACTACTAAATTATATTCTAAATAACATAAATAAACCGTATAACTACTAGTATCACTTTTAATACTTCCTATCATTAATGTATCGTTATATTTCTAATAGAATAAATTTTTAATAAAATCTAATATTTAAGGTTTTATCTATTTTAAATTAATTCTCAAATGGAATTAGTATGAATCGTAGTACAAAATAACCAATCCTATTTTTCGCTATATTCCCAATTGTTGCAATCATATCGTTACAAATTATTTATAAATCATCAATAAATTTTACATGCTACAAAACACATTCGTATACTCCTGCTCGAAAGTTTGGAGTATGCTTTGCCATTCGAATGAAACAAGCTTTTTCGTACACCTTTGTGAGAAATAAGAATACGACAGTTATAATTTTACTTTTTAAGCGTGATTAATCCACTATAGTTTCGATACTATAAAAAGATAATATTACAGATAAGATAATTACTTATTTAAGGAATTCATTGTTTCTCTTAGAATCCTGACCCACTTTCACGAAAATTAAACTATGATTCACGTACGTATACAATACTAATTCTTCATTCGCCATTTTCAAAATCAGGAAAACCACACAAATTTAAATAATTGTTTGATTTTCACGTATAATTCATATCGATCAACAAATTCCCGAATAGAAAAGAAAAGCTTAATAGGTAAAGGCGAAACTCGTCGAAGACCGCGATGACACGAAAGTCGAGTCTCTCACGAGTCACGCGTTCGAAGATCTCATGGAGCAGGCGACAATCGTTATTATCGGATTTTTTAGAAGCTCTCGTCGATTCCCCGATCCCTGGCAAGATTGAAAACTTCGAAATCGCCATCTGGTGCGTCCGGTATATCTGGTGCAACTGGTATCTCGGGTCGAAGGGCCACGCAGTCCCGTGGCGAACACTCGACACGGCCCTCGGATCCGCAGCTGCATTCGATGCAGTTTCCGGTCGAATGCGGAAGTACCTCGCCCTCGCGATATTCCCTTCCTGTAATCAGAATATCGTGTCCGTCCGGACACAGTATTTTACATTTCTCTTGGATTTTTCTCTTGGCCTACCTATAAGTTGCTTGAAAATACCAGACGATTCTACGCTTTCAATTCTCGATTCTTGTTGTTTATTATGCGATGGTTCAAGAGAGTATTAGAAGAGTATAAGGAGAACGATATGTGTTATGTGATATGTAAATGTAGAAATATATGCATGTATTGCAATAGTCTATAAGCGGAGAGTAAGGATGTGAGTGAAAGCGTAGATAGAGAAGGATTAACGAAGAGGGTTAAAATGTGAGAGAGGCTGAGAGAAGATAAGAGAAAGATGTAAAGCCGAAGGACCATTCTAACTGTTAAGCGAGAACTATGCACAATGTGAATCTTTTATTATTGTATAACTTTTGTACATTGTACATCGTGGCATGACTCTACACACCTGGATAAGTGAAGATTTGTAGAAAGAAGTTGTGCAAAGTTGATCTTGACTATGATTTTCGAAGCTAAATACTTTTTATTTCAGCGTATTCCGCTCATTACGAGGAACGAAAGTCTCAAAGGAACTACGCTAACCAAACGATCTCATCTTCCGGAAAAAATGTTAAAGTTTTAATAATTTTTAAACTGGCTTCATTCACAATATGTTTACATCTATATTTGTATTTAATGAGGAAATGGCGTGCTATTTACGAAGCAGCAGGACATCACAGATTAGCTTGTTAAATATATCGGGATACAAGAATAGTGGAAGATCTCTGCGTGCAGAAAGCATTCCGTGACATTGCGATTTTCAGCGACTGTGTTAACGATTCGGTGATCAAGAATTAATATCGCGACGTCTAAATGCAGGTCGAGACCGCATAAATAAACATCTTTTTCTTGAAGAAGGGATTATTTAATATCCATGGTTCCAGTTTGAGACTGTTGTTCCTCGTGATGAGCAAAATACATTGCAGTAAAAAAATTTTGACTGTAAAAGTCATGCTCAAGGTCAATTTTGTACCGATCCAAATTTCCACCGATCCACGGTGTGGAATCATGCTACAGTGGTTTTTGGATCTACCTTCTATACACCCTATACATACAATAAATAATAAATACTTTTTATTCGAATAATGCGATAATACAAATCGTCCGTGTAAGGACTTCTCTGGTCTAGCATATTGATACCAATTTAATCTATTTATTATTATATATGTATTGTTTTATTATTGTATTCATAGATTATCTATGCATATACAGGGTGGTTGGTAACTGGTGGTACAAGCGGAAAGGGGTTGATTCTACGCGAAAAAAGACGTCGAAAATATAGAATAAATTTTTTTTTTAATTTTTTCTTTTTCTTTTTTTTTTTAATTTTTTCTTTTTCTTTTTTTTTTAAATTTTTCCATCGAGACAACGATCTACAATGAGAGCCGTTATAACGTACCGCACGCGTACCGAGCGAAAATTCAAAGTCGATTTTCTCGGAAACAAAGCCTCAAACGAAAAATTTTTGTTCTATATTTTCGACTTCTTTTTTCGCGTAGAATCGCCCCCTTTCCGCTTGTACCACCAGTTACCAACCACCCTGTATAAGACGTGGATTAGTCCTATGATAATTGCATTGGCTGCGGATTTGAAGAACTCGATGATTTTCAGTATTATCGTTGTTAGTAACAGGGGCAATAAGGTATATCCTATACGAAGAAGAAACAACTTTCTTGTACCGTTAGCTTCAATATAATATTTGAACTTTTGAATTCTTGTAATTTTTTGTTAACTATGAAGATACCCGATAAATACAATTTTGAGTATACAATTTGTTTCGTGTGGACTAAAAAAATTAGGCGTTATACATATACGGTTTAATGCGGGGTTTCTATACAAGCTTTCCCAAAAAGGTACAGAGACATGTTTGGGTTCTTGAAAGCTGTGTTGTCCCTTCTTTATCGTCTAATCCTCTGCTTTCTTTCTCTCACTTCCTGGAATCCGGAATATTTATACATCTACGAAACGATTAGAAATTTCAAGAAAACACGTAACCAAAACAAATAATTATTCTCTTACCTACGGTGATTACAAAAAAGTATTTATGCGTATCCCTGTTTTCCAACGAATCGTTCTTTCTCCTTTTTTTATTAATGTTTATATTTCATTTTCATGGTATCAAATTTTTGTAGTCGTATTGAAGGTGCCATTGAATGATACGAAATTTAAACTTAATTCGTTTGTAAATGCTACACTAAATACAATGGCGTGCTAATATTTTCTGTATTCGTTGTACTTCTTCGTGAAAAACCGTCCATGCGATGCGAAACTAATTACACTGTAATTCTATTTGCTTCGAATAGCGGCTATCTGGTCGATAGTTTGCGGCTGTGTAAAGAACCGAGTTGAAACAAACTACGACTGATCTATTACCCATCACGAGACACGTAGTTGGTACTGGCTGCAAGGTAGTCGAGTAGGTCGCGTTAATCTCCGCGTATCCCTGTTGCTCGACAGAAGGCTCCTCCGCCGGATCACCGGAAGCTTCCAAACTGTCGACGGCATCCGTGCTTCCCTCCAGCGACGGCGTGTAATTACTTTCTATCGTCGTCGATGGGAGGAACGAGGGGCCGGCGGAAGGATCGGTGTTCGGATTGTAATTCTGCCACCAACAATATACTTCACCGGCGACGCACAGACAATGAGAGTTCGGGTCGTACGATGGTATCTGGAACGGAAAGAGAAAATTCATACGTTCAGTCTCGTATGATTGTATGCCATGTTATCCTTGTGCGACACGACGCCGCGACAGTTGGATAAGGTAGTTAGTACGAATATACGTTGTTAGAGGCAGATATGTCTTTTTCAGTTGCAGCCTTTTTACGGGGATGTTGAAGAAGTTATAGTAACGAGATATTTTAGTAGGGTTATAGTAATTAAAACTTTGATACTGCTACGTCCTTCTATATGAAATAATTGATTTCAGAAACGTGTAAAATTGTTCAAAATTTAGTGACAAAAAATGCTGTTAAATGTTTATTAGATTTCGATTTAAAATTTGAAGTTAAGTGAACGCAATGTGATCGATATTTTGTCAGTTTTTTTTATTAAACATTTTTATTAAACAAAACATAAATCAACGTCAAATTCCGGTCTGTTCTTTTTCAGAAAACTTTAGATTTTGACGCAATGTGATAAAAGTTGTTTGTAACATTTTGCATTAGAGGGAGAGATAGCCTGCAATTGATGTGAAAAAATTAGATTGGGTAATGCAAACATTAAAAATGTGTCAAAATATTGTTAAATAAGGATTATTATTGCTTCGATATATAAGGTCAAAATGTATCGAATGTATTCAATTTTGTAATATCGGAATATATTAAAGGTGTAATTTTGTCCGATTAATTATAATTTATTAATAATGGATTGAAAATACAGATATTAGTTAGACAGAAAAACGATGTTTGATTAACAGGAAAACTAAATGCAACGCTCGTATTTACATCAAATAACTTGATAACTATTTGGTAACTCTCTCTCTCTCTCTCACTAGCAACTCTAACACTCGACAACACTCGCAACTCAATTCTAACGACTCTATGCTTCGACGTCTCGATCAACTCTGACCCTCGCCAATGCATTCTTGCTCGGTCGTGCTCGCTCTTGCTCTCGTCCTCTCACACACACACACACTTTTCGGCTCACATACTCTGGCCTCTCGATTGCCACTCCTTGAAATATGAAACCGTACTTCTGTTTTGACGCTGCTTATCTTTTCTCGCGTCACTGTTACTAGGCGCTCTTGGATGTAAACAAACCACAAAAAGACGACGTACACGGTGTTTTCTAATTTCAGCCGATCTCCAATCAAAGCTATTCTACGATATTACAATTTGTTGTACTGTTCGACCTAATCCTTTCGTTACGACGGACGACTATAGCGGCTCTCTATGAAATGCTATTCATATATGTATGCACTATGCGCGACTATAGTCATTTGTCACAAAACGTCGTGCCTCGCCGCGCCATTTAAGGCCATTTTTGGTTGAACGACTAAAAGCCATTCCAACTTGATTGAAACTGTGTTTACATGTGCGAATTCGAACAACCTAATTAAGGTTCATCGACTCGATCGTTCTTCCAAAAATTGCCTAATGCAAACAAGGTTTTAGATATGTATATATATGTAATGTTGTAATATTTTTGGAAATTAGGCGATCGATTCGAGAAAACTCAAGAATCGATTTTCTATAGTCTTCTTCCGTATCTCCTAAAATCTCCGCTTCTAATCCCTCTTCTCTTCCTCCTTCTAACTCTTGCTTTTCTTTTTCTTTGTTCTCCATCTTCGCTTCTCGAACCCTGTTTTATTCTCCTTCCTAAGTCCTTGTCCTTCTCTATTTATATCGTTCGGCCGACTCCCAGTAAACACAGGGAAAGTCAAACCGTCGGTTGGTCTTCTAAAGTGTATAGAATTTACATATATATACAGTGACGAGCAAAAGTGTAAACACACTCCGCTGATTTTATGTAAAAGACGATACTGCGACTAATTTTTTAAGTGATCGGTAAAGATTAGGTAACGGTAACTACAAGCTACGTCTGATTAACGAAATGTAATAGTTCATTTTCATTAACATTAATAATGTACAGAACATTTTACAAAAATAGACATCTCAAATCGTGTTTACAGTTTTGCACTTTAATTATACTCGTCGAATTAAGGTTTCAACCTAGTATTTCCTCCACTTTCCTTTACTTTTTTTTAATGCTTTTAATCTACGAGGCATACTGTCAATTGAATTTTTAATTATTTGTGGTTCAATATTGTACTATTTTTTTTCGCATAATAAACAGTTTCAGAAAAAAAAAAATTGGTAACTGTAGATTGTACAATACATTTTGATAAATTTGTTCATAAATTTCTATAAAAAAATTTGTTCAATATTGAAATATGTGTATATATAAAAATCAATGAAATGAAATAACATAAATTCTCAAAGCATGAAATTTTGACATCATTCGTGTTTTAATTATTAAAAGTTCAGTTCAGAATTAGTACGATTGCAGCATAATGAAAAGATTGTTACAGTATACGAAATGTAATGTTCATGAAAGGGACTGAAAGAAATTAATTAGATAAGAGGCAGAACTAATTAATGGATAAAATCTTAAATTCGATATATAATAAAACTTGTATAACTTCTATGATTTCAGTCTAATTTATATTCCAGAAATGTAATAATTGTCTCTTTTTCCAGACAAAATTTTACGCGTGTTGTTCATTATATATTTCTTCCTTTTCTTTCAAAATTAATGAAATGTATGGTACGATTAATTAAATATATAACAAATAAAAACTAGACTACCTATGAAATTCTAGCTTTTTCTGTCCGTATTTTAATTGGGAATGGAATTTTTCTTCATTTCAAGGAATATAACAATATATATATGTCGGAGATGAAAGGAAAGCCGAAGCCGTTCCTTGGAAATTTTGGGAACATCCTCTAGTACTCTAGCCTGGATTTTATCATAGCTGTAATTGTTCGAGATTTGTAATAGCGAGATTGGGTTCGAGGTGACAATTGGTCGCCGAACGTAGCCACAGTCACGGGATGTACGTTTTGCCTAACGGAGGTCTGGAGTGGTTGTATGGGTTTTCCGAGAAATGTGGTTGTGGCGGCATGCGGCCCCGGGAGCGGGCCTAGCCACGTGTGATACAATGGGTCATACATTGTATTACTAATCAAACTCCAGGCAGAAATTGCCTAACAACGGCGTTTGGAACTCTCTCGATGCTTCCAACGAGTCTGCCTAGCAACGGCGTTTGAAACCTTCTCGATGCTTCCAAACAGGTATAGAAAAACAAATGCAATCGTACAGCGAGAAAAATCTCGACGAGGCTGGCATTCTTGCGACTGCTTTGGAGGGTGACACGTCGAGTTTTCAACCATCGTATTTCTGTGCTTAAGATCAGTCTACGCTTAGTAAAGAGTTATCCCGTTGGCTGTGGATTCGTTTGAACTCAAAAATATTGTTAATAGCGTTCATTAAACTTATTGTTCGTAAATCATACTATTCATTGAACTTACTATTCGTTAAACTTATTATTCATTAGACTTACTATTTGTTAGACTTATTATTCGTTCAACTTATTATCCACTAACTTATTATTTGTTAAGCTTATTATTCACTAGACTTATTATTTGTTAATCTTTGTAGTAGACTTATGTATACGTGTAAATATAATCTCGGTTGTGTAAAACAATGGTCAATTCACGTGAAGAGTTGTTACGCGCCCAAAATTCCAACCATAACCCGACATATATATATATATATATATATATATATTCAATTTATTTTCATCCACGTTGCTAAGATATATGTACGTGTTTTAGTGCTTCGTTGAAGATCTTATTCGAATGTGCTTGTTAAGATTTAACAAGGTCTTGTTTTACATCTGCCAGAAGCTTATTCGTAATGTATTATTAATTAACCTCGATCCTGCAAATCTGCTTCGTACAATTCCAATAAAATGAATTATAGATACAAGCATCTAAATAAGTAATTTCTTTTACGCAAGAATAAATAAAAAAATTGGAAATAAATTGTTTTCTGTTTTAATATACTTAAACATAATTTGAAAAGCATACGAGACACGTTACAATGGCTACAGTAGTTATATATTTTATTTTCATAATATAAAACAAATGTACTCGTATGAAAGTATTGCTAAATGATATTTAATATACTTGGGTTTAATTAGTCAGTATATCAAATGTCATAATAAATACAATGACGTACCAATACATTTTATAGCCACTGTAAATTCCAATAATCAATACTTTATAATAATTATATAATCAATGCAACTGAACTTTCTCAACCATTTTTGACTCAATCGCATTTTTCTAACGTTAACGAATATATCAAGATTGAGAAACATATAAAAAAAAATTCTTACTAACACGCACGATTTCCCGTTTCAATTTAATGTTAAACATTTTCTTAAAACATTACGAATCTTATTTGATTGCTAATCGGACCAAGATAGAAATATAAAGGTTTGAAGATATCACCAACTTTTCTCATTAAGAAAGAAAAACGCACAAATTAAATGAGAAGATCAATATTCCCAAATAGCATTGGAGGATTTCCCTCAATGCCCACGACACCTTTAAATTCGAAAAAGCATAAAACATTTGAAAATCTATGGAAACGAATGCATATGCAGAGCTTAACGAAACGGCTCATATTTTCTATATACACTCGACGGTAGGAAAAGGTCGCAGAAAAAACGAATAAAAAGAACGCGATGAGTCGGTGAAACATGTCATTAATTACTATACACGCTTCGTACCTAACGAAGAAACGTGAATCCGTCGCGACGGCGGCGTTGCCACTCGAAGTTCATTGGAAGTCGTCCCCTAGGTCCTACATTAATTAATAATGTCAAGGCTTGATATGACATCGACGAGTAAAAGAACGCTTCTGAAAAAGGTAGAAAGAGAAAGAGAAGAGAGAAAAATCGAGTAAACATCAAAGCAAACCATATAAAAAAAAAGAGGCGGAAATGATCATGTACAGGCTGTTGATATTTATACAAATTCATATTTTTATGAATATAATTAAGGAAACGAAACGTAGGCAGAGAACTGTTTCACGTATTAAATATCATAAGAAGTATTTTATTAGGCTGTTTGGAAAGTTTATAACGAAATTTAAGAAAATTCTAAAGATATTGTGCTTTCATTATAGAATTTCGATAATATTTTGTTATTTTTCTGGGTAGCTCTTTTTGTGATGTAAAAGATATTTTGGAAATGTCAAGATATGAATAAAATGGGGCAAATTCCCAATGAATACTTTCGCCTATTTTTCATGGAAATAATATATCTCTTCCTTGCTGGAAATGACACTGTTTTTATTACTCAGAAAAATTGCTACAGAAAGATATCTGTAATTGACACATTTTTCACGTCCAATTAGAAACACTGTTTGTCAAACAGTATTTTGCAAAATTACGTAATTTTTTTTGTTAGATAATATTCTTTATATCTGATAAATATATGTAACATATAGAATATAATAAATACATCAAACTGTAGAACATAAAATTACTTATTATGTAAAATGCGAAAATGTCAAAAGCGCGAGGAATTTTTCAAACAACCCAATATTTTCGATATTTTATATATAATATATTTTTGCGTATTATATGTGCGTTCTTTTTCTTATTTTCTTATAGATGGATAAAAATCTGTACTGTACTGTACATGTGACGTTCGAAACTTGAGAGAGACATCGTCGAAAGAAACGACACAAAGAACAGAAAAAAAAGCAGTGGCATGGCAAAAGAGGGTGCAGAGTCAGACGAACGATGCGAGGTGATTAATTTCACCGGAGAAATTCGCGATGCAGCGACGACTTTCGATCTATTCTCGCAGGTATCGCTCGATAACGCGCCTATTAATTGGATACCGATTCCTATCTCAAGAGAGACATTGTTACTCGTATATAGGTGTCCCGACGAAATTTCCATGGAATATTTACGAGACGCGCTGCGAATATTTACGAATCGTGACTTTTATGCATGCTTCGGAATTTTTCACGCGTCCATTCCACCCTTTGAATTTTTCGACCTGAAACAATGTCACATTTTGACAATGTCTCAGAATACGATACGTATACTATATCAGTGTTACTTCCAAATTTTTGCATAAATATTCGGACGCTTGAAAATTATTGCAGGTATCGATATAATGCAAATGGAATGTTGAATGGAATGGATATTACTAATCATGAAATTTTCTCATACCGTTAAATATCAACAGTATTATGGATGAAGAAATTTGTTATAAATGACGTACATTGAACGTTAGAGAGATTTATACACATCAAAAGTTCATTATTAGTCATCATAGACAGTCGCTATGTTCGTATGATCCTGTTACAGAAGTTCAGAATGGAAAGAAGAACACGAAAGTTGCTAGAAACAAACCTAGTACATAGGAAAGCTTTAACACTTTCTCTACATCACTCAGTCAGGTCTTTAACACAAAAAAACTGTAAATGAAGAAAATTATAACAGCTGTATTGTAAGAAATTCTTTATCTTAAAGTTGGTGATCCTTACAAACCTGTAATAACGAAACTGAATAATACTGAGAAAGTACCTTGAATGAATTGGAAATTCACTTCCACAGCATTTACGTGCAGTTAAAGTTTGATTTGAAAAAATGACGTTTCATATGCACCAATCGAATACGTAAAATATATGTACCTATTTCAAATGGAAATTTTGAATTTAATTTCATCAGATCTGATTTTTGAAAAGGATGTTTTATCAAACGTATATTTAACAGAACGCTTTGTACTTATCTGTTGAATTCATAATTCACACGTCTTCGATAGACTAAACGCTAGCCTTTTACCGGATTACGTCGCTTGTTACAAAAGTCACGTGAAGAAAGCATGGAATTGTCATCGACTTACATCCATGCTATATTTAAACAGTCTATTTCAATAAACTTTCGCCGCTGATTTTATTTCAAGTAACCATACACTACTAATAGATATCGATATAGACAATAGCCAAAATCTATTGGTATTTGTAAATAAAAAAGCAACAATAGAAGTTCAATGGATGAAAATTGATCCTGCGGTGTTATCTGAGTCAAGAGCATCTGTTCGTTATCTGGATCTGAGAGTGATTAAAATATGTGTTCCTAGCAGGGATCGAATGAAACAGTTAACTTTTCTAGATAAAAGTTGTTCTCTGAACTTTCAACTTTTCAATCATTTTTTTCTGCTCTACGTTAACTTTGTACCTTGACATTTTAATTCAGGTTGTAAAAGTTCTGTTAGAATAGTTTTGTCATTTTGTATTGCGTTAACAAAAGTTCTGAAGGATCATATACCATTTAACAGATATTTTAGGGTAAAATATATAAGTTAGAATTATTTTTAAATTGGCATTACTAAAGGAATTGAAAGTAAGGTAAGTATAGAGGAGAAAGGAAGTTGTGATTTTTATAATCGTAACTGTTTCATTGTACTGACAACACGAGGAAAATTGAACAAAACAAAATGAATTAATGTGAAAAATTCAGATTGGGAAACGTAAACAATAAATATGGATCAAAATATCGTTAATAAGGATCAGCTAAAGATTTTCGTTGTTTCGACATATCAGGTCAAAACGTACTAATTCTGTTATGATGGTCAAAATGTATTAAATGTATTGAATGTATTGCATATATGTATATATATATTATATATGTCGGATTACCACTGGGCGTAAGGTTGTGGGCGTCAGATGTATCTTCGCGGGAATTAGCCATTGATGCGGTACAACACAGGTGTAGTTTATTGCAATAATGGAGTTGTTACAATCTTGACAGTTAATCACGGCGATTAGACACTCGCGAAGCTAGTGACAATGGCTTCAGGTTCGTTAACGAATCCACGGTCAACGGGATGACGAATGCGATCTGATCCACGTATGACTCCACGTACAAGTAACTTATCTGCAAGAACTCCAAGCCAAAAGAAAGAAGAAGAGCGAAAAAAAATCCAAGTGGAACTGTCCTTATATATTCCTCTCCCCACCTCTCGGGTCAATCTTTGTTTTTAAGGAGGGGGGGGGGTAAGATTAATTTTAAAAAAGGCATGTTTTTGTGAATTTTTTGTGACGACACAGTTAAAATCTCTTTTTTAAAACCAATAGTACATTAAAGTATGACATTCGAAGAATATTGTGTAAAATTTTCACGGAGAAATATTAAAAAATACGGCAATGGCAGCAATTATTCGGACGCGTCTCGGAAAAAGGTGTAATTGCGGTGGCCCTGATAACTTGGTGCTGGATCATCTGAAATAAAAAAATCAAAGTTCATTCGTTAGGTAACAGTTTTCCCCAGGTAACGCTGCGAGGGTTTTTCGAAATTTCAATTTTTCACTTTTTTGGAACACTTTGAAGGGAAAAACGCGATTTTGTGCGAAAAAATCGGCTAATTTGTTATTGTAAAATAAGAATAATTAACAAATTTGAAAAAACTCTCCAGCGTTATCTCGTAAATTAGGTACAGAAATAGTGTTCAAAATTTCAAAAGGATCGGTGCACTAGTTTTGAAGTTCTCAGGGGCACCGACTTTGAAACGTGAGTTGTGTTGAAAACGCTTTAAAGTTTTGAACACTAAAAAATCTGGTATGAAACGTTCATAAGAGAATTTTATCGGCTTACCTCACACCGAATCATCAATGCCAGGTCCATAAAAGATGTTGCTATCATCCATGATGTCTAAAGCATCTTTTTGCTCCTGTCTACGACGAATCCTACCTTCTTTAGTTTGTCTTTCAGCTTCCTGCTCTGCTTTGCTTATACGTATGGAGTCAGTTGATCACGCCCAGTCACAAGCACTTGATCCACTACCGATTCCCATGTCTTGCATGAAGGTTAGTAAAGCAAAAGAACCTTCGTTGAAGACACTGGCTGCCACATAAGCTGCAATTTCAACGATGACAGAGGTTCCACTCAAGTGCTTTGGTGAGATTTTCCAAATAAGTTGGTTCAAACTCTCATTGCTGTCCTGCGTGAAACCTCCGACACATCGCTCCAGGAGAGCATCTTTGCTCAGATTTTCATAGATAGGCTTGATGGCATTCAAAACATCCTCGGGAAGAGCACTGTACGTGTGTTTGAACGAATCCAATGCATTAGCAGCTGCAGCTTTTTGCCATTCGCACCACGAGTCCGCGCCGCTCGGGCATTTTTTATGCTGTGGATTCTCGTCCGTCGAACTGTAGTGAAAGAACGTTGCCCAGATAGCATTCTTCATATTTTCCATGGAATCAGAGTAACGTCTAATAGGCAAACCGTAGTATACCGTCGGTTTATCAATCATTTTAGCCGTAAGCTTCCCTTTACCAGACAGACTCTTTCTTTTGATCTTCTTTCCAGCCTTAGTTTCAGTAACGACAACGGTATTTTTGACTATTTCACGTAGTGCCCATTCTTTTTTGAACATGTCCTACACATTCTTTTTTCACTATTGAAAAATCATCACCATAAGGTTTAAAATTCACTAACCCGGGGTAAGCTTTAGAGTCACCGTCGGGTAGGTATTAAAATCCGACATGTATAAAAATACTCGTAACTTTGTCAATTTTGCTCCAATCGACTTGAACTTTTGACACAATATTTTTAAGATATTGTGCATTCAACTAAAAAAAAATAAAAAAAATTTAATACCTTACCCCTCCCCCTTAAGGAGAGCCATGTAATTATTCTATCCGTCTGTCAGATACACGTCCCTCCCATGACCGTGGCTACGTCTAGTGACCCGCTATGTCACCTCGAGTCCGAACCCATCACCATAAAGCCAGATTGGAACATTAAAACTATTTCTTATTTTTATTCCTTAAGTGTAGCTATAGTACAAGTCTGGACCAGGGTATTGGGGTTTTTCCCAACATTCCAGACGGAAAGTCCCCCTGTCCTCTCATCTCCGATATATATATTATATTTACTTCCTTATTGTATTTTATTACTGCAATTTATTATATCATTTATTGTATTTTACTGTTTACAAATGTATTTCCTTCTATTTTCATAATATTACGGTCATATGTGATTATACATCCAGTTTTGCTACTAATTAAACTCGGCTCGCTACAGCTCAAAAAAGTACGATTTCCCGATCAAGAAGTCCATATATATTGCGACATTTCAACCGATACCTTGCGACCGCTCGTACCGAAACCTTTACGAAGCAACGTATTTCAGTCGCTAAATGGACTTCCTATCCAGGAATACGCGCCACGCAAAACCTGGTGACGACACGGTTCGTATGGCCGTCGATTAATAAAGATTGTCGGAACTGGACACGGCAATGTATCCCGTGTCAGCGATGCAAAGTTACCAAGCACGTATCCTCAGCTGTCGGGACATTCGGAGACTTAGCAGGACGATTCGAACACATACACATAGACATTATCGTGATGCAATATTCACAAGGCTACCGATATTGTCTAACGTGTATCGACCGTTTTTCGCGTTGGCCCCAAGCCATTCCCATCGTCGATATGGAAGCGACAACCGTTGCCTCGGCCCTCCTCTCTACATGGATAGCTCGGTTCGGCGTACCTTCAAAAATAACAACCGATCAAGGACGCCAGTTCGAATCAGACCTATTTAACGAACTATGCCGGTTGCTCGGCATTAAGCATTTGAGCACGACAGCCTATCACCCCGCATCCAACGGGATAGTAGAACGCTCGTGTCACGTAAACTTAAGGGTTGGTTGATGAAATAAAATAGCTGAGTCGTAACACAACTATTAATTTTGTTTTAATTAAACTTTATTATGAATTCAGCAATCGCAATGGAATACACACTGAATTAACACATATAAATCACAATTCACCGCAACAACTTTATGTAAAACCCAGAAATTCGGTAAAAAAGATGTTGACTATTCTAAAGATAGAGACTGAGTGAGTTTTAGTGACGATACTGTGTTTGAGGAAAGCTAGGGGTGGGTGTGTCTAAGGACATAGGACCATCGGATTTGTTGATGACAATTTTGGTTAGGAAAGTGAGGGCAGTAGACACCACTTCCGATCGGATAATAAGAAGGTTGGTGGACGAGGAAGGGTTTTAACCGCCCTCGAGAGAAGGCTAACGGAGATTTGCAAACGGAACGTGAGAAAAACTAACTTTCCAGTGTTAACCCGTAGTAAACAATAAAAGGGGCAATAGATATAAAGGGACGCTTAAAATAAAAGATACATGTTTGGTCTGAAGGACCTTAACAATGAAAAATGTCAAGACCCATGGTGGGTCCTTAAGACTATCGAGGGTACGCGCCAAGGATGTGCAGACATCTGAGTGCCATCCTGCCCGAAGTGTGTGGCCTGGTCTCTGATGTGAATTGACGTTACACTTGCATCGACAACTAAAAGCAGCGATCAAATGCCACGATACAAGCGAGAAGAAAACCTTCATGTTCCGCGAGCTCGAAACATCGCCATACGTATTTGTACGTCATGACGCGATCGGTGGCTCTTTACAACCACCCTACCACGGGCTGTACCAGGTTATACAGCGTGGAGAAAAGACTTTTACCATTAAGATAAATAATAAAAATGTAGTAGTCTCCGTAGATCTACTGAAACCCGCATTTTTACTAGACGACAACATTGAGCACCATAGCATCGAAAATCGTGACGCAATAACACCGCTTGGTGTTCAATCCGAACAAAGCGAAAGTCGAGAAAGCGAAAATAACAGAAATACGACAAATAAATATGTCACGAGCTCGGGAAGAAGGGTCAGATTTGCTGATTGGTTTCAAGCAGGTTTTGGTTAAGCGTTAAAAATTGTCGAACACGGGAAATACCTACGTAAATTTTAAAAATAGCGACGGACAAAAAGAACTGTGTAAACCTATTGTAAATATAACACAAAGAAAAACGTTATCACTGGTAGGGGTGTGATGTAGCGACGCGCGAGCTAGAGGACAAATCGAGCCACGTGTGGTCTTGCCTCGGAGTATCAACAACGTTAGGACATACTGTCCTATAATAAGTAAACTTCGGGTAAAAACAATGTTGCCGCTACGTGTAATCGTCTAACAGAGGCGAATGAAAATTTATCGGTACCCGTTCCACCAGTATAAACAAACGAACGCGATTGTAAGGTGATCAGTTTATCAGTCTCAGTCACGTGCGATCTCATTAGCGAGCTATACACAGTCTTAGCGAATCAGCTAGTACCTAGCGTCTTCGCGAACATTCTTTGTATCTATTTATTATTTCAAAATACACTCGACGATTTTAACAAAGAGTTATCACGTCATTTAAAACTAACGGCCGATCATACCTTCGATCATGCCTTCGTTTAGATAGTTTAGTTTAGATAGTTCGTTTAGTGTTATTAGATTTGTGGCGGATCGGTATCAACAAGACGCCGACAGGTCGAGGCATCAACGCGGCGCAACACCTCCCGGGCGATCCACGGGTACCAACCGCCAACACCAGAGGACTACTACGACGACGAGTCTGTCTATCTCGCTAGCGGTCGAATATACGGTGTCGCGATAAAAATACCGCACCAAGCGAGACTCCCTCTACGCCTAAGGCAGGGACTACCGGGCATAGCCTTACTGACGAGTCCACCGGTAGTCCCGGGACGAAACGCAAACTCTCTTTTCACCACGTAGCTCCAACTACACACTCTCGCCAAAGATTGATTCTTTGCGCGGTGGACAACACGATTTGCTTCTCGTAAGCATTGTTCTCTATCGGTTGCTAATTGTTGGGCGAGGTTCAGGTTTTTCGGATCGCTAGCTACTACTAACTGTCCTATTTCGTATCGTAAATTGAGTAAATACGTCTTTAGTGCTTCGCGTTCCACGATATTCATGGCCACGCGTCGTTCAATAGGCGTGCGGTTTTCGTTTTGAACTGCGTAATTTAATTTGTTGAACTGTTGTCAGAATCTAGAGTTGAAAGATTGTACGCTTTCTGTTATTCCTTGTTTTATATTTTTCAATGTATCCCTGCAATTGCTAACAGTAGTTGGTGGTGACTCGTGTTGTCTTAAACATGAATATAGGTCTTCAACACCTAACGTCGTCTCGACCCCGTAGTATCTCAATGGTACGTATGGCCTCTCCTGCTTGGAGGCCTTGTTCTTCGCCGTAGTCGTTCCTTTGTCTAATCGTGACGTGACTAATTCGTGGTCTTTGTAAAGTGTCTGGTCCATCGCTTTCATCATCTGTCATGTTATCGGCACTGGTTTCTACGTGGGTGCTCGTCTGTGGCTGGTCGGTTTCAGTGTCGTATTTCATTCCTATAGTTCTTGCAATGTCACGTATTTCCTTGGCCCAGTTTCTACCATTAGATTCCGTAAATTCTTTTATTTTGTTAATGTTTTGTTCGATATTACTTCTAAAGTTTCTAAACTCGTGAGTTAGACTTTGAAGTTGTTCGAGAATAGTAGCAATTAGTTCGTTTCGCTTTGCCGTACTCTTGTCAATTGGATTCATGTTGATAAATTTGATACTTTCAGAAGAGTCACTATCTTCGGAACGTATTTCGACTCTACTGTTTCGATAACGTACGAAATTCCAGCTTACCGAAATTCCGTAGAAATTGTAAAGTTTCTGTTGAAGTTTCCTCTTGATGCGACGAATGGATCCTGGCAAGGATAGCCAATTTTGTCACGTAGGAAACACAAGAAATCACGAAAATGATAGATCGCTGGTGATCCCCTCGCGTCGCAGTTCAAACATTTCACAAATAAGAAATTGAACTCTGTATATGGTAATAGAATTTATTATGAAAATCCAACAGAGTGACGGTTCGAAGTGTTACAACAGACTGATCCCGAGCGCTTATTTGGGAGCGTTTTTATACTGAGGTTTTAGTCCCTCTTTCTCCTTTGGAGGGGTTGTCGTCTGGTGTATATCAGAGGCGGCTATTCCGCTACTATTTAGTTATTGTTTCGATGGCTGTGACACGCAGGACGTTTAGCCTATCCTATTACTGTTTCTGAGCGTGTGGCCCTCTTGAGCGTGTAAACTACTTCCAAAAAAAAAAAAAAAAAAAAAAATAAAAAAAGAAAAGTTTACACGTCTTCCATAGACTAAAAGCTAGCTTTTTGCCGGATCACGTAGCTTGTTACAAAAGTCACGTAAAAAAAGCATGGAATTGTAATCGGCTTACATCGATACTATATTTAAACAGCCTATTTCAATAAACTTTCGCCACTGATTTTATTTCAAGTAACCATATACTACTAATAGATATCGATATAAACAATAGCCAAAATCTATTGGTATTTGTAAATAATGTACCGCGGCAGCTGGCGCGTGTATGCTCTTCCGCGAATTCGGCGGAAGAAGCGTGAGGATATCGATGGCACATTGGGCACGTCGGTGTTGCGCTTTGACGGTGTCACGTAAATTTTAAGGGTTGATGAAATAAAATAGCTGAGTCGTAACACAACTATTAACTTTGTTTTAGTTAAACTTTATTATGAATTCAGCAAGCACAATGTAATACACACTGAATTAACATAAATCACAATTCGCTCCAACCACGTTATGTAAGACTTAGTTACAATGATACGTTAAGTACGCGACTATTATAAGGGTAGAGACCGGTAAAGATATGTTGACTATTCTAAGGATACAGAATAAGTGAGTTTTACCGACGATACTGTGTCTGAGGAAAGCTAGGGGTGGTGTGTCTAAGGACACGGGACTATCGGATTTGTTGATGACAATTTTGGTTAAGGAAGTGAGGGCAGTAGACACCGTCTCCGATTGGATAATAAGACGGTTGGTGGACCAGGAAGGGTTTAGCCGCCCTCGCGAGAAAGTTGCTAACGGAACATACCAGACGTGAGGAAAACCAACTTTCCATGTTAACACGTAGTAAACAATAAACGTAAAAGGAAATCTAAGACAAGAGATACTCGCTTGGTCCGAAGGACCTTAACTATGAAAATTCCAAGACCCCTGGTGGGTCCTTAAGACTATCGAGGGTACGCGCCAAGGATGTGCAGACATCTGGGTGCCATCCTGCCCGCGGTGTGTGGCCTGGTCTCTGATGTGTATTGGCGTTACAACGGCGTAGCGCTTTGTATCGCGAAGCCGTTGGGAAGTTCCGTGGCACGTGCCGCCACAGACATATCAGGTGAAAACGTACTGATTCTGTTATAATGGTCAAAATGTATTGAAGGTATTGAATGTATTGCATATATATATTATATATATTATATTTACTTCCTTATTGCATTTTATTACTACAATATTTACTATATCATTTATTCTATGTTACTTTTTACAAATGTAGGATTTTTTTATTTATTTAGAATGGATTAAACAGGAAACAATGGTTGTTTAAATTGAACTAAATACAGTAATGTGCTGTAACTAAGACAACTAAGTAGTTAATGTCACCACGATTCTGTCACGTAAAAATGACAGGAAAATGATAATAAAAATAATGTGGGGTTCTTCGATCAGAGTTCGAGATACCTTCATTCTATAATAAGAGTACACGTTTACGATTAGGCCGTTACCGAAAGACAGAGAGCTCGATCAAGACCCAGCACTTCTAGATGTTTGTTTATCTTATGCCTACGTGACGAATTCATATTCTTTTGCTTTGGAGTTGGTGTCGTGTGCAAAGCGGTTTAGGTTCCCTGAGTCGGTTGTAGATATTTGTTGACGTTACAGTTCCAACCTCCTCGACAGCGATAAAAAAGGAAGAGCTGACCAACAGCTTAACTCGACTGTCCTTTAATATTTTTGTATGCTTTTATTCACCAAAGTGTTTAAGCAGAATATTACAATGAAGTAGCGAAGTTACAAAGTATTAAAACAGTTGTTCAAATCACGGCTAAGACTACCCAAGACTAGTCTCATGGTCGAATGCTCGCAGTTTTTATATGTTGAGTTTGTAGGAGTTGAAGGGCAAGGAGAGGATCCTGAGTGCCCTACTTAATAGGGAAAATTTAGTGTTAGTTCCGGGCACGTGAAAATCCACACGCGTTAAGAGCTGATTCATGCAGGAATGCTGGTGCACTACCACATTCTACCAACGCAGTGCAAGAGCACTTGATCAGCTGTTTTAGAAACAGGTAGATCGGTTGAAGAGGACCTGTGCTTTGACCTGCTCGGTCCCCAAATTTAAATCCCCTCGACTTTTACTTCTGGGGACGCATGAAAATACAATACGGCAAGATTTGAAGAGAAGAAACAGGCTCTGTTTACAAGAAAACGAATATTATATGTTAACTATTTTGAGACTAGTGGTCTGATACGTCTTAGAAATGAATTTTTAGAAAAGTGTTTGGTTTGTTATAATTTTTCTGATGCTACTGAGATATACATATTGGTAAATAAGATTCAACTATAAATAAAACTATCCTTTAAAAATCTATATTTAACGTGTGTTATATTTTTATAAATTATTAAATTATATTATTATTAACCTACGTTTCTTCAAACTTGAGTTTATCACAATCTCTGCTAGTGTATTTGCATTATGTCATTATTAAAAGAAAAATCTTTGTCTTGAAAGGATAACGTCCAATTTTTAGATTAAAGATAGTTTTTTCCGAGGAGCGAGAGGAAGATTTGAAATAGAACTGCGATACATTCGACGTGGAACAATGGTTTTTGGGTCGTCACACACACAGAAGTCAATGGCTGGAAACGTTTGAAATATACACGCGAATGCGTGAAAATGGAATAATCGAAGCCAGTTCGGGATATTCTTCGGTTTTAAATTATATCGAATCTGCTTTACCTGTTCCTGTGCTACTTTTTTTATTAGATCGATGAAACGATGAGTAGAAAAGGAAAAGAGGGTGGTTTGAAATTTTAAAAAGAATATGATTCAACAATATCGTTTGTAATTTTACATCGAATTCATAGATTGCCTGTTTTAGTATATCTTTTTTACATTTCAATCTTGTTCTTGTTTTAACAAAGAAAGGCTCTTAATGGTTTAAAAAAAAGCTTTGGCGTAAAATAGAATCAAAAGATCGTCCACATTAACAATAATTGTTACAACTTTCGGTTTTCAGCTTAGACAACAATCAGATGATGCATGTTACGCCGGGCGACACTCTGCCTAGACCTGGCCACACATCGCGGGCAAGATGGCAACCAGATGTCCGCTCGTCCTTACTGCGTACCCTCAATATTCTCAAGTACCCTCCATAAATCTCAGCAATTTCCTAGTCGAGGTCCTTCGAAACTAACAAATATTCTTCCGCTGCATTGTTTCCCGAAGTTTATTGCCCACCACGGGTTGACACGGGAAAGTTTCCGTTTCTCACGTATGAGGCCTCCCACCAACGACTTTATCTCGAGGGCGGTGAGCATCCTTCCTCACCCACCACCATAGCAAATAACCAATTAACAACGAAGCCTATTTCCCTCACTCTATTAGCCAAAATCGTCACCAACAAATCCGATGGTCCCGTGTGTTGGACACGCCCATCCTTAGCTTTCCTCCGTCACAGCTTCATCGCCGAAGCTCACTGATTTTCTCTACTTCAAACAATCAACATCTTGTTAACCGGGTTCACACCGTAGATCAGTCATTCATTTATCTTATACATACGCACCAGTGTAACTATCTTCTTTACAAAGTTGTTGGATTAAATTGTGATATATAACTTGTTATATCAGTGTCATATTCAATTAAACCACCTCTATTATCCTAAACGAAATAGGGGATCGATCATTTCGTGGCGTCGATTATCTAATCGTAACGGGAATTTACGACTCCCGTTGACGTGCTTCTTCGCGATCGCGTCTCTCCGCGAGTGGTCGAAACAATGCATCTGTAGTTCTTCGAATTTCAATCAAAATGTCTTTATTAATACGTTGACGTTTCGTGAACATTCAAGTTCACTTCTTCACTCTGAAAAGCGCCACGTATGTACCTACTGATAAAAACATGGTGGAAATCCGAGAAACCTCAAATATTTTGTGGTCCCTGTAAACTTTGATCGAGTTCAAGTGACCCGAAGTACGCGGTAGAGTTAGAAAAGCAGTTAGATAGATCGAGTTTGATCGTTGTCCGATAATTTTTCTGTTTTTCTTTTAGTACGAAAAACGTAGCTTGATTTTACTTTCTGCCCTATTTTTGGTGATAATTTATGGTTAATATCGAACATTGTATTTTACTTGTAAAATGTCAAAAGCGATTAAAAGATATTAAAACTTTCGTAGAAACTGGAAAACATTCAGGTGTGGATAAATTGTTAGCACATGATACTAATTTTGGAATGGCCTAACTCTTAAAAAGCATTTCGATGATTTTGATTGAGAAACCTTTAGTCATAAAAATTGTTAGAAACGAATGAATTAATTCAAATTCTAGTAATCGTTTAAAATATTTCAAAGATTTAATTACGTATCTTTTATTTAATTGATTCGACATTTTTACTTTGATTTAATTTTAAATAAATGTGAAAATACTAATAAACAGAAAAAATTGTTCGAATCATAAAACTGATGTTTAATAATATAATAAATGTTTAGTAAAAAATAAAATACTTAATAAAATATACAAATGTAAAATAAAATAATTAATAAATGTTCTTAAATATTTCAGTGGGTGTTAAAGCTCTCAAATATTTCGGATTTTAATGAATAAATTATCAACCCATAAAATGTCATGCATTTATGATTTATACATATGTGCACAGTACACATATGTATGAAACAATATAATGGAAATTATATAAAATCATTTTTTATGTTCCAAACCATAATTATAATTTCATGTTTCCATGTCGGAAAATGCTTTCTTTTATTAGAAAGATTGTACGTCTTTTCCAAATCATCGCCGTCAGTACTTGAAGTCGTGGCAATTAAAAATTAATTACCTCTGAATATTACTTGTTTCTACGGTAAATACAACTCGTAATGTAGAGACTGTTTCCTATCTCGACGTACAAGCCATTTTCTTGCGCATATATAAACTTGGCTATTGTTTGAACAAGTCGTTCCAGCTTAACAATATAGTACACGTTTCTAGATTATCGTATAAAATTCATTTCTCGCGAGAAACTAGGGAAAGTATCCAAAATTATGATAAACGAGTGCAGAATGTATGATAATACGTTTTTAATGTTGCAATTATAGGTATGTATAAATTGGAGTAATTATTATTATTGAAATTAATATCTCCAAGGTTGAAATAGATTAGTTTTATATTATTGTAATATCGTAGAATAGCTTTGATTGGAGATCGGCTGAAATTAGAAAACACCGTGTACGTCTCTTTTTGTGGTTTGTTTACATCCAAGAGCGCCTAGTAACAGTGACGCGAGAAAAGATAAGCAGCGTCAAAACAGAAGTACGGTTTCATATTTCAAGGAGTGGCAATCGAGAGGCCAGAGTATGTGAGCCGAAAAGTGTGTGTGTGTGTGTGAGAGGACGAGAGCAAGAGCGAGCACGACCGAGCAAGAATGCATTGGCGAGGGTCAGAGTTGATCGAGACGTCGAAGCATAGAGTCGTTAGAATTGAATTGCGAGTGTGTCGAGTGTTAGAGTTGCTAGTGAGAGAGAGAGAGAGAGTTACCAAATAGTTGTCAAGTTATTTGATGTAAATACGAGCGTTGCATTTAGTTTTCCTGTTAATCAAACATCGTTTTTCTGTCTAACTAATATCTGTATTTTCAATCCATTATTAATAAATTATAATTAATCGGACAAAATTACACCTTTAATATATTCCGATATTACATTATTATCAAATGAATCCTTTATAATTAATCCTTTACAGCAAGTACAACGTTCCCACATTTGTCACTGATTTATATTATAGTATAATAAATTAATACTATTATAGAAAATAAAATTGTTTTCACTATTGTTTCTATTTACATTTTTATTTACATACGTAGATATTA
This sequence comes from Bombus flavifrons, assembly GCF_040668555.2. NCBI lineage: Eukaryota > Metazoa > Arthropoda > Insecta > Hymenoptera > Apidae > Bombus > Bombus flavifrons. Next base: position 2,819,704 of record NC_138442.1, read on the forward strand.
ATTCTAAATACGTGCATAATAACTCATTCTGAATAATGATTGAAACTTCATGAAAGAAAAGGTCAAAGGACTTTCAGAATCTTTGAAAAAATCAGTCAAAATTCATTGTCAATTACCATTGAGAAAATATGGACAAGAAGCGAATTTCAGTTTAACTACGATTTAATCTTTTGTAGAATTTTGTAGGGAATTTAGTTTTTTATATAGAACACAATTAAATTTTCGATTTTAATTTTTTATAAAATTTTTTTGTTTTAATTTAGTCACAATTTAATATACTCAATTTAGTTAATATAATAAACATAATTTTTTGTCCCCTAAGCTACATAGGTAATAAATCATTTATTATTCTGCTGTGTTATTGATTATTCAAAACGAGCGGACGTCATATTAATTATTTAAAAACAAGATAATGCAATAACAGAAAATTAATCAATGTTTATTAAGTGAGAAATCTTATAAAATTACTAAATTCAGAATGTTACAAGTAGGTTGAGTAAAAATCGCAGCATATGTCCCATTTAATTTGTCGTATTAATATTTGTCAAAATAAGAAAGAAAGCGACAAGACCTGAATAGAAATTTGTTTTATGACTAGAAGATTATAAAAATATGATTTTTACTTTAAGTTTTTGCATAATGCATACGTTTCACGTATCTGCGTTTCAGATCATACACGAAAACATATTGTACATTACGTACTTCCGTTACGCATTTATCTTATCAAATTAATTCAGTTTATGACAATTGCGTAAACTGTTAATAACAATAATATATAAAATATTGTAGTATCGTAAATATAATAATTAGTTTATTAATAATAAATAGATTAAACAGAAAACAATGATTATCTAACATGAACTAATCGTAACAACGTATTATAATTAATTAACAACTCTCGTCAACACAGACTCAACTCTCTCTCAACAACGCTAACAACACTATCTCGACAACGCAATTCGCACTCTCTGGCTTCTCAACTCATACTGCCGTTAATTCGTTTATGTCCCTTAGCAACCCTTTGTCTTTTGTCTTAGCTTCGTATCTTTTGTTTAAGCCCCATCATACACATACTCAGCAACCGCTTGTTCATAATTCGCACGACACCCCCCCAGGCTCCTCGTCCACGATACTACAATATTATATGTGAAAATGTGAAATATGGGAAATATAGATAACATGAAATCGAATAGTTGCAATTTCGAGTGATTTGTGTCTCGAATAAGCAGAATTCGGTTTGATTAAGTTCATAATATCATTCCCTGTAGGAGCAGATAACTTTGCAATTGCAAATATGGACAAGGCGCTTATAATTTATTATCGTACAAACTATACATACCAAAGTAATCGGAAAAACATTGTTAATCTAAAATCTATCGCTCAATACCTCATCGTAACTATTCGATACACTAAACTTATATCAAACATATTGCTAACATACTTTGCATAGTTCTCGTGCAAATTTGCATATTCTATATGCATAGATGTCATATATTTCTTACACATTTACGATGCATAAACATCCGCCATCTACTCATGACAGTGCTAACGAGATTTCAAAATAATTCGTATAACACGAATAATACATTCATAAAATATGTCTGCAAATATCTGAATATTCTTGTGTTGTATAGCAAAATAGCCGTGGACTCTGCCATTAAAATGCAATACAGCGAGCCTAATTTCTTCTTCGTTCCATGCAAGAGAAGAAAGAAATACGGCGAACGGAAACGAAAGAGGGCGGTTTAGACAGAGGCAAAAATTCCGTAGGTATTCGTCCTCCTTTCTTGTCGAGACGCGAAACTTTTCAGCTTGAAAGCCAGCAAGTCAATGTGTTTCCTGGCGAACACGTAAAAGTGCGACCATGTCGGCCGAGATTTCCAGCGAAACGAGATCACCAACATGACGTGGAAACTTTTTCCAAGTTTCATCTCGTGAACGTCGCGTCGATTTGTTATGCTTGCTCGTAAGAAAGATTGCTCAATTTCGAGAGGAATGTCGTATTGATCAAATTAGGACTGTGAAATGAAATTACAACCGGCCAAATAATGACTCATAGCATGTCCGATTGAACGTGATTTTTTGAATGAAAATTTATCGCTGTTATGGAAAATCGTATGCTTTCACTCTCTTCAGCTTTCAATGTTTATCTAATTTCGAATTTATGAAAATACGAAGGATATTCCCTAATCTTCCAATTTTCATAGAACGATATGCAAAATTTTGTCCATTTCTAGACACAAAATATGTGATAGATTTTAGTACTTCATTTTGAAATATATGTAAAGTATATGCTCCTTTTATTTTTATCACGAGTTACACATTTTTCAATCATATTTTACAATTTCAGTGAACAGCAACAAAGTTCAACAATAAAAGAAAGCAATTGAAAAATGAACGAAACCAAAAATCCTGGTGTGTAAGAATTAATATATTGAAACAAATAAAATTACAATGCAATAAACCCATATTAATTCGCTAATGTTTTATAATAAATAATAGGTGGTACTTGTAGGTTTCCACGGTAACTGAAAGAACTTTTATTCTTCCTTTGAATTTGAATTTCTTTCTTGTAGAATTTTTCTTATTTTTTTTTTTTTTTTATTTGGAAGTAGCTTACAATCAATTCTCATTGAGAATTATAAGTAAATTGTTCTGGCGTGGTACTATAACGTGAATAATAAATGATTATCGTATGTTTGGTTCTAGTCGAATCTAATGTTTAAATCTAATGTCTTTTTAGCCTGCGGATCTGAATCGTTGTGCCAAGTAATTGAGTAACCAAAGGGTTTTGGTGGTTGTTAATTGTTATGTTATATTTATTACTGAATTTGGATATTTCTTCTTTAACTGTAGGTATCTTAAGGTCGCGATGTATTGTTTCGTTGGTAACATACCAAGGTGCACCTATTAAGGATTTTAGAGTTTTTGATTGGAATCGTTGAAGAATTTCTATGCTGGAATTATTCGCTTTATTTTCCCCATAGTTGGATCCCATAGGTCCAAACAGGTTTTAATATGACTTTATATAGCATTAACGAATGTTGAATTATTTAGGAGTTTTTAGTATTAGGCTCGGAACGAATCGTCATAATGTGCATAATCTCTTTGAAAATATTCAAATTTCCAATGCTTAAATTTTTCTTTGTATTTGGTATAATATTCGATACAGTGTTTAAAAATATGTAATTGGGAGGTTAATAATTCTTCACTCGCCACATTTAACTCGTTATATATCAGATGGTCTAAAGATCAGCCCCTACGATTTTTCGGACAGAAAAATGTTCCGAAGAAAAGTTTATCAGTTTTTAATTGGCTAAAAATTGCAATGTCAAGAACTTAAAAAGAATTTTACTTCGATAAGAAATCAAGGTATCCTCTATTTTTTTAAATGGAGCAATATATTTTTTATACGTCATTTCTTAATTCTCTGCAAAAAGGGAATTAAAGTCGAAGAATAAGCAGTTAAAAAAATATTCTAGCTTTAATGTTGAAAAAATTATGAAACACAAGGAAAGATAACGCAGCACTTTGCTGTTTTTATATTTCGCTCGTCTTTCATACGATCAATTTCGCAACATTAAAGTTAAAATATCTTTTACACTAATCATTTTTCAACCCGAGTACCTTAATACGTTTTTAGAGAGAATTAAAAAATGCGTCGAATGGATTATGAAAAAAGTGCATTGTTACGTTTAAAATAATAGAGGTGACTTTGAATTGAATTCAATTGAAGTAAAGTTCTTTGTAGTCGATCGAAAGCTGATAAACATTTGCTCAAAACATTTTTTTCTTCCACTATCGCAAGTGTCTGAAAAATCGTGGGGATTGATTTTTAGACCACCCTATATATTCATTTGTCATCTTACGTGTTTCCTGTACGAACTTATGCATAATGTATATTTCAGTCAGTCGGATGCTTTGCAATTCTTTTCAACTTTTCAAATACTCCCAATTACGGAAGAAATAAAAATACATTGAACTCAGTTCGTTAAAGAGAGAGCATGTATTGTCAGACTATACATATGCAGAAGTACAATTCTACGGTTAAGAGAGGAATATTGTCACTATAAAACTAAAAGTTCTTATGATATTGAAAGATTAAGTAACTGAGAAGGTATAACTAACAAAGTCTAATTGAAAGTATTATTGCAATATTTTTTTTCTTATGCATATATAGTTATAAATGTTGAACATTGCTGATGCAGTTAATCTAAAAACTACTTAAAATAGTTGTCGCATACACGATCGATTGAATGATCATACATAAAGATGTAAGAGAAGGGAATAATTGAAATTACTTTATTCTCAATTTTTATAACGGTATTGCTAAAAATAGTTTAAGCACGTGTTGGTATAAAAATACGACGATTGAAATAGAAAAGAGGATAGATAATCTTCTTATCACAAAATATTTTTTTTTTATTTGGTAGACTATTTACAATCAATTCTCGTTGAGAATTTTAAGTAACTTCATTTAGCGTGGTACGATAACTTAGTTTCTAATAATTTATATTATGTTGATTCTAGTTGAATCTAATGCTTCGATCTAAAGGGTATTTTCTTTTCAGTCTGCGGATCTGGTCCGTCGTGTCAAGTAGTTGGGTGACTAATGGGTTGTGGTGGTTGTTGACTCTTGTGTTATATCTGCTTCTGAACTTGTATATTTCTTCTTTCACTGTGGGTATCTTGAGGTCGCGGTGGATTGTTTCGTTCGTGACATACCAAGGTGCATCTATTAAGGATTTTAGTTTTTGATTGAAATCGTCGTAGGATTTCTATGTTGCAGTTACTCGCTGTTCCCCGTAGTTGGATCCCATAGGTCCAAACAGGTTTTAGTATGGCTTTGTATAGCATTATTTTGCTCTGAGTGCTTAAGTTGGAGCGACGGCCAATGAGCCAGTAAAATTTTTTAAGTTTAGCCTCGAGTTGCTTCGATTTGTCTATGTTGTGTCGTTTCCATGCCAATCTCCTGTCCAGAGTCACGCCCAGATATCTGACTGAATCCTTAATAGGAATTGTGATATTGTTAATGGTCACCTGAGGGCAGGTTTGTTTTCGCAGCGTTATCACAAAATATAAAATGAAATAAAAGTATAAAAATGTATTTCTTGCAGCCGAAATGTTGTTAATTGTGCGTAAACATTTTGCAGAATACTTTTGAACTAGGTCCTTGTCTCAATATTTTGAATTAAATTAAAATATCAAAATTGGAAAATCAATGACAATGGTTCATTCAGAATAAGATGTAATTAAAAATGTCGTAAAAAAATGTAACGATATTGTATCGATATGAATTCAATTACTATTTTAAATAACTACGATTTCAATATCGAATTTGCCAAAATTTGTTCCGCTGGACAGTGGCCATTTATGTATATACTATGCGCGTTCAATATAAATACGTATATGATATTTTGGAACTTTATTGACACTGAGACAGGATTATCATGCTTATATTGGCGAAAATTTAAATCAATTTGAAAATGTGTATAATACACGCAGTAAATTAGTACACAGCCATGGGGAGCATTTTATACATATAATAAACGTTAAAAATAGCATCGGTGAATATTTAGAATAAAATGGGTAATATAATGGATAATTTAGTGTTTAAATACTTTTCGATCTTTACGAAATATGTACCTGCACTAAATAACATTTTGCAGTTTCTACGTACATTTTTAGATTTGTTTCAGACTTTATCAGACGCGATCATGATAGTTGGATTGTAGTGCTAATTAAATTTCAAAATGTTTCGTGCCACACACGATATATTCATTCAAAGTTTCCATAAATGTTCGAATACATTTTTGAACCAGTGTAAATTTATCAGATCGTGTCGCGTGTAGCTTTTTTCTAGATTCGTCAATTTCTAAAAACGAAACTCAAAATGTACGTTCAAGTCGTTTAACATTTGTTGAAACAATTTGCTGCACGTTCATCGCGCAATTAATTGACAATACGGAACAATAACAAGGTCGAGCAGCCGCCACACGGAATCAATGAACACGTACCAATTAACGTGATGCAGTTAATAGTTTCCCAGTCTCGATTGTCTCCCCTAATATTTATTCATTCCTTATCTCGTGCATCCTGACTACGTATTAATAATCTCGCACGAATATTCGTAGATACGCGTTCGCACGCGTGCTTCTATTGCTTTAAATAGCACGTGCCTCGAATATGATAACAGATAGACACAGGCCGGCCAGCATACGGAAATTTCGTTCCTTTCATGTTTCAAACATCTCCTATGGCTCCGTGTGTGTTCCATTCGACGAGTCGACAAAGTCAATTCGAACAATACTTTCGACAGAGACGTTTCTTCCGGACAAAGAAGCTTTCAAATAAAACAAAACGAACGCTTTAAAACGCTCTCTCTGTTTGTGTTATATGTACCTTGTAGAGTGTATCGAGACGTAACAAAATGCTTGTCGAGCTAAAATTCTCGCATACGAGACAGGTTGTTTCACCTTTTCAAATCTTCCGCGAATTCGTGCCGGAGCTTAAGACTCTGGTTATGGCTCGATTATAAATTCCTCAAGCGATTCAATGGATTCAATGGATTTATTTATTATGTAGGCTATAGCAGGATAGCATAAGACGTGCAGAATAAAAGCCGATTTTATCAAGCGATGCACCATTCGATAGTTTACCGAAAGCAAACGTTACAAACCTATTTTCATCACTTTGTCTAAATTTTGTTCAACTACAGTGCATCTTACCAATAAGTTTGAAAAAGGTTGAGAATAATAGTTATGCCAAGATGTTGATATTGTAAATGTAACAAAGTAAACGCTCTGAAACTTCAATACTAACTCCATATTTTTCAGCATCTTTTAGCGTTTTTCAATTTTTATACTTGGGATTTGTAACGAAAAAATCTAAAAAAAAATTTCTCTGACATAAATCACTTGTTTACAATGTCTTACAATTTTTCTAGAATTTTTGCGTACCATCAAATAGAAAAAATAGGAAAAAGACGGTAAATCCGAATTTGGCCTATAACGACACTTCCGGTTGAGATAAAGGGTTGAAAATTGGTTTATGATGCGTCGATGGTGCATCACATGGTACCATCGCTTCAAGGCCACTTTTCACCCCCTCGTCCTGTTATACTCTTTGCATTAAAGTTGGCCGTTTTCTTTGCTTTTTCTACTGATTTATATCAAATGAAATAGATGAAGAGTTTGCTCAACATTAAATGTAGCGAATCAGTTAAAACGACTAGTATCTGTAGATGTTTCTGTGAAGAAGACGTTGGTACTGGTGGTACAAGCGGAAAGGGGGTGATTCTACGCGAAAAAAGAAGTCGAAAATATATAATAAATTTCTTTTCTTAATTTTTTTTTTAATTTTTTTAAAAATCTACAGTGAGATCCGTTATAACGAGACGTGATAAAGTGCACGCGTACCGAACGAAAATTCAAAATCGATTTTCTTGAAAACAAAGCCTCAAACGAAAAATTTTTATTCTATATTTTCGACTTCTTTTTTCGCGTTACCACCAGTTACCAACCACCCTGTATTTAAAATAATAAATTAACATACAGCCGTATACGTGAGTCGTTAGTACGAAGTATAAATTGCAAAATAAAATCGCGGAATGAATACTCGTAAATGCTCGTCGCGTAACTCGATAGACACTCGAAGATACTGCTAGATACTCGTGATGCTCGGAGATGCTCTCTAGATACTGTACGATACTCTACGTTATTGTGTCGCTCGCGATCGCGTCCGTTTATTTATATTGGTCGGGGGAGAGTCGGAAAATTCAAATTCGTCTTCATTCGACGGTTACATGTAGCGACGACATTGTTTTGCCCGCAGTCTATTTGTTCTTTTTTTGTTATATTTACGTGGAGGAAATCCGCACGGACGCCAGGCCGCTTCTGGGGAAAGCGGCGTGGTAGTGTCGCACTCCAACCGACTAAAACCTCCACGATGACCCTCCCGGCTGCGATCGAGAGGCAGCCCGGTTCCCCTACCTGCTTGGCGGCCCCAAGGCGCTGACCCGCCAGCGTCCAAGCCAGAACCCCACCGGGGGGCGCGGCGGACCCAGCGCGCTTCGCCAACGCCACACGGAGTTCCCAGGCGATCACTCAGAGTCTATTCGTTCTTACATTACTTGTAACCCAACGATCTTGATACTCCGGGGCAAAACAACAACATGATTTGAATTGTCCTTTGACTCATGCGCCGATACATATGTAATGTTTTATCTTTCTACTTGTCATAATCGCACAAGTATTCTTGGTAATTCCATGTTAACGTTTACTTTCATTGAGACAGGAACATGACTAATATTAGTCAATTGTTTTCGTTACATCGCTATAATACTAATTAACTATGTACATATTTAGATATTGTATATTTATTTTAGATATTATGTATTTATATACGTGTTTTGAAGTTTCAGTGTTGAAAAAGAACATTCTATCGCAGATCTTGGAAAAAATCAATTTCTTGTATTCTTTTTGAAAGAATATATCTCAAAAATATACGTAGCAAATTGTATACTGAGATTGCTAAAATCAACGAAGCTTTAAGTGTTCAAAGTATGCAACGGTTGTATGTTGTAACATAGAATTCCTTAAATGTAAATTTTTCAAAATCATATTTTTTTCTAAAAAATCTCGTATCTTTAGAAATTCGCGCAGTAAAGTAAATTCCATTTTTCCCTTAATCTAATCAGCGGTCCATTCGATACACCTATGACGTCTTAAGATTTACTTGATTGGTTGCAAATTTTAATCGCAATTCTAGGTGTTTCAATCATATCAAATTTATTGTTTCATACATCAAACTTACTCTTTTTCCTCTGCATTGTTTCATTTCTTGCAAAGCATCTTCTTACAAAAAAAAAAAAATCGGTGATGAAACTGTTGAGGTATAATAAATTAATTGCTTTATTCGCACACAACATCTATATATATATATTACACTCTGAAGACCTCGATAACCTTCTTACACGCACGCTTGTTGTCAAACAGACTATTCTAGATGCTTCTAACAGCTACCAACTGTCTTTTGTCTCAACTAAGATCTGGACGTTCTCTGACGCTTACACACACATTCACATGTACAGTGTAAATGTATCATCTACCTAACTTTATCTTCTGTAGTCAAAGTCTAATTAAGACTCTTTTTGCTTCCTGTTTTACTTCAGATTGGCAAAATGATCGGAATTATGAGAACCACGAGATTCTCTTTCGAAACAAGTATTCTTGAAAGTTTATACTATCGCCAACTTTGATTACTCCTTCTTAGGGTTCTTATAATCCTTGATTATAAGTAAATATATATGCAAAATAATGATAGAAAAAGTTATATAGTCTTTTTGCTACAACGTTCTAAAACAGTACAAAAGAAAAGAGTTGAAAAGATTAAGAAATTTGCTTTCTATGGTAATCTACTTAAATAGTTTATTAGAAGAATTTAGAATAAAAAATTCCATAATTCATGATGAATCTTTCCACGTTGATAAATTTTCTGTTGAAAAAATTAAGAAAAAGGATTGAGATACCACAGAGGTAAAAAATTCTCATTTTACAATAAAATATCCACTTGAATAGTTTGCTAGGAACGTACAACGTTCAGTTATAAATAAAACAGATTTCCGTGCTGAAAGCTTTGGTATGAAACCGCAGTATATCTGTCATATGTCACAAAACATTTGCTTTTACAGAAATCAGAAAAATTCAGAATTGTAAGAGTTTTAGTTTTAGTTTATTTAAGTTAAAAGAGTATTATTTTTCAAACTGTTTCGAATATACTGTAGAGTTATAGAGAGCTTTGAAAAATAGCTAAGAGGTCTTTGTAGAGTATAAAAATTCCGATTGAACCGCGAATAAGATATCTTTATATTCAGTAACCCTTTCGATTAAGAAAAACAGCTTTCTCTCTCTCTCTCTATCTCGATAGTGTCTTTATTATTACTTTTAAGAATATTCATCTCATCGAGCTAATTCGACGTATGGTAACGTAGATTTATTCACGAAATTTACGTTTAGATTTATATTTATTCATGAAATCTACGCTTCAGAATGAAACATAGAGCTTGTTCGTTTGTATTCCAACAGGGCAATTGAGAATTTCTGCCTGGAGTATGATAAATGCAAGCTTTGAGATAGATGGTAGTTATGGAAAGTTGATTGAAAATTATGATACAGGTATCAGTTTGAGGACACATGTGGGATATTTGTTGTTGCATGTGGAAAAGAAATAGGTAGATAGACGCTTGAGATTGAATGAGAATTGAAAGAGATTGAGTGAAATCTGAAAAAAGTTGTTGAATGTTGTTATATTCAGAGTAGGGTACTCATAGATTTGGATTTAAAGTTCCTTTGTTGGAATGTTGTAAATGTTGTAAAATGTTGTAAAGTCTTACTTTTATATCGGTATGGAAAGAGTGTTAGGGTTTTCAAGAATTTATAGAATATAGTTTCTATGTATGTACTTGTTATATTATGAAGTTTGATAAAATCTAGAATGTAGAACTAATTATTCTATCGATTTAGAGGTAGAATATTTTAGTTTGAACAGTTTGAACATTGATAATGTATATACATATGTATAATCTAGAACACGAAAAAATTTTATATAGATATTGAAATAATGCTTAAGTTTATATGATACGAGTTAAGCGAAAACATTTCCATTTTCGGGATTCTTTTTTAAAATAATTAATTATAAGAATTGAAGGAAGGTTTATTTGTAAATACTTAAGAAAATAAATATTACTCTGATAAGGCTGAACGATATAAAAAAGATATGTAATTTAAAAGTAAACGTATATACATTTTTTTTATAAAAATCGAGTACGTTTTACAATGATAGAATAAATGTGCGACTTAATAAATTTGTAAAAAATAATAGAAAATAAAACATGCTTGAAAATGATATTGTGGTTTTGTATTATAATAGTATAATACTACAGTAAATTCTTTATTATTACATACTTTTATATTTTGTATGTAGAGTGTACAAATTTCTCTTTTGTAAATTTATTGTTATTATGCAAAAGATTTATGGGATTAAAAACTATAAAAATAATTAAATTTCACTCTCAAAATTATTGTTCTATGCGTTCTATGCGTTGTTCTCCATTGTCCTATTGTAGCAATCATAATGCTCCTAATTTCGGTGTCAGAAATCTACTCACAAAACCAGCAATACGTTACTTGGTTCAACGTTTCTAGCAAAATCAGTGATTTACTAGTACACAGGCATCAGAGTGTTCTATTCAAACCTTCTCACTTTCTTCTGCATTTACAAATATGGGTAAAGTATCATATATACTTTACCCATAAGTTCATAAATTTTTTATAAAAATGTGGCATATTCAAACAGATAGACAGAATCTTAGCCTCCGCTTCAATTGACTAGAAGGGCCCTGTGAGCTTATGTCTGAAGAATTATCAATGCTGATGGTCCTCATATATTCATAGTTTACGAGACATTGAGAAAAATATAATAATACTAATACATTGCATTCTGCTTACACATACATACATGTTACTGTGTCCACAGACACAACCGATGGGATAGTCGCTTCGCTCGTAACCAACCGCCTCACGATTGCTGAAGAGCAAAGAATGTCTTAAACTTAATCTAATACCTTCTATGAACTGCCATAACGGCCATCCGACGCACACGTGCAATGTAACATCGCTGTGATACCGCAGCTGCAACAACTGTGCGATCGTGCGCTGTCGCTGCTATTTATGAGTATTTAATGTGGTGATAGCGGCGAAGAAGTTAGTACATATTGCGAAGAAGCAAAATGAACATACATGAAAAAGCGGATAGCTTTTGCATATTTACGTGAAATGCAAATTATTCCTGCGACTATCTCCTGCGGGATATCACTGCGATTATATGTCTTTCTTGGACAAAAGTCGCTCGTTTATATCCGGCCTTAGTATACAAATACTTCGTGAAATCGCAGAAAATATTGAGTTCGTTCGTTTGTTAGTGCCTCTCTTGTAAAAGGTGCATTTACCACGATATTTATAAATTTAAAACAGGATGAAAATAAATTTTTTATTTATTGAAATTAAACGTCGAGATTAAAAATACCGATAGTGGCACGTGACTTATCGTATCGATCGAAATGCTACTTGTTATTTTATGGTAAATTAAAACATTTTAGTGCGCTGTTTATTCATGTTAATATTATGTATACATATTACATGTTAACACGTTTATTGACATTGTTAGAACGCAGAAAAACAGGAAACATTAAATAATTAAATTAATGACAACATAAGTACACACAGAAAACGAAAATCTAAAGTAGTATTAATATAAAGCCAATAATTATAATAATAATTTTTTAATAGCAAAGTGATAATAATCAATTGATATTGATATAAACAGTGAAATTACAAATGGCAAAAAGAAAATATTATTTTTTATTTTATTTATTATTGCTTAGTCCGTGCCTTTTTCTACATCTCTTATGTCTATTTCTCTTCTTATATGTCTATTAACCCTCTTTTCCACTCTATTCTATTGCACTCCCTTAATTTCTCTTCTCTATTATTGCTTTCAGTTCTGTTAAACCTTCTCCAGTCTCGTTTAGCGTTTTTCCTATGTCCTTTGGTCCTCCCGTTATTTTACATTCTTCCATTACATGTCTCAGGTCTACTTCTTTCCTTCTACATAGTCTGCATCTTTTTTCTCCCTCTTCTTTCCAGTATTCCCTCACTTTGGTCTCGTTTCCGCATCTGAATCTTGCCAGTATTCTTCTGTCCTTCCACTTCATCCTCCCTCCTAAGTACTTTGGTCATTTTTCTTTGGCTATATTTCTGTAGTGTATATTATACTTGGATTCCCTTATCCTTTTCCCCCTCTCTTCTGCTTCTCTCTTTCTTCTTTCTCCTATAGTTTGGTCTGCTGTCATCCTTTCTTGCTCCTCCCCTGCTTCTATCTGCGTCCCTCCCTTTCTCATCTCTTCTAATCCCTTCTTTCTCTTTCTTGCTCTTTTTCCTTCATGGCCATTTCCCCAGTTTCTCTCTCTTTCCTTTATACACTCCTTTACTAATTCCTTTTTTGATTCTAGGGCTTTCACTTCGTACCTTGCTGCTCTTTTTAATGCTTTTTCTTTTATTTCTATTATCTTGCATTCTTCTGTCAATATATAATTTGGTGTTGTCGTATCTAAGCCTAATATCCATTTCGCATATCTCCTTTCAGAAAGAAGATAAATGTTATATATTAGGTTGTCCGAAAAGTATCTTTCATTTTATGAAGAAATAATAGACACAATGTTTTTTGTTTTATATTATTTTATCGAATTACGTACGATCCATTTTGTTTTGTTGAGATAAACACCGCGACAATTCACAGACTTGGTTTCACGTTTGTATGAAGCTGCATTGTTGCAAAAAACGTTTGCGAAAGAAAGACACTTTCCGGACAACCTAATACATGTTGCATTATTAAATATATGCGATATTAAAAATCATATAAATCTGTGTTTGAATCTGTTGTACTGTTACATAAATTGTGTGGAATGGAATTTTCTCTTGTAATAGGTGATGATGTATTATTACGGTCAAAGTACGTTTATTGAGAAATGACCTACGAGTGAGATATCGATTCTGACACTGAGTGTTGTAAATGATGAGCGCATGATGAGCAGGACTGTGTATGATATTTTTTATTAATTTTAACATCTCATTTCTAAATTTCAATTTCTGGTCTAAATTAAACAGTCTGACAGTGGATAATAAGAAATGAAAAAAAATGTGTTTTTACCTATTGTAGTAGGTTGAATAGGTGTATTTATGAAATTCAATAACGAAACTTCTATTGTTTCTCTACGATGGCGTTTCCTGGGTAGTTCAGTGGTGACTGAAATGTTTCGCGTATTTGAAATATGTGTGCCCTGCGTGTTTGAATTGTTGTCGTGTCTTGTTGTATGTAGGATCGTATTGCATACTATTTTCTGAATTTATTGTATCTTTTCTTCTTAATAAAAATGACAATTATTCCACATATATATATTTTCCCCATATTGGCTGCCTATCCAAATCTCAACTTTCTACGAATGCTTCTCATGAATATGTTTTTAATATTTCCCCACTTATTAACCAAATTTTTAAAATGTTTATTTTCTTACAAATACTTAAGTAACGTATATAACTTAATAGATCTATGTTACAGTCATAGAATTGGACATACTACATTTGCAAGAAAAGTTTGCAAGGCTATTTGGGTCTACTTTAAAAAAAGAATGTTTTCCTGTATTTTCCAAAAAAAAAAAAATAGTTAGAAATATCTGTAATAATATGAAATAATATAAGAAATAATATATGAGGGTTTCTAAAATGTTTCCAATTTCCCAAACTGTGTAGGAGTCATAGATCACAAGCACGTGAGAATAATAAAACCAGAAACGTCCACTACATTGCATTACAAATATAATATTTTTCTGTAGCACCGTTCGGAATAATGATTATATTTTAAATTATATATAATTAATATAATTTTACGTAATTATTATATAAATTAAAATTAATATTATAATAATAAATATAATTAAATTATATATAATCTCTCAAATTACAAAATCAACTACATAGATATAAAAGCTGTCAGAAAAGAATCTGACAGTCACATTTTGAAAAGAATCGAACTTTGTAAAAAAAATTACAAATGCTCTGAATATTCCCAAAAATTAACCACGTAATGGAACGGAATACAGCGAAAATACATTAACGTAGAGAAAGTATTTTTAATTACCGACTAACTCGAGCCTGTTGTTTTCTTGGAATTATGCTTTTTATCGAATAAATGGAAAGTTTTCCGTAAGCCGCTGAATATAAAATTACCGTTTGCTGTAGATGTTATAAAGTGTTGTTGCGTTCTATAATACATAATGCGAAGTACGAAGTGGAGATGGCTATCAGTAAGAAGATTTAATTATGAAGGGATTGCATAATAAAACTTGTACTGAGAATCGAGACAAGGAGATTTAACCATAAAACAAATAAGAAACAACCTTGCGGACTATTTTGTTAGTGATAATGCCCTCATAGGACGAACACATTCAGAGTAATGTTGACGAAGAATTACATCAACACAATGATAGTTATTTTGTATAAAACAAATAAAATATATGTCGGAGATGAAAGGAAAGCCGAAGCCGTTCCTTGGAAATTTTGGGAACATCCTCTAGTACTCTAGCCTGGATTTTATCATAGCTGTAATTGTTCGAGATTTGTGATAGCGACATTGGGTTCGAGGTGACAATTGGTCGCCGAACGTAGCCACGGTCACGGGATGTACGTTTTGCCTAACGGAGGTCTGGAGTGGTTGTATGGGTTTTCCGAGAAATGTGGTTGTGGCGGCATGCGGCCTCGGGAGCGGGCCTAGCCACGTGTAATACAATGGGTCATACATTGTATTACTAATCAAACTCCAGGCAGAAACTGCCTAACAACGGCGTTTGGAACTTCCTCGATGCTTCCAACGAGTC
Organism: Bombus flavifrons; assembly: GCF_040668555.2. Classification (NCBI taxonomy): domain Eukaryota; kingdom Metazoa; phylum Arthropoda; class Insecta; order Hymenoptera; family Apidae; genus Bombus; species Bombus flavifrons. The sequence goes on from NC_138442.1 coordinate 2,835,194, forward strand.
TGCCTAGCAACGGCGTTTGAAACCTTCTCGATGCTTCCAAACGGGTATAGAAAAACAAATGCAATCGTACAGCGAGAAAAATCTCGACGAGGCTGGCATTCTTGCGACTGCTTTGGAGGGTGACACGTCGAGTTTTCAACCATCGTATTTCTGTGCTTAAGATCAGTCTACGCTTAGTAAAGAGTTATCCCGTTGGCCGTGGATTCGTTTGAACTCAAAAATATTGTTAATAGCGTTCATTAAACTTATTGTTCGTAAATCATACTATTCATTGAACTTACTATTCGTTAAACTTATTATTCATTAGACTTACTATTTGTTAGACTTATTATTCGTTCAACTTATTATCCACTAACTTATTATTTGTTAAGCTTATTATTCACTAGACTTATTATTTGTTAATCTTTGTAGTAGACTTATGTATACGTGTAAATATAATCACGGTTGTGTAAAACAATGGTCAATTCACGTGAAGAGTTGTTACGCGCCCAAAATTCCAACCATAACCCGACATATACATATGTTTGGATTCGTATCTATCGCAGAGAATTATGTTTTTTATAAAAATGTTAAGATATTGAAAAATGCTGATAAATATTAAAATGATTGTCAATTTTTGCATTTCCTTGCAACATATATTTTCTAAGAAAAAAAAGGCTTACAGGCGTAAATTTTCTCCGCTTCAGATATTTCTCCGAAATTCGAATATAAGTTTCTTCATACTTGTAACCGAGTCAAATTTGGAATATTGGGTTGTCATGGTATAACAATTCGATAAACAATTCCGTGTTGAAAGAATCCGTTCCGCTTCTTTTTGCCATAACACGCCAGTACGATCGTTTTGCAATTTGGCAAAGGGCATACGATCATTGCGATATCGCTTGTTCAATTGCAGTGTCACAGACGTCGCAATATGTGAACCGCATGCTGGTATGTATTGCACGATTAAAAACATATGCACACGTATACCTGTCGAATCGCGACGCCCGTGTAACGTCAATTCACATCAGAGGCCAGGCCACACACCGCGGGCAGGATGGCACCCAGATGTCTGCACATCCTTGGCGCGTACCCTCGATAGTCTTAAGTACCCACCAGGGGTCTTGGAATTTTCATAGTTAAGGTCCTTCGAACCAAGCGAGTATCTCTTGTCTTAGATTTCCTTTTACGTTTATTGTTTACTACGTGTTAACATGGAAAGTTGGTTTTCCTCACGTCCGGTATGTTCCGTTAGCAACTTTCTCGCGAGGGCGGCTAAACCCTTCCTGGTCCACCAACCGTCTTATCATCCAATCGGAGACGGTGTCTATTGCCCTCACTTCCTTAACCAAAATTGTCATCAACAAATCCGATAGTGCCGTGTCGTTAGACACACCACCCCTAGCTTTCCTCAGACACAATATCGTCGGTAAAACTCACTTATTCTGTATCCTCAGAATAGTCAACATATCTTTACCGGTCTCTACCCTTATAATAGTCGCGTACTTAACGTATCATTGTAACTAAGTCTTACATAACGTGGTTGGAGCGAATTGTGATTTATGTTAATTCAGTGTGTATTACATTGTGATTGCTGAATTTATAATAAAGTTTAATTAAAACAAATTAATAGTTGTGTTACGACTCAACTATTTTATTTCATCAACCAACCCTTAAGTTTACGTGACACTCGTGTGCATCGGTCGTAAATAGACCGTCGAACAACGAGCGGAGCGACTACCGCGGCGACAGTGATTGTGTACACAGTTCCACATATACTCGTATGCATAAGTAGAGTGAAAGCAGTAATATATTTTTCTTAATATCTTGAAAATTATGAGTTTACTGCACTTCGCACCACCACCGTTATAATTTTTGAGACAGAAATTTTCGAACAAGGTGTCATACGCTTTAATATTCGCCATGGCAGCAACTAAAGTAGTGTGAAATTTTATTCGTTCCCCTAAAGAATATAAAGGACTTTTACTCTCACATGTATAACTCAGGCAGCTCGAAAATGTTAAAATTTGTGAAATTTTACGTACGAGTAAGCCATCCGTAATATTTTTCGTTGCTGCCATAATTCGATTTTAAGGGGTGAAATCGCTTCTTGAAGAAAAATTCAGAATTTTCTATCTGAAGCGAAATATTTCAAAAACGGTGAAAGATATCTACAAAAAAATGTAAACGAAAGTTGCATCGTTTTATCGTATTTACTTAACTATGTAAACAAACTTTCGAAAAATTCATGATTTTCGAGTTACCGCCCTCCCTTGCCCAAACCACCCCTTAAAAAAATGTTGTTTACTATACATACTGAAATACCGCTGAATACCTTCGTTTCATATCTGTAAATGATTTATATGTTAACATTTCTTCTTTAAATAAATAAAACCAATTTTAATCAATTTTGACACTTCTCTTTAATAAACTGATTTCATAACGCAATACTTAAATAATTTACATTATTTACATAGTTTACACGAAGATTATCAACATCAAATCTAATTATAACGGTACAACAGTTTTTACTAATAAAGTTGACATTTAAACATTGAATTCCCTTTTTGCATAACGAAGAGTTGTATTATAAATAATAAACGAGAAAAGCAGCGAAAATCGCGATTTGTTATTGGTACCATAATGACATTCCTCATAGAAACGCTTGAAACAAAGATACAAATCGCATAAATAGTCTTTCACTGCAAAAGTAACAAATCTGCAAAATTCTGGAACTCGCTGCTATGCGTTTTTAAATATCCGCTTTTAAACCAAACTTATTGGGAAAAATGTTTGACAAGACATTCTCTACTTGTACGCAAGGTTTCAGAATCTTTTGATTTTTCGGCTTGCTTAACCTTCCCTGTTACATTTTATTGCATTGCAATATACTGTTTTACAATATAAATACATTTTTATCGCAGCATGTCATCTTCTCTCAGCCTTTCTCATTTAAAAACTGTTCCATTCATAACTCATAAAATCTTAGTATAATAATTTACAACTTACTAAGATTTCAATTTCTTTAAAATTTATAGGTATCTGTATGAAATAAATTCATCCTTTGAATCCTATTTCCAGCCCACGAAAGTTATTACATTTTTTTTCTAGATTATACTAATTATACTTATCTATAATAAGTATTAACTTATTATAAATATTTGGCCATGTCACTGCACCACGCCAGAAAAAATTACTGAAAATTCTCAATGCGAGAATTGATTGTAAATTTTAATAAATAAAAAAAAAAAATTTCTTTTCTAGAACAAAATATTTCGTGAACTCCTTATTGAGAAAATCAAGATAGTCAAAATATAATGCCCAACAAATTAGCCATCAATCTTTTAAAAAGAAGGAGATATCTCTCATAGTTCAAGTAATGTAACAATTCCAAAAATTGAAATACATGTTTATAAAACTCGTACAAGTATGCTCGAAAAGATCATGCCAGTTACACTGGCATTCCGCACGCAGAGGATCAAAAATATCGGAAAATACTCGATATTGTAATTCCAATACGCTTAAAATGTAATTCCAGTACACAATGTGTTAACGTTTCAGAATCGATGCGTACTTTGTATCGATATCACGTAACAGTGTTGAAAGCTACGGCCACAAATTGAACCTATACAGGGTGTCTCACAAACGAGATCACTTAAATATCTGCCTTATTTACGATTGTATGAAAAAACACTTCTCAAGGCAACTATTTATTGTATCTCAAGCGGACCATGCAACGATGGGAAGAATTCTTTTCTCAAGGTTATTTTTCACGAGATTTCAAGGGGTGTTCGATACGTTTTTAAATGTAACCCTATATTTTTGTCCATAGATCGATGTATCTTTTCATTCTTTATATAAAAGTATCAAGGTGCTTGCATCTGAAAATGCTTAATTTAAAAGATATTTTTACCTTAATTTTGTGAAACTCGTAAAACGGCGCAGAGCGATACGGTTTATGTTTTCCCTGTCTTTCCTACGCTACATTCGATGAAATTAAAATCGGAATATCTTTTAAACAAGCATTTCGCGTGTAATTACCTCGATACTTTGACGCAGAGAACGAAAAGAATCGTATCTACTGGTACAAACAATTATATGGAGTTCTATTTAACAAAAATACCGATAACTTGAAACGACTAGGAATCTCCTAAAAAAGAAAAACGAAAAATTTCTTTCCAGCATTACACACGCCCATTGAAATAGTTCAACTTTGTCCTGAGAAGTATTTTCATACAATCGTAAATAAGATCTAACTGAGACACCCTGTATAACTCCGAAACTTGCTATCCAATCCCTTCAACCTCTAACCACCAAGACGTTGGCAATGAACTTTATAATCGTTTCGTTGCACGTATTTCATTTCAACCGTGGGATTATCGTCGGAACCTCGTTCGGATCGTCTTTCGTTCGTTTATTCGTTCGTTATTGACGTTCTATCTCATCCGTGTGTTCGCTTGCTCGGCGTTACGCCGATATCATTATTGGAACGTGACACGCCTGTTCCTCTCGACACGGTGACGCACAGTTTACGGAAAGTTCTGTAAGGTAGCAAGATCGTAACGCAATAATCTAGTCGATAAAATGACGGAACTTGTTTGGAATCTGTGATACTACGCGACACTTGATCGAACCAACGATTATTGAGTTTTTACACGTTGGAGCTTGTTTTAATGTGATTTGCTTTTAGCGCTAGAACTACTAGCATGGTTAAAATGATCAATCCGCAATTTTTCTTACATTTTATGATCATATAATAAATGATATAGTTCATACAAATGCACAAATTATTAACAAAGATATGTCCTCGAACCGATAGAATTATTAGAATCGTCGGAATTACTAGCTTTTAATTTTTCATACAGTTCATATAAAAATGATATATACAGGGTGGTTGGTAACTGGCGGTACAAGCGGAAAGGGGGTGATTCTACGCGAAAAAAGAAGTCGAAAATATAAAATAAAAATTTTTCGTTTGAGTTTGAGAAAAAGGGTTGTATGCTAAATAAAGGAAGATCTTACGGTATGTCGACTTTTTTTCGATTTTCACTCTATCCTTATATTATCTATATCATATATGTGTAATATACGTCATGATTCTACATCCGTGTAAAGTCAGGGAAATTCTGTGACCCGAGATAATATGGAAATCAAAAATAACAATATTACGTGGAGATTTCGGTTTTGAGAAAATAAAACTTGAAAGCGTGTCAAGTACATATGTATATGAGATTGATTCTCGACTGGACAGAAGTGAACAATTGGTAGGAGATTATTCAACATGCGAAAATAAATAAAGAATGTAGAAGAACATTTTTTTGTCTGAAATCTCGTTTTCAAATTTGTCAAATACACATATACCAGGCTAATCTTTTATTCAATATGTTCAAATCGTATTTTCTCGAAAACGAAAACTTAAATGAAAAAGTGTTATTCTACATTTCCTCACTTTTGACTTATTTTTGCATAGAATAATTTTCCGTACTACACATCTATTTGCCTAAATACACTAGGCAAATTTCCTGACTCAATAATCCTAAAGAACACCTCCGATGCAATAGTTATTCTATTATTACGTACTATTTTGGTGTATGGTAGAATAAGTCGTAGAATCTTCTTGACTTCATTTCTACCGCAAATCTAAGCACACAGTGTATAATAAATTTACGTTATTACGATGTTTTAGTTATATATACAGAGTGGTTGGTAACTGGTGGTACAAGCGGAAAGGGGGTGATTCTACGCGAAAAAAGAAGTCGAAAATATAGAATAAAAATTTTTCGTTTGAGGCTTTGTTTTCGAGAAAATCGACTTTGAATTTTCGCTCGGTACGCGTGCACTTTATCGCGTCTCGTTATAACGGATCTCACTGTAGATCGTTGTCTCGATTGACGTTATCTTTTTAATTTTGAAAATATTTTTAAATTTTTATTCTATATTTTCGACTTCTTTTTTCGCGTAGAATCACCCCCTTTCCGCTTGTACCACCAATTACCAACCACCCTGTATATGTTAGGAAACGCAAATTTTGATGCTAGAATTACTCGAATGATTAAAATTACCAATTTATAATTCCTTTATACAAGTTTAAGGAATATACAATAAGTTGCAGCAAGTTATATAGTTTATATAAATATAGAAAACCAATTTAGTAAATTATATTCTACTACTACCGACTATTATATCGGCTACTATTAATAATTAACGAAATGATCATTTTTGTTACAGATTAAAAACATATTAGTTTTGAGATTATTAACTCGTTTTCGCACTTCTATTGCATGTTATCCAAATTTTGTCTTACTTTAACTGTGCAATTTCCAATTTCTACTGAATATTTATATAGCTTCTTCTAAAATTTGATTCGATATAAAATATCAATAGAATGAACATAAATTTTTCATAAAATTCCATGTCTGGAAAATATCATTCTTTCAATATTATTTGACAATATTTAATCATATCATCCGTAACTAAAAATTGCTGTTTCAAGAATAATTTCTCTCAACAGCTTAACTTAAGTAATACTATTTTCAGTATCCCTAAATACGCAATATTTGATAAAATTAGTCAAGATTCCAGTTTCTATATTAAAATCAAAATCAAAAATATTGGAAGATAGAAATACCTATGTTAAAGTAAAAAACATTAAATTATTAAAGCTTGTATATAAAAATATCCCAATAATATTAGAATAATAATGAAATTATCACGCAAATAGGTTACATTCATAAATAAAAGTTTCATGTCGTGCAATTGTAATTGGCTTAAACATGGCTAGACGATATTGCGACAGATCCAACGAATATTCTATATCCGGTGCATTTTTCAAAGCCCTTTATCGAACGATATGTGTAAACATTTCAGTTGACAGCAGGAGCGAACCTCTGCTGGATTTCATATGTATAAATCCTGCTGGACGCAAACATTATCAATTTTATTCTTTTTTACTTTTTTATCTTTTATCCTTCAAAGCATCAAGATATTATATTTTACACGGCATATGAAAATAAGAATCGTTTGGCATCGTTTCATCGACAGTCCGGATATCTCGAGATCAGAAAAATCAATTTGCTGAAGTAGAAAAAGCGAAAGGAAGAGAAATTGATCGCAAATAGGTTTGTTTACGTACCGTCTGGCCATGAGAATATGTATTGTCATCGACGATGCATTTTTTCGGGAACGATTCTTCCGTCGTTAATTCATTTCCGGCGTCCTCTTGGACGTCAATGTCTACTTGTCCAAGGAGAACCTGCCCGGTCGTTCTTGCTGGAACTAAAAAGTTGGAATGAATGTTAGAGAACGAAGTCGGCAGACGAAGTGGCAACTGAAATTGAATGAAACCAATCTTTTGATCAGCTTTTTGACCAATCAAAATCAATGGATAAAGGCAAACTTTTTATCCTTTGATCATATCGTAGGAATAATTTTAGAAGAACGAATGTCGAGGAGTATTTTACTTTTATGGGATGATGAATGATGGATTATCTAGAATTTTTAGAAGTAGGAGAATTTCGCGAAGTGGGAATTCTCTGAACGGAAAAATGACAGGAAATAGTTAGTTCAAGTATTCGTTAGAGAAATAAAATTATTGGAAAATTTAAGATTTAACTCGGTCGTTTCTTACCCAATTGTATCTTTTTAGCGTTAAAAATATTTCGAGTTTGAGCTAAATATGAAATGAAAATTTGTTATTGAGATGCGTGATATGTTTTGTAAATTTGATGTTGAACATTTCCTTAAAGTATTGCGAATCACGTTTATCTGCCAAGAGAATGAGAATGAGATTGAAGTACAAAAATTCGAGGTCAGTAATATAGGAGTTAGCGATACATTCATATAAGTTATGTACAGTGTGTCCGTTTTAAATGTGTACACACGATTATTTCTGTAACAGAAATGCTAAAAAATGTTTCAAATGAAAGTCGTTCGACTTCATGGGAGAAACTTAATAAGATATTTCGAATTTTTTTTACATTTGAAGCGATCGTCGGTGAAGGTGCCTACAAGAAATACTCTTGATTTTCAACAATAACGTTTATTAAACTCTTAACAATTAACAACAAACAACGATTAACAACAAACAACGATCAACGCTGAACTCTCAAGAGTCAATAACCCGTTTCTCTAATTGTGTTGGCTTCGCTTAACCTTTCGCACTTCGCAGCTCGGGGCAGAATGAATCTTTTGGTTCAAAACCAAACAGATTCTTTTCTTTGTTGCCCCTCGATATCCCCATTACGCGCGCGTTTATTAAAAGTATGCGACGGTTGCCGCGTATGCGTTCTACCGAATATTCGGCGAAAGAACCGTAGGGATATCGATGGTACATTAGGCTTTGAAGGTATAGCGCTTTGTGCCGCAAAGTCGTTGGAAATTTTCGTGGTCGAGTGCCGCCACAACTGATCGAAAAGCTAGTCAAGTTCGGTTCAAAGAAGTAATAGCAAGCGAAGATATATTCTGTGAAAGCGGTATTTATATGAGGTTAGCGATGGGTGCTGGTTGCCCCACCAACGGTCCCTTGCGGGTGGAAATGACCGTTGAACATGGGAAAGCTGACCTTCCCATTTTTTACCGGATTGTACAATAACCCTAAGGAACTTCTCGACTTGAAAGATGTTTTGAAGCAATTAAGTGTCTTGACGGTAAAATAAAAATTTTATGACAGTTGCTTTAGGATTGTTTTAGGTTGTTTAGGATTATTTTGGTCCGACTAATTATGTTTGTACAGCTGGTGGCCGTCTTGACTGAGGCATGGATTTTGGTTTATGCAGACGTAACAATAATATTATATTAAAAAATATTATACTATAGGGTATTTTGTTTTGCTTAATCAATCATGGCTTACTCGTATTACTCGGTTAGTATAATATACTAGAGTACTTATATATAGTTTTAAGTATGTATAATGACTCTTTTTTATTCATTTTCTAACTATCTTTTGATAGATACTTATTTATAATTAAGAAAAATTATTCGTGTACTCTTCGCGTTTAATATTCATGAAGAATAATATTAATATAATTGCATACTTCATTAATATTCCATATTTGATCAACCTTCTTACACACGTGCCCGTCTATTTTTTTGTAGGCGTATGTGTCTGACTACTTGATCTTATGATTAACCCAAATCTGTTCTTCGTTATTTCAATTTAATTTATCATCTAGTCTGGTTTGTACAGTTGAGGTGAAAAATATTAGTAATATTTTACAGATGAGAAGTTATAACTTATTAAGAAATATTCGATAATAAGAGAAATTAAATTTTATAAATGAATATTACCAATTACAAGTCATCTGATTATTCTGTTTGAAGTAAAATTATGAAACTGTAAAATCTAACTTTATAATCTGCAGTTTATAACTTGTCTATTTAATGATATTATTAATTAACAAATTATTATGCAAGATTCTTTTGGTGTCCGTATTAACAATAATATAAGTAGTTAAATTTATCAGACTAAATTAATTTTTTGAAAATAAATTCCATACATTTAATATAACTAATATAATTTAATATAATGTAATATAACTAAAGGAACTAAATCGGTACAACTAACCGATACGCCTTTCCAAGTACCCACCTATCTGAAGGACCACGGACATATCTCAGGTCCACATGGCCCATTGAAATTTTCCATCCCTTCTGACTCTTCAGCACTTTCACTTTCTACCTGCACTGCAGTTTGTACTCCTAGCGAGTTCATTGGTTTTCTTAAATGATTATTCCACGGTACTACACTCGGCCACTGTGATATAAACATCTGTCCCCAGATGTGCTCACCATCACTAGTTTCACTTATAGCACTGTCTTCATCAATGACCCACAACTTCATATAATCAACCGCCGTGGAAGTCGTTTACGGTTCATCGTACTCGCCTTCTCGCTGCATCGTGTAGCGGTCGTTTAGTAAAACCACATAATATTGTCCAAGGAACCTCGGGTGGAACCCAGCACTGGCTTGCGTCCTTTTAAAATTGCCATCGAATCTTCACAAGACACTGTCGTCTTCTTGCGTTTCTTGATGACTGATGGTTCGCCTTCGCACCACCTGAAATTTTCTCACGACTATTCCGTTCTCTGGCCACGTTTTAATCTGATTATCGACTTCGACTTTATCTGAAGAAGATAGTCTTCGCGGTCTTTCGTAAACAGGAATGTCGTCTTGCTGAGTTAAATTCATTTTCTCTACTTCTGCTCTACTTCTTCTCCATTTTAGACATTTCCTTTGGAAATCCGTTATAATCTTTGCCGTCTATTTTATGAATGGAAATGTCTCCGCCTTTTATGTTTATTTCGACGGTAATTAGAAAGTCTGCGCCAATGATCAACGAATGATCAACGTATCTGATCACTATCTGTGATATTGTGTGCCATTATAACGTAAGACTCATCATCTATCACAACGTTTGTCGAAAATCGACCAGGTGTACAATTACTTTCAAACCCGATGCCGCGGAATTTAACAATTCTGTTTCCTAATTCCCAATTCTCACATATTGATCCGTTCGCCTCTATAACGCTTCGTCTGTAACGATCGCGACGCATCTTCGGAGGATTTACTCGTGTTATTTGCACTGCGATGCAATGTGTCCGTATTTCTGGCATTTGAAACATCTAAGACTTTTAATTTTCATCGGACAGTTCACAACCAGATGATATTTATTTCCGCATAGAAAGCATCGTCGTTCTCTCATCCTCTTCAATTTTTCTTCGACTCGCTTACTCTTCGTCTTTGCGTTTTCCTTCATGGCCTCGTACAGGGCAAGCTTCTTTTCAAACTCGCGAATATTCTTGGCGCCGTATAGTACCGTTTTGTTGGTCTCCTTGTCACGAATCCCGTCGATGATGTATTTTATTACGGACGAATTTTCCATACCTATTTGTTTAGCTATGTGGAACATTTTATAGACATACTCTTGGTATGTCTCGGTTTTCTTCTTGGTTTGACGCGACAGCTCCTTGTGTACGTTGTACGAGTCTACTTTTTTCGCAAATTCGCTCACATCGCGCTTTTCTTCATTTTCTTCCCCTTCGTCTCCTTCGTCCTCGCCGTATTCCATTTCAAAGGCGATGGAAACTCTTAGACGATCTCGCAGTTCTTCCTTTGTACCAGTTGTCCTCAATCTTCGTTTTCTGAGTTCGTCTTTCAACTCCGCAACTTCCATTGTTTTCATTCGCTCCAGCTTATCGTTAACAACGCACCTTTCTTCAACCTTAACGATGTTATTATCCACGTTTAATCCTTCGCTCATTGTGGATAATGATCCAGCTCAATTGCAACCCAATTTCACAATTACGAGGTGGTATTTGGTGTACGGTGCCAAAGAAATACTCGGCGGTGTCCAACGATATATTTATTTAACAGGCCTTACACTCGTTTTGAAAAATTCTCACCATTTTCACTTCTCGGTTACAACTAGACTCACTCGCTTCGCTGTTAAAACTCAAATGTTTCTTTGCGTTTCTTTTGTCGCCCCTAGACATCCCCACTACGCGCGCTTTTGTTAGGCGTCCATGACCATTGCCACGAACGCCTTCTTTCAAATATTCGGCAGATGGACCGTAGGGTACCGATGGGTCATTAAGCACATCGACCTTACGCTTCGGTGACATGATTTATTTTGAAGAAACCGTCAGAAAGTTCCGTTGTCGGGTGCCGCTAAAATGATAAAATAATAGAATACAGTACGTTTGTTTTTTAATGTGCAATAAATACTAGCTCGGAAGTTAACAATAGCAATGAAGAAAACGTGGAGCGTGGGAGAAAGAATATTCAAACAGGACTACAAAAGGAGAATGAAGATGTTTGGAGCACTGGTAGAGAGTGTGGCGCTGTTTGGAGCAGAGGTATGGGGCTGGAACATGGAAGAAAGACTGGATAGAGTACAAAGGAGATATGCGAAATGGATATTAGGCTTAGATACGACAACACCAAATTATATATTGACAGAAGAATGCAAGGTAATAGAAATAAAAGAAAAAGCATTAAAAAGAGCAGCAAGGTACGAAGAGAAAGCCCTCGAATCAAAAAAGGAATTAGTAAAGGAGTGTATGAAGGAAAGAGAGAGAAACTGGGGAAATGGCCATGAAGGGAAAAGAGCAAGAAAGAGAAAGAAGGGATTAGAAGAGATGAGAAAGGGAGGGACGCAGATAGAAGCAGGGGAGGAGCAAGAAAGGATGACAGCAGACCAAACTATAGGAGAAAGAAGAAAGAGAGAAGCAGAAGAGAGGGGGAAAAGGATAAGAGAATCCAAGTATAATATACACTACAGAAATATAGCAAAGAAAAATGACCAAAGTACTTAGGAGGGAGGATGAAGTGGAAGGACAGAAGAATACTGGCAAGATTCAGATGTGGAAACGAGACCAAAGCGAGGGAATACTGGAAAGAAGAGGGAGAAAAAAGATGCAGACTATGTGAAGGAAAGAAGAAGACCTGAGACATGTAATGGAAGAATATAAAATAACGGGAGGACCAAAAGACATGGGAAAAACGCTAAATGAGACTGGAGAAGGTTTAACAGAACTGAAAGCAATAATAGAGAAGAGAAATTAAGGGAGTGCAATAGAATAGAGTGGAGAAGAGGGGAGGTAGACATATAAGAAGAGAAATAGACATAAGAGATGTAAAACCGAAAGTTCGTCCAAAGCCGAAAGGCACGGACTAATCAATAATAATAATAATAAGTAATTATTTAGTTAAATTAGAAAGTTATTTAAAAATGGGGATCCACATGTTATTTAGCAATTAAGTTAGAAAAATTTACCAAATGTCCAGCTGGACAAATTGTAAAGTACAAATTAAATAATAATAATAAAAAGAACTAATAATAATAAACTAACACTCTGAACCGTTACTTTGTTGGATTCGTACAATAAATTTTGCTATCGTATTTAAAGTCCGAACTTTTTACCTTACTCACGAAACGTTCGAACTACGACGCGAGGAAATCACCGGTTATTTGTTAATTTCGTGATTTCTTGTGTCTCCTACGTGACAATGGCGTTCACGTTTCGCGATATCAACCGATCAGTTACAACCTGACTGATCGTCATCTAGTTGACAATTCGTATCAATGTCATCGTGTATCTTCATTAATTTAGAAAGAATAAGATCTTTCATCTTATGGATAAATTGCTGCCATGCATGATTGATGTCATGTCTTTGAGTAGAGTGATTTTTGTATAGTAGATTTTAATATATTCTGTGTCACATCCACCAGCATCGAAACATTTATCTTATATTTAGCACTTTCGAGATGAATTCTTCGTTTAATAACGAACGCAAAAGTATAATGCTACTGATTATAATGTGCTAAAAAAAAGAAAAAAAAATTAGTCATGATTATAAGAATAGAATATGTAGTCTCACTTATAATGAAACGCAACATATTATAATATAGCTATATTATACCCAGCAATTTTCCTAAAATTGCTCTTCAGAAGAATGGTTAGAGCTGGTAATGTATTAAATTATGATTGTATTCAATATTAATATTATGTTACTAGAAACTGGAAATATTCACAAAAATGTCGTAACAACATATAATAGGAATATAAAAAATAAAAATTGTCATTAACGATAACTCGCGTGAAATGTATTAAGGTTGGATATTATTATTCGTTCTCTTTTTCATAGTTTACTAAAGCGTTTAATTTACTCAAATGGAGAGAACGCTTTGATTTTTCCGAAGCTTCTAAAGAGTAAAAATACAGTGTGCAATGGAACTTGTTAGAATTAATAATGTCTAAAAATTTGGTTGGTAATTCTTTTCGATTCTCTTTGTTCTCCTTTCTTCTGCAGTTTCGCTATAATTTTTTCTCCCATTCCTTTCGAATCGCTTTATTCTTGTTCGTTATGGGAAAAGTTTCCACCGCTGCATGCGAAACGCCATTATCCTGGAAGTTCCACGTTACTCGATTTTTTGCAGTAAAATTTACTTACTATCAGCTCGTCGTCTAATGCTTTTCTCATGGCTCCATTTCAACTACCTGGTTAACGACGCCTTTATCGTTTTGCACAATGAATTTTTAGGAATTCTCTTTGGATACAGACTCTAAGGTTGCTTTCCTTTCTGAATGGTCGGGTTTTAATTGTTTTTGACGAAGTTCTAAAATGTTGTAAGATTAAGTGACATGAAATTTGTCTTTGTACTCTTGTTATTGATAGTACCTGTTCAATTATATTTTTTTTGACTCTCCTATTTCCATGGTTGTATGATAACGTATTTAAAATTATGAATTCGAATGTTACAGATAGGTTTCAAATGAAATTTACAAATAATTCTTATTGATAATTACTGGTCATTAATTTGAATTTTTTAATAATTCAAAATATTTATATGAATCGATTATTTGTTATGTAATGGAAACAAAATTACAGACAGATGTATGTGGTTGTTAACTAAATAACAAGATTAAACGATATTCTGTCTTTTTTTTTTGTTGGCCATATTTCCAGGAATAATAAAATATTTTGAACAAAAACTTGGAGAAATAATAAGAATCTGCAGGATTTATTCAATTACCAGAAAGATGAAATTTTTTATATTTTCTAATCATTTATTGTTTAATAATTGATCTTTCTTTCTGCATATTAGATTATACTAATTGATGTTAAAACAGAAAGTTAAATATACATATCACCATTTGATAATGTTGAGGTTATTCGATGTGTAATCAGAGAAAACTAGTGGATAAATTGTAAGGCAGAAAATATATTTAAATAGAAGTGTAATTATAAATAAGAATACAATTTGAGCTGGTCCAGATCCGCACGCTAGCTGTGTTACCCAATAACTGAAAACCCCGAAGCCAACGTCGCCTGTCTACTGTTTATGGTCTGACTTCGTCGCAGTCTTTTGTCTACGCGCTGTCGATGGCTTCAGTGCTTGAGAAACTAAAAAGACCAGATGTAGAGTTTTCTTATAAGTGGTGACCACTTCAACACCCTCCCTAAAACTCTACATCTCCACAAACAATTATCTCAAATTTACAAATTATCTCTTAATATTTTTTTAACTCTTGTCGTAAATATCTGAAAATTAATTTGTCAATGCCTTCACAAGTACATTTGCCAGACGCCTTTCTCTTTTTCATTCAAATTAATTTATTACAAAAAAATACTAGAAGACTAAACAGATCATGTAGAGTTTTTCTTTTTTTTTTTAGAAGTGATAACCACTTCGACAGATAACATATCTATATTTCTTAATACACACTTAATTAACACTTGCTTTATTATATGCTCAAATGAGTTTATTTAATCAGAATATAAAACACAGATGTAAGCAAATAGATGCACAAACCAGTAAGTAAACGAATAAGTGAAATAACAATTAACAAACGAACTATCTCTTTTCATTTTACAATCTTTGTACACAATATTCCGAATGTACCAATATTATTCGTAATTCTGTTTCTCTTAAATGTCAGTTACGCTAAAATATGTTAAAAATTATGCTATACGATGAATAAAACGAGCAATTTATTATATTCTCACAATAATTCATTTGCCATATATTATATTCTGCACATAATTATTTTCAAAGAGTAAACGAAACAATGAGATAGACTTTTTGATCATGATAAATAATAAATAATTATAATAAATAAGTCAATAATTCCAAATTATCTTATTCCGTTGGGAAAATCATCTCTTTAATGTTCGATTGAATTTTGCAGCACTCAAAAGGAACAACCCAGACTTGATAATGTAATTTACACATATACAGAAGAAATTCTTATCATGCTTATAAAACTTCGGACAAGGCAATTTTTGGTATATAATTTTCAGGAAATAAAAGGGGGAATTGAATTAATAAGGAGAAGAGAATAAAGGGAAGAGACATAAAAGAAAGATACTCGGAAAAATTGCAGCGATTTAAGACTGATTGCTGATACGAGAAAACGATAAAAAGCAAGACTTTCAACGTTGAAAGAGAGACCAACAGTGCTACATTTCCATTCGCGCGATTCTTGACAATACGCCCAGGACGATTTACATGAATGAAAAGAAAATAAAACGAGACGAGAATGTTACAGCGGGAAGAAAAGGAAGTATAAAAAAATGAAGGCCGCTTCGAAAATCAACGAACCAGCGTAAAACAGATTGCAGAATGTCAGGCTTCCTTTCGACACGTACAATTTCCTTCGAACTCGTCATTTTGTCTCATTTATATATTTCCGTATTTTTCTTCCCCTCATTGAATATTTATGACGAGTTATATTTACCTTCGTGCGACGATCAACCACGGAGCATATTATGCGAACAACGTGAAATTTTATTACAATTACGTGGCGACAGTTTTATAGAATAGCGACAATTTTGGACGGTCCTGATCCTGTCTGACGGTCCTTCGCGTGTCTTTCTTAGTGGTTTGTTATTAACCGAAGCGAGTCGGTGATGTTATGTAACTTCATTTTATTATTTAATATAAAAGTCTCTATTGTTAGATTTTATACGAGCCGAAAGATTATTAATGTGGGATAGTGTGACATCAGGGAAGGACGTGGCGCGAGGGGTAATTGTTTATTAGCGTTGTCAAGATACGTTGACGTTGTCAAAGAGTGTTGCGAGCGTTACCAAGGTATGTTTGGGAAAAAGGTGAGCATGGAAAACATCGTAACGAGAGTTGAGAGAGTCAGAGTTGAATTTATCGTCGTCGTGTGAAGATCGTTGTGTCGTTGTGTCGTAGAAGTAGTGAGTAACGAATACGTGAAACGGGGTTTTATATTCGATTACGTGTGAGTGCAAACGATATTGTATTAATCATACTGATACCTACAAACTAATCATATAACATTCTTACATTAATGCCTCAACGCAAGAAATCACGTACAATAAACACGATTTTCTGCCGATAATAAAACACGAATGAGTTGGAAATGTGTTGCAGGACGTAGCAATGTTTAACATTTTACGAATCAAAATCTATTTCTAATACAAAATCCATCCCGTTGAACTCTCGAATGATGCTGTTGGGTTATATATGACTACAATAATTTCCTACTTAATTTTAACCTGAATTCTATATTCTGTGCAATAAAGACGACTAATAACCCTTAAGGCGTAAAAAGGCAATTATTGCGAAATCGACAAAGACGACTAGAGGAACAGTGTTCGATAGCCATTAACTTCGCTCGTGATTTATAAAAGTACCAAAAAGGAATAAGGAAAGAAGCAATCTTCGTCGGATCCTCTCACCTAGAACGCAATAACGTGTAACATAGGTGGAAACACCTTATAAATATTGACAGACTGGCCACGAGGGGTGACAGGTTAAAGCCATTAGAAGTAATTGAGGCACGAGGCATTACGAGATTACATCGCTTCGACTGCAATATCGGCTCGACTGCGAAAATAGGCGGTTTTCTTCGACCATTTTCCAACCTTCAAATACGGTGACCGATATATATCTAAATGATTGAGAGCCTATTGTCATTAACTTTTATATAAAGTAAAAAACAACGCACTTTTTGACGTCTAATAATGATAATAATAATCATTGTCAGTATATTTGTTCGTACAATTTACCTATTAATCACCAAAGTATTATAATACACCTTTGAGAAGAATCGAAAATAAGATTAGTGCATTTGAAAGAAGTGCAGAAAGTTAATACGTAATTAGGCTGCTGATGTTCATGCGAATGTATCTATATTTCTGGAATGCAAGCAGAGAAACGAAACCAAAGTAGCTTGGTTAGAAGATTCTAAAAATATCTTCTTTACTTTGCATTTTCCTACACAAAATTACATATACAGGGTGGTTGGTAACTGGTGGTACAAGCGGAAAGGGGGTGATTCTACGCGAAAAAAGAAGTCGAAAATATAAAATAAACATTTTTCGTTTGAGGCTTTGTTTTCGAGAAAGTCGACTTTGAATTTTCGCTCGGTACGCGTGCAGTACGTTATAACGGATCTCACTGTAGATCGTTGCCTCGATGGAAAAATTTCGGGCAAACATAATCAGATCGTATCACAACAGCTACTTCTAAGTTCTATTATTTAAGTACAGCTATAATAAATAGTTTAGACCAAAGTATCAGGGATCTTCCGAAAATTCCAAAAGAAAGGCCCGTTGTCCCTACATCTCCGACATATATTAATTTTCACTTGTTTCGATTACGAATGATCAACATGAATGATTAAAAATATTTTTACTACCAGTAACCACTAACTATGACAGAAACTTAATTGTGGTTACCAGTAACCATTACTCATGGCGGAAATTTAATTTCGGTTACCGGTAACCAATATAAATGACCAGAATTTTTTTGGTTGCCAGTAACCATTATCAATGGCCCGAATTTTATTTTGGTTGTCGATGAGCGTTACCGAAGGTGACAAATTTTTTCGGCCACCACTGACCGATATTGACGACATACTACAACAGAAACAAATATTTGTTTGAGTCTTTAAAAGTAATAGACATTCTGTTCGATAACGGAATATTCGGATATGTAGTATTATATACATATATAAATTCTCCTGTTTACATACATATATTAAATTTCAGATTAGGGCTTGTATGGAGCGAGTATTTGTTACAGTTATATTTGTTCCGATTTGTTCCGTATACTAATCTCGTGCTTCCCTAAAATATACAGGGAAAAAAGTCGAAAATATAGAATAAAAATTTTTTAATTTTTCCATCGAGACAACGATCTACGCGAGATCCGTTATAACGAGACGTGATAAAGTGCAGGCGTACCGAGCGAAAATTCAAAGTCGATTTTCTCGAAAACAAAGCCTCGAACGAAAAATTTTTATTCTATATTTTCCACTTCTTTTTTCGTGTAGAATCACCCCCTTTCCGCTTGTACCACCAGTTACCAACCACCCTGTATATTACATACAAAGCATATTGCGTATCACGTACTTCTGTGATATATTTATCTTATTAGATTCACCTTATGATAACTGTGTGAACTGCTGATAACAGTAGTAGTGATCGATATGAAATATAGAACAGATGTTACGGTATATTTGTAACTTTTAGTTGGTTAAGTGTACGTTGTTAGTTTATGTTTCGAATGAGGATGGTTCGGTTTGATTAAAATTATAGCATCATTATCTGCTACGTGAATTAGGTGAATACCCAAGTAAACATAGGACACGTTCTTTTAAATTTTTAAAAAGTAAATGCCTGGAAAGATAAATAAATATTATATTAGAGACGCAAATTCTATCAGTTACTAACTGCAAATTTTGACAAGGCGTCTATAATTTATTATCGCATAAAATAATGTAAAAGTATTGTTAAATATCTATTGTTAAATTTTGTATAATAAATAATATCCGACACACCAAACTTATGTCAAACATGTTATTGACATATTTTTCATATTTTTTGTGTATATTTTACGTCCATAGATCTCATATGCTGTTGTCATATTTTAACATAAGTAGTACACTATTAGTACACTTCCCAGGAGAGGCCAAGCGACTATTTCATGGATTAGAATTGGTCATTCCAAAATTGTACATTCTCACAACCTGTCAAAGGATTCAGCTCCTCGATACGACGAATGCTCTTTTATAATTGAAACAGACCATCTAATCCTGAACAGCTAAAACGTGCTACTGTAAAATAAGCAACGTGATCGAGAGAAGTCAAGTTTGTTCGGCGTCTAGAGATTTTTTTTTTATTATTTAATTTGTACTTTACAATTTGTCCAGTTGGACGTTTGGCAAATTTTTCTAGCTTTATTGCTAAATAACGTGTGGATGGCCGCCCCCAGTGCGATACCATCTTCGAGTTTGTCTATTTTATTTCTTTAGTGAGGTCAATGGGGTGTTTTCTCTTTAGTCTTCTATATGTCATAGACAACTCACAGGCTAATATAAAAGGTTTGTGTGTTTCTCATTTTATATAAAAATTAATAACGATATTAATAACAATTAATAAAAGAAACTAGTCAGTTATATATTGTCCACTTTGCATTTTTTCACATTTGTACGGGCATACCGCATACATTTACGTGCTCGTGTTTTGCGTTTTGTTTGACTCCCGTCAGAACATGTCGAAATGCATCTCTATGGAAAAGCAACGATAAAATTATTGCAATTTTTCCGACAACATTATTCTTTTTTCTGTTCTCTTTTTACCTCTTTTCTCTTGGTTAAATCTCGTCGCCTGGTCGATCTCGTTTGGTGTTAATTTTAATACGATAAACGAGAAATTCGCCGGAGTCAAAAGTTTATAATGACAGCAACGAACGTTGCGTGCGACAGATTGCGGAAAGTAATTTTAACAGTGTTCTCGATAAAGCTTTATTTGCGAATAAATTGTGCGGTATAACGACAGGGAAATTTATAATTTGCGAGTAGTTGGTGGATACGTGGTTATGTGTAATAATGTGGAAAAACGTTATTTGTTACATGAAATGCCAAGCTTATATTGTACGGCACTAAATGTTGCATACCAATTATCTTGGACATTTTTTGTATAACATATTTTTGTAACTTATTACTAAATTATGTGTTGCGACCTATCAACTAGGTGACGATCAGTCAGGTTCCAACTGTTCGGTTGAGGTCGCGAACCTTGAACGACATTAACGTTCAAAGTGGAGGTAGATTAAAGATGTCTATTAAGCTCGTGTTTAGTAGGTTCATTTGAACTGTTTAGTATAAACGGAAGAGTGTGAACTATAAGTAACGGAATTTAAACTTAGGCGAGTGCGTGATGAGTCTCGTCTCTTGAAACACCTGGTACTTATATTCTAATTGTCAGTTTTGGGAAATCTGTGAAGTGGGGACCTGTTTCTATCGAATCCTGTAACTGTCGAACTGCATGTTTTGCGTCTTGTGCGTTCATGGTCGAAGGTGCGTAGCGTACCGTCTCGTTGGCGCCATTGTCCTTGGTCTATTGTCGAGTTTCATCGGGTGTCGAGCTTTATGCCACGTAGTTTATTCTTGAGAAGATCCGTCGAGTGCTTAGGATGCCAATTGAGCTCTCGATGCGGTCCGAGTTGCAACCTTAGAATATGTAGTGTGGAAAATTTCAACTTCCCAAAAAGTAGCAAATGTGCCGTTCGTGCTGCAAACTGAGGACCACACAAAATCCCGAACATTATGTTTTTTAAAATTATATTTTAGCTTCAAAGCGAAACTTTGACTAGCTAGAGATATTTCAATATCTCTGAAAGTTAATAAAAATTGCAAAAAGAGTAGAAATTCAGATTGATTTGAATTAAATTGTACAGGTATAATCTTCAACGAAATTTCACCATATATTATCGTTCATAAATATCCCAATAATTAGGGGCAGTATTTACTAATTTATAATGGAATCGCCGAACTATATATATATATACCAACGGTCAAAGAAGAAATCAGCAGATACGTAAAAAAATACAAGGAAAGAATGGCAACACATCCAAACCAGCTGGCTACTGAAACGAGCAAAACCCATATAGAAAGAAGACTAAAAAGAAAACACCTCACTGAACTCACTAAAGAAATAAAATAGACAAACTCGAAGATGTATCCCGCTGGGGGTAGCCATCCACATGTTATTTAGCAATAAAGTTAGAGAAATTGACCAAATGTCCAGCTGGACAAATTGTAAAGTACAAATTAGATAAAAAAGAACTATATAAATCTAGTCAGTTATTACAAATATAGCAATAATATATTTGAATATTTACTATATATACTACTACATACATTTGCTATTTAAGTATCTGATTGTATTAACATTTGAAGTTTTTCTGTCGGTTTAAAAGACCTGCCTTAACACGTTGACCGCCACGACACCCATATTCGGGTGTCGCTTATTTAACTACTTGCGAAGGATCGTCGTAGGTATTTGAAAAGATATTCCATAATAATAAATTGTTAATTAACAATTAATTGTAATAATAGTTGAATTGTTATAAAATAAAAATACGAAAATGGTTTATTAGAAAAATTATTTAGAACGTAAAACTTTAAAGCATTCTATACATAGCTGAGGTTGGTCGGGACAATTTGGACAATAAGTTATTGTTTTCTTCGAATTCTTTCGTGCCTTTGTTCGGTCCATTCCACGTCTTTCATTTGCATAACATAGTTTGCACGCGCGTCTAACGCTTCTTCCGGAATCGTTTTTCCGAACGGCGATATTATGCCGACTCCGTCGAAGACAAGGATTTTTTGTATTTTCAGACAACCTTAATAATTTTGCAACTAATAATTGTCTAAATATTCTAATATTTGTATTTTTCCTTGTTGCAATTTTGTAAACCGACAAAGCGTTTACAACAGAAATTGCCAGAAAGAATCGAACGCCAAGTTTTCTGTACCATTTGATTCCTTTTCTAATTGTGGTGACATAAGAAACCATTTGGTCGGAATAATCTATACCACGCTTTCCTTCGTTATATTCAACAACAGCTAGTGGTTTTAATGTTGCGAACAAACGAAACGAAAGATCATTCTTGAGACCACCGCTTGAGCGACTCGCATTACTAAAATATCGATGGGAGCACCTAGCAGAGAACGCTTGGTACTGCTGTACGCGTGGCCTGACGGAGATTTCTTTGAAAATACGTGTGGCAGACAACGTGTTAATCTACCTTATAATTTTTTTTTCTATTTGGAAGTAGTTTACAATCAATTCTCATTGAGAATTATAAGTAAATTGTTCTGGCGTGGTACTATAACGTGAATAATAAATGATTATCGTATGTTTGGTTCTAGTCGAATCTAATGTTTAAATCTAATGTCTTTTTAGCCTGCGGATCTGAATCGTTGTGTCAAGTAATTCAGTAACCAATGGGTTTTGGTGGTTGTTAATTCTTACGTTATATTTATTACTGAATTTGGACATTTCTTCTTTAACTGTAGATATCTTAAGGTCGCGATGTGTTGTTTCGTTGGTGACATACCAAGGTGCATCTATTAAAGATCTTAGAGTTTTTGATTGGAATAGGTCCAAACAGGTTTTAATATGGCTTTATATACCTTGTAATTCAGAAATTAAAAGATCTGCAGATATAAAGTGTGCAAAATAATATAGTCCTATAGGATATGTTGATTGCGAACGTCAATTTGATCATTGCATATTGCAAAGATCTACTTAATAGGGTTAGCTACGTTGATTATGCAGCATAAAATCATTGCAGTTTGACTTGATTGCAATTTTGTAATTAAAATACATTTTGTCAAATATAAGCAAGTGTTTGAACACTTTTGAGCGCTAGCGTAGGTATCAATGAATTTCTGAGTTATTTCAATTGAAAGTTTACGCTATGAAATATCGAATAGCGTAATAAGTATATAATATCTTTAATTATAAATTTTTGTACCGGGAAATTTTATTAAAGCTATTAAGTGATAGTAGAAGCGAACCTCTTCTTTCATTTTCTTCGTTCGCCTGTCACTTACGCGAAAAACGGTCGCTGGTAATAAGGTGAACACTCTACATTTTAATGAAGAAAGCAGTCTCTTCGCACTAACTTGAGTTGCTTGCACTGACAAAGCACTCCGAGTTAACGAATGGAAGTGGGACACACTATTTCTGGTTTTATTCCAAGAATATAAACCGTCTCCCTTTTGAATTTAAATGGGCGAAATGGTCCGAACTCCGACTGCCAATGAATATTGGTCTTTATCAGAGTATTGATTTAATATGATAGCTTCTATATTCATCGCTTATTTGCAATTATTCTTCCTCTATATCATCTTCTATTGTCTTCGATTTTCAAGTCTTTATATCTGACTTCTGATTATTTAAATATTAAATTTAATATTCAGCTACTATATGCGCGATGTTCTTTGATTTAGTAATGCATATTATTAGACTAGTGCAAAGTGTATTTGTGGAATAACGTTTAAAATAGTTTCAGTTTTAGCATGTCGAATTGCTTTATAATTTAATAATTAATTTATTATAGTATACGAATAAATCTTCAGATCAAATAATTATAGAAACTACTGTTCTAGATTTTGCACGCTTTAACAGCTCACTTTAAATTGAGCATACATGTATGGAAAGGTAATGAATAATGACAATTAGTTTGTATCAAAATTACAATTGGTTAGTATGAACAAAAATTAATATCAGATACTATTTTCAATTTTATTTTGTGAATAATAAGATCTCGTATATCTTAAAAGCGCTATATTTTAAATCTTCTATATAAAATAAGGCAGAACTTGCATAATATCATACTTAAATTCTTATCTATTTTTATATTTTCTATTATTCCTCATTCGCTATAAATTATATTTTTTAATTGATTAAGATTAAAATTAGACAAATCTGTAGTAAAATTCATCTTAGTCTTTGAAACGTGAAGTCGAAAACTAGTTCCATTCTCTGGCATTATATTATTCTTCTGTTTATTTACAGGACGTTTTATACAACAATATAACATAAAAATAAACTATTATCAATTCTGTTGTACGAAATAATCACATTAACAACATTCTTTGTAACGTTGACGTTTACTCTAACATTTAAAATGATTCAATTTTCAGTAATTTGTAATATCTTATCCAATTGAAATCTTTTCGTTATGCATCCCAATAGGAAAAAGAGAAGACTCGAAGCGAAATATGTTCAATTATTTATAATCGTCTCGTAACACAAAATACAAAATACAATGGCATACGTATCTGTTAATCGAATGTTCCAAGATCTGCAACCTCCAACGCGATCAATAGCGATCATAAATTGATACCACACCCTGAACTAATTCCGCGAGTTCTGCCGAAAAGTTTGCTAACTAATTTGCACGTTACGAAAAACTTATGCACGCCACTTCTGCATAAAGCAAATTCTACAAGGATATAGCAGTAGATGGAAGTATGCGAATTGCGACGAATGTGCGCATAAACAACTAGATTCGTACGCATAGACGTCTGAGCGCAATAACCAAAAGCAATAAATGAAAATTCTTGTTTCCACGATCCAACTACGGCTGCATTCATCGACTTTAGAATCCGAGGATTGTTCCGCAACAAACTGAACGTCGGTAATGCTCGAGATTTACGTTTCTCGAGCGGATTAAACGTTGAGGAAAAGTTGGTCGAGATCTTAAAGGTGGCCAGACATCGAAGTGGTGCTGCCAACATTTCCATCGGGATGGTGCCACGGAAAACGTGAGAGCCAGCAAACACCGAGAGCGTTCTTCGAGTAGAAGGTAATTCGTGGAAAGGAACAAGCAATCCTTCTTCACCGGGTTAATCCTACATCCCATTACTCGTTGCATCCATCCTCTGTCTCCCTCGTATTCGAGGGCGTGAACACGACAAATCGATTCTATGCTCCATGAGACCAACTCCGTCTGTACACAGACTGCTCGCTGTCTTGCTTTAAATCCATCCTCTCTCTTCCCCTCGATTTGTCTCTCTGTCTATCCACAGCGGTTCGCGAAAGTATTTGAATGCTTACCATAGAAATTATCCACGAATATATTCCCTGTGTAACACGAAACTTTCATTACCATTGCTATGAGACTCGTGTTCGTATTAGAAAATTGCTGAACGAATGTGAAAATGTATGCACATATATTGCAGAAGTTGGAAATTATCTGTTGTAATCTTACATCCTCGTAAAGTTGACAAAAGAGAAGTTGTTTTAATTTTAACGTATAATCAGCTCTTGAGATGCGAACTTATTAAATATTTGAAATATTAATATTTACCATATAAGGATGGTAAAATACATACATATTTAATCTCAAAACCAGGCAAAGAGACAGTTAATTAAGATAACATAAAATTGTTCCTCTATAAGACGAAAAATGTGACATCTTTTTTTTGAATATATACAGGGTGGTTGGCAACTGGTGGTACAAGGGGAAAGGTCACCCCCTTTCTCTTGTACGTCAATAAGAAAGTCCTGTACTTTATATTTTACTTCTATCGTTTTCACCTAACTACTTTGTCTTTGTCACATATATTTTCAACAAAAGCCTTGCCATAACTCTTTTCCCATAGTTTGCCTAGATATTACTTGCCGTTCTGTATAATGCCTAGTTCTTATATACGATGTCTAGGAAAAATATAAAATATATTAAAGTAACACAGACGCTTCATGCTTTGCTTGCAAACGCACTCTATGGATTTCCTAGGCATTATATGAATTATCAGCATTTTACACATTGCCGGTATCATATGCATTTTCAAATTCGTTTCAAATTTTACCAATATAATTGTGTCTTGTGTCATTGCAGTCCTAACGAAATTTCAAAATATTATATACAGGGTGGTTGGTAACTGGTGGTACAAGCGGAAAGGGGGTGATTCTGCGCGAAAAAAGAAGTCGAAAATATAGAATAAAAATTGTTCGTTTGAGGCTTTGTTTTCGAGAAAATCGACTTTGAATTTTTGCTCGGTACGCGTGCGGCACGTTATAACGGATCTCACTGTAGATCGTTGTCTCGATGGAAAAATTTAAAAATAAAAAAAAAATGTTTATTCTATATTCAACCATCCTGTATATATGAAAACAATCCATTTTTTAGTTATTTCCGTTTATGTTCAGTATATCATTAATGTTGCCATATGCAGTGACTGACGAAAGTACTTGAACGTTTATAGAAACTTTTTACAAATATATCGTGCGTATGTCGTAAAACATTTTGAAATTTCATTAACACTGCGACAATGAAACGCGACAATCACGTTTATATTGGTAAAATTTTGAAATTCATAAAGATCACCAAGATATTTAAACAATCAATTATTCATTATAAATTGGTTATAATATTTATTCGAGGACATCTTTAGTATTAATCGTGTGCTTAAGATGTGTTGAAATGTGTTGAAAGTTCTATGTTTTTGGATTGTTTTTATATGTTATTAAAATTTATTATTTTGCCAATGCATATAAAGAATTTTGTATAATACACGTGTAATATGTATACATATTTACACGAATGCGATAAATGTTGAAATACTTTCAAAAGTTACTATAGGCGTTGCATCTTGATAGTAACTATGTTAATCAAACAAAATTTGGAGTCTCATGAAATTTTAGCGATGAACGGTTTAGAATATTAGAATGAATATACTAAAATTTTGATTCTTACATTTTATTTGGTAAGATACTAGTGCTTCATTTTGGAGATAAATAAGTTAGTTAAAAAGAAATTGATACATCGTTGACATTTAAGCAAATTTATATTTTTATCAACACGACTAAAGAGATAGAACCAACTAGAAATTTAGATCAACCACTAAATAAAATAACGAGTATTAAACTTCGAATATTTTACATATTTTTGCGTATTACATGCATTCTATGCAATTTTGCACATTCAACTTTTCTATAAATGCATAAAAATCCGCCATCTAATTAGAATCTCAACTACATTTCACGGTTGGTTTTGTATTTTGCAAAAATAATAACGACAGACGTGCCTCGTTACAGTACCAAAGAAATTTCAAAACGTTTCGTATTACGTACGTAATATATTCGTGAAAATTTCTCTGACAAGTCGAATGCTTTCATGGGTCACGATATCTATTTCTGTCTCTGTCACCATCTGTCTATCTGTCTGTCTCTCTTTGTTAGCTCGTACTCGATACGTTGGTGCATTGTGCTAGAACACAGACTCGGTTCATTGTTGCTTAACTGATGATTCCCGGTATTGCTTGGGGCCCAAATGCTTGAAAAATACAAATTGTCCTGTCCACAGGGGGGAACTTTTTCCACTAGCTTAGGCGATCGAGCTTTTCAGACGAATGGAAAAGCTATTTGGTGATATACGATCGATCGCGGTGAGCTTTGTTACTTGTTGCTGTGGATAACTTTGAATATTGATAGCCTCGAGCATGAACAATAAACTGATGGACTGAATGATGGATCTACGAAATGAACGACACCCGCGTCATTTTGTTCCCTTCGTACGATAGTTTGGAGGATAATATCAATTATATTAATTTCTTGTATTTTAGCAGTTTTTATGCTACGATCGATACGAAATTCCAATATATTTTTATAGTAAGATTCTTTTGTGTCAAAAGTTTAGGTTCGAAGAAACAAAGGTTGTGGATACAGATGTTTATGAATTTATGGCAAGTGTAAATATGGAAAAAATGTACAAAGATGATCATAAATTGAGAAATATATAAAATATCTAAAAAGATAAGAAATTTTGTCTGTTCAAGCTTTGCTTTTTTATCAGTGTCTGTGAAAATGTAAATTTGCATAAAAATTCACAGTCTAGTTTTCTTTCCATTTTTTTCTTTTGCCTTTTTTTTTTTGTTAGTTGAAAACGAAAGTAAATAAAAACTTTCACCTTATGTACATCGTCGCAGCAACGAAATACAGAGCATGTGATACGGATAAAATATTGTTTTCCACAATCGAAATATTCCAATCCAACATTTTGTCAGTTTAATTCTCCGTAATATCCTGGAATCTATTTGGGTACGTGCGAAATTTCATTTTCGAATATCCTGAAGCCTTTCGATTAATATTAAAATAAATCTTCCGATAATTAGCTTGGAAATCTATTGAATAAAAAAAGAGAGACGTTAGTAAGTATTCGCGAAAGCCTGAGAGATAAACAATTTTTTGAAATAGACAAAATGAACCCAAGAATTCCATAATGTTGGTAAGAAAACTCTGGGCAGTAAAATAGTACTTTCAAGCTTTAGCACCTATTGTTGGGTAGCAATCGACGTAGGGTAATCTTATTCTTCGGATCAAAGGCCAAAAGCACACAGGCGAACGACTATAGACATCTGGACTAACGGACCGTTTAATTACTGTTGACTGACATGTTGACGTACGGTATTCTGACTTGAACAGGCGATCATACAACACATCTACGACATCAGAACGCTAGGAGATGACACCAGAGAGCAGATAAACTCGGAAATTTACAGCAGCACAATTCCGCGTTTATTTAACTTTACGTTTATTCGCGCTATTTCATATGTTGTTAGATACATCATTCACACAGACGATGTACTTCCAATTTGAAGATTAGTTGAATTTTCATTAAGATTTGATAATTATCTTAACGATAAGACGTAGGTTTTGTATAATCCTTCTTAAATTAATATTTGCCTAGTATTTGCTATATATGTCTCAATGTTCGATAGTATTAATTATTCTATTTATTATCTGTAATATCAACGTTATAATATTAATTAAGGAAAGAAGTCTGGCAGCATTCTTTATATTACAATTTTGTAAGGTTTGATAAAAACATAAAGTTTCCAATAATTTTGTCTTTTTACACGAGTTAGAGCTAAAATACCTTTTATCAAAAAGGCAGAAAAATTCAGTGTTGATAATAATTTGCGCTATTTCTTCTGTTTAATTGACCGTTTGCAACCATATCAATTATCGTAATAGATTATTAGCGACCCACTTAAAATCATAGATTGAGCTTCCTAACTTATGACGAAGATTTGTTTATTTAAAAAATTTTAGCAGTTGTAATGACAATGTTGCATTAAGATTATTCAAGTTGTCTTTTATGTTCGAGATATTTGTCACACTTTCGAGCATTCTTTATCGCAATAAAATTCACCAACACCATTCAACGCAATGAAAACTCGAATGACATTAATCGCATACGAGATACACTTATCGCGAAAGTAATTACTTCGATCTGTCTAATTAGAAATTAATAATATACGCCTGAGGTGCGGCAATATCGCAATAAAGTGGCAATTACTCTAAGTGTGGGCGCAGAATTGATCTATAGAAATTGGTCTCCGAGCGAAAGAAAGGAATCGAAATAAACGAGAGAAGCTTTTATTACTTCATCATTTAGCGCATTGTTCCATGGATAGCGAGGAGTAACCTACTCTGCATCTAAAACTTATCGATTGCTCGCCGGCTCACTACGACCAATGCCTTTTTCTTCAATCTCGGCGACCGACACTACGAAGATTTCCGTACTCTTTTTGCGCTCTAAGGAAAGATACAAGGTGATCTCGTGAAAAATCTCGTCTCTATCGAAGAGACGGCGAAGACGATAAATCTCGAAGACGAAGCTTGCATAGTAAAAAGGACACGTCTTCACCGATCGTTCGAAACTTCTTTTCATTATAGTTTTACAAAGTTTCGATATCAGTATACCGTGCTCAAAAGTAATTAAAGAGCCATCCGTTTAAAAAGTTTTACTATTTTGTAGAAATATCGTGTATAAGAGTGTATATTTTTTTCTTCCCCTGTACAGCATAAACAGCTTATCATAAAGTTTAGTGTAGTGACAAATTATGGTTAATAGAATGAGATATTCGATGCAGAAATAATGTACGATATAAAGGTAATTTCATAGAACATTTATTAGGTTAAAAATAAGATGACGTGAATACGACTTTGATGATGGTAAGACGATTTTCAAAAAGCAGATTGAGATATCGTATCCTTAATTATCGTGAACACATTTGGTCCTCATACATCATTAAAAGCTTTCTTGGTAGCTTTAATTTTCATGTCTGTCGATTCTTATTTATTCTTTTTTATTCATGTTATGTATGAAAATACTTAATTTACTTAATTTAAGAATACTTTATCGTATTTTGTATCTTGTGTTTTATGCGAGAAAGAGTATCGTCAATGACTAATTCAGACAATGAGATACGGAATACAAATAAAAATTAAATATTTTTTAACTCAAGTTTAATCCTACCAATTAGCACCTATAAACAAATCCAACCGAGGTTTAACAATATGTAAAAAAATAACGAAGGTGATCTTACGATGTTATAGTTAAGAACGATGAATATTTATTTAACGAGTAAATTAAAATTTATATATGAAGCATAAAAGTAAAAAATATTCCAAGAAACATTCTAAAGAAAAATGCATAGAAATATCCAAAGCAGTTTAATTATCTTGTATCTAGAATAATTTGAAGGGAGGAAAATTAGAAGAAAGTGTCATTTTAGAAATAGAAATTTCGAGAATTTTATATACACATCGAAAATTTCTTGCATAATAAATTAAGCCTTCGAAAATTTCATCGAACAATAAAATAAAATCGAACAATAATTTATTTTTTCCTTTTATTATAATGTGCTATCAAATCATATACATATACATTGTTTCATTAAGTGATTTTCTGCTACTCATCGTGCAACTTCATGATTGCTATGCAGAAAACTTCTTGTCTCTTTCACCAATGAATTCTTTGAAATAGTTTTCACAGATTTCTATAACGTATTGAATCTCTTTTTATTAAAAAAGTTTTGTAAAGGTCAGAAGAGATATCAGTCAGATGATATGTTCGATGAACAAGATGGATAGGATTGAAAATTCCAACTAAAATCCAATATTTCTTGTCTACTACTTATCGATGTATCAGATATTGCTGAAAAATACTTTGTCTGTTGAACAATCTCCAAGTTTCCTTTTATACATTGCATTTATGTAATGTCCAGCTGAGACTTGACCAAACTCTACAGTCTGCAGTTTTATGACAGAATTTTATCACAGTTTCAGTATTATGAGAGAAGCTTACAATAAATAATCGTCCTCTAATACTTTAATGTAATACAGCAGGAAAAGTTACTAAACATAATCATGAAAAGTAGATTAATTCCACTATCGTAGATTCTTAAAAATATAATAATTTGTTACTTTTGTTGAAGTTCGATTTTTGAAACTGTACTTTTGCATCTTGTTTTGAATCTATAAATGTTACATCGTGTATCAAATTCATTTGCATATTTTTTACAATGTATAATAAGATGAATTCCTTCTCTATCCAGTTAATTAGTATTTCGTTTAATTATTTCCCACGAATCTATTAAATAACTCTGTTATCTTATCACTCATAAACTTGTATTTTTATAAGAAAATTTGCGCACATATATTTTCTAATGATTTCTTGCAAAGGAAGTGCTCTAAATTTAGGAAAATTTGAAATTCAACGAAGTAGCATTCGGTAAACACTCCACTGATACTAAATAAATAAAATCCAAATTAAATTGTATTACAAAACAAATACTCAATTTAATATACACACAGTAAATATATATTAAATTAAATGCTTGAATAATTACTCAATTTAGTACCGTAAGTATGATAGTCTTAACTACATACTTCATATTCGTTTCTCAAGAAAGTTTGAATCTTTATTCATTATTACCAGTTTAGAGAAAAATTTTAGAAGCTCTATTTGAATATCTTCAATCGTAAAAAAGTGTTAACAGTCGAATGTGTATCATCGACACAAAATGGTTGTGCATATAATATTATATTATATTATATTAACAATTAAAAATATAAAATAATCTATAAGAATTATCTATATGTGCGAGATAATGAAAAGGATACGGACGTCTGTAGTTCAATTTGTCTATAAACAGTTTTATTACATGGAACGTTGCGTATATCGTATGATTCCAATTGTTTTCATATTTCCCTAATTAACTTACAATCTCATAACTGCAAAAACGTTTCAATAATTAAAACTTCACTCTCTCATTATTCTGAGCAATTTGCGTATTGCGAAGCTCTCTGTTTTAATATTTGCTCAATTCACTTCAATTTTATACGATAACAATAAATTACAATTAAAAATGTTATTTATAATAGCTTAAAATTTATAATAATCGTTATGTACGCGTACAATGATTTTCAGATATTTTTATACAAATATTCAAGCGCAATAATAATGACTGCGTGGTCAAATTATTATTATTATAATGAGCCACTCAGAATTCAAGATGATTAGCTCCGTTTTTTACGAATTCTACGATTCCATTATTTAGGTACACGATTCATGTCCAATTTTAAAACAATAAACGGCTTAGTCAGGTAAATTCGTTTATCGCAGAAAATGGTATTAATAATAGCAAGTTTCGAGATAAATTTTAAAAAACAACGTTTATAATACTATCACGTCTCTTTACTTTCCGATTTTGGAGTTGATCTGTATGGTTTCTGAATGATTCATTTCTGAATGTTTTATTAATTGAAATTTTTATCGATTGTTCTTATTTTTTCTGAGTGACCTGTATACGTTACGCAATTTCGCGTGCAAAATTTATTCCATCGCTGCTTTGCATACATAATAGGATTTGTGAAAAAGTTCCCCACCCCTGTATTAATTACAAGCTTTTTATATCCTCCTGGTGCAATATTCTTCACTCCACTTTATATTCAAGCGAGACATAAGCTCTTACCTAGCTGGTAAATTTTATTTATCTTGCAAAAATTCGTATAATAAATTTTAACTTTTGAAATGTATTAAAAGCAATTATGTTGTACAGTTTGAACGATTATCGTGTCAATTACATTATTCCTCCTGACACGCAAATATCTTCGCCTAGATTAAATGAATCGTATGAATTATATACTTGAAATCGTTATTTTACGCTTTTCAATAACAATGTTATAATTTAATTAAAATTATCATGTCTGACCAAAAAATCATGAATCATTATTTCACAAGATAATCTTACATGATAGACACAGCTTCTTTTCGTATTTGGATCCAACACAAAAAATAAAGCTTACGCGAAAAAAGAAATATTCTGTACAAGCAATTGATCCAAAACATAATTACGTAGATTAAGCGAGAACTCCTGGCAAAATTTCGGATATTTATGCAAATTCATATTTTTACGATAACCTATAAAGAAATGGAATCCCAATAGCTTTCACCCTCTAAATATTCCAACTATCACTGTACTATAGATACTTTCTAGCTTCCCCTATCGATATCCGCGCATTTCACTTACTCAGAAATACACAAACATGGCCAGTCTATTCATATCGAAAGGTTAATTTTTTATTTTCTCTAAAACAGTAATTTATCCGCAGACAGTTTGTACGACAGGGATTTCACAAATACACCGGGATCAAGGAGAAGACGAATAAAAACAGACGCAGACTACCCAACGTGTAAGAGGTCTTGCAAGATAGGAAACGACAGAGAAGAAGATAGACGAGGAAACGTATTCTTCTTCTACGGCTGATCCTAGATTCCATTATTCTCTGCGTATATTTTGAGTCTTGCTTTGGCTATGGGGCACTGACATGGCAAGAATCGATTTCTGCCAGCCATGAATGTTGTTGCACGCTTCTGGTAAACGGGCCGTTTACATTTGCGTTTAAATTGTAACCCTGAAAGCCACCCTTCCCTCGTCGCTCTGTTTTAACTCGAGAAACTGAAAGCTGCCGGCGAATCGATCCGCCGGTGCATTCTCGTCCTAAAAGAGAAGGAGCGTTGCCGTTTTTCCATGCAGACTTTCGAATCGCAATAGACATTGTCTAGGTTCTGTGTATATGGTGTGCTTTGTTGAAATATTTATTGGAACATACTGTCTCTTCCCTGTCTGTGAAGCAGAAATGCGTTTATATGCGTTTACATGCGTTTATATGCGTTTATATGCGAGAATTCTCCGGTTTCTATATGTAGGTATATTCTGAGATACGGTTATTGTCCGTGCATACTTTATTCTTGTCACCTGTCTTATCAAAGTATCTGTAGCGATGGTCGTACCCTTTGAAAAAATTTTTTAATTTTTTATTATTATAGGAATTATCTTTACTTTGTTTACTTTGTGCGTACGCTTGAAATATGTATTTATTGTAAATCTTACTGTATAACTAAAGATGATTACGGATATACAGGGTGGTTGGTAACTGGTGGTACAAGCGGAAAGGGGGTGAAGTCGAAAATATAGAATAAAAATTGTTTTTTTAATTTTTTTCTTTTTTTTAATTTTTCCATCGAGACAACGATCTACAGTGAGCTCCGTTATAACGAGACGTGATAAAGTGCAGGCGTACCGAGCGAAAATTCAAAGTCGATTTTCTCGAAAACAAAGCCTCGAACGAAAAATTTTTATTCTATGTTTTCGACTTCTTTTTTCGCGTAGAATCACCCCCTTTCCGCTTGTACCACCAGTTACCAACCACCCTGTATAATTGATATAGCATTATTGGGACGAACGAATTTTTACATAATTATGTTAAATATATTCATTCTTTTCTACATATTTCAATAACAAAGTTATATCAATAATACTGTTTTAAGAATATACTGTACAAAATGATATACAAAAGGAAGTTTAATTATATTAAATGTTAGAAATATTGGAAGATTCAACTTGGACGTTATGGCTTCGGTGGTTTAGTTATTAAAGTGATGATGAAACAAATGTGATAAAACAAACATTATCAGCCCATTTGTGATGAAAAAATATGCAGTTATTGATAAGAATTAGTATAATTAAAATGTAAATATTTTTATTCGGAAGGGTTACCTAAAATAGAAAATTATTCGAAAATGATTTATTCGATCTTAGTAGTAAGCTTACTTTCTTAAAATTATTATATTTCAAAATAAAATAGTTCGAATAGACGGCCAATTAAAATATTGTCACATTTTATTTTGAATTCAAATAAAATTTGCCCGAATCGATATTCCAAGAGTACAAAATAAGTTAAAAAAAAAGAAATGATCATAGAAGAACATTTAAATTGTAACTAAATATCAATCGTAAATTATTTATTATGCAATTGAAAATCCAATCACGCATCGATGAAAGCAAAACCGCAAAAACTCGTAGCACTGCAATTTTACAGCTCTGATGCACAGTTTTCTGTATTCAGCGCGTAAA
The DNA here is from genome assembly GCF_040668555.2 of Bombus flavifrons. NCBI lineage: Eukaryota > Metazoa > Arthropoda > Insecta > Hymenoptera > Apidae > Bombus > Bombus flavifrons. The sequence continues at coordinate 2,870,720 of NC_138442.1, forward strand.
TTGTGAATCACAGAACGTAGCGACGCGAATAGAGCAGAGAACCATTGAATATGATAAATAAGACGGTCCATGTCACCGTTTTTATGCATAAAAATCCAGCGTTCGCTGCAACCGGACCACTCGACCGCGTTTAAACGTGCCACTCTGTTCATAGGCTCTACAGCCTCGTGACATTTGCATTCACGCCATTTTATTTTTCGTGCTTCCGGGTACAAGCTACGATTCCGTCACGAAATTCCAGCTAACAAATAAATATTAACGAAGCCACCGGGTACATTAACACGTAACAACGAATTTTCCTCTGCAATAGCTTCGGTTGATGGGAAAATTTTACGCACGCGCCTCTCTTGGCTACGATATCAGTAGTGATGGGCTTAAGTTCGTCGCAAGTGGCCTCGAATATTTAATTGACTTTTAATTGACTACATTCAAATAACATTTAGAAGCAGTTTGAAGAAAAGAAGCATCGTAAGACACGAGGAATTAAGCTAAGTTAAAGAATTAATAAGTTTCGCATTTACCAAAAATCTTGTATCATTAACATTGTATCTATTAAATAAGTCAAAATATTCTACTCAAATTAACAATAGAACAAAACCTCTTCTTTAACCAGTGCAGATGTTAAATTCCCAAATACTGTATCTTATACACTGTATGCAATTTTTACTTGTTCCTTGCTCCACATTCCTCGTGACAATGTGCACAAAAATCGTCTTCATTGTTCCTTATTTTGGGTTTATTTTTTTGTCAGCTTCCATGTTCGTCGATTTTTTTCTTTAATTGTCATCGCCGAAAGATTAAACCGCAGCTTATTGACAGTAAGGTTTAGAAAGCAATTTTGCACATGGCGATTTTACCACAGAATGTGCCGCAGAATGTACGAACATAATATCCTGCTTACAACCCAGTACGAAGATGAAAATAATTGACAAGAATTTTTGAAATATACTGTAAATAGATACTATCAATAAATTTCTTCGTGAAACTTGTCTTACTGATTATCAAAACGTTATGACACACTTTTTGAGTACTGTCGAAAATATGACTGGAACTCTCGAAAGTACAAAGAGCTTAATAATCCACTGCGGTATATAATAAATGTAGTTTTGTGATCAATTTTTATCTATTACTCGCTACAAGAAATTGGGTTCGATCGTGATAGTTGAATACGAGTGAGTAGATTTCTAAATCTTCGAAGCTTAACAGCTATTTATAGAATAGTCTATAAAAGGAACTTCGAGTGTCCAATTTGACTTAGATTTATAAGTAGATACTAGGTAGGTATTAAACTTTGTCCCATCGCTAGATATCAGCATAATTCAGCGTCGATGTTGACATATATCGATTTTTCATCGACGTCGATGAAACGAAATTGTCGCGGCACGAAATTATCGCGCTGTTGATTCGCTGATTGGATTCATTGGTGTGAGTGCAACGATTCCAATTTACGGCGGCGCATGGTGTTATATCGTTTGCCTGTATTTTAAAAAGCGCGCAACACCGCACCGCGGAAATTATCGTTGAATTGCGTATCAAATGTTTCATTCGTGCGAGTGAAAGTTCAATCTCTTGTAGGATATAATAGCGTAATGAATTTTACAGTATTTGTGAAATATAGACCCAGAAATATGTAATAGTTATATTATTGAAAATAATGTAGAAATATTCTCGAGAAAAAGATTAAACTTTGTATTAGTAATCATTCTTATTTTTTTTATTACTGTTCGTATTATTTATCGTCATTTATTATTAATTTCTATATTACTTTTATTATCGTTATTGTTTACGCAAGTATTTCAAAAGTATTGAAATATTAATGAAACCATAGTTTTGCGAGTTATTTTAAGCAGCTTTTACCATGGGACGTGTAACATTCCTGTATTTTCTGTAATTAGAGACAATAAATTATGGCCCGTTATTGGTTAGAATTCGATCGAGACAGAAAGAGAATTAATTTCAATTTCCTTGCAATTAAATTGTGTTTGTAATTGTGAAAGTTCGAAATTTAATCTATGTGTTTTATAATACTTACGGGTTAATTTATTCAATTTGTTCTAATTATTATATGACGTAGTTGCATGACAAATGTCGTTTCAAAATAAACGGTATCATATTTGCTTATGATACTCGCGATACTGTGAGAATTGACTATAATTAATTCGAATAAATAAAAATAAGAAAAGCATAATTTGTTAATAATTCAGCGAAAGAAGGAATTTTCGTACCGTCACACAAAAACAAAATCAGCAAATTAAAACAAGGGAATATCTAATTAGTTATAAACAAAGTAACTCCATTAACAGTTGTTCTACTAAATTAATATCAATAAATATCTACATTTAGTCATATTAATATTAATAAAAGTCTACGTTTATCGACGAAACTTCTCATCAACCGCGAACAATAAAACGCAATAATTTATATTATTCACGTAGTTAATCATTTATGTTACGATATGTAACGATATAAATATAAAAATAAATTTAAAATATAAAAATAAATATTAAAATAAATAAAACTGAATCATTCACGAAATACATCGTACGAAATCTCTTCTGTTGTAACCTAATTTTAAATATATTCAAACTATTGTTTTCATGCTTTTAGAAGAAAAACAGCAACTTCTCTGATACGTAACACGTCTTCATCTATAAGAGTAGAAAGATTTCCGAGCATTAAGTAAGTATGTATGTGTCAGGTCGCGAAGATCGAGAACATCCGGCGCTATATTTCCGCGTCGATGCGAAAAAACGCAAGCCATTCGTTGGGCGAGAAAACTGTACGTCGCGGCTAAAGTTCGTGATTTAAGGGTACTTTGAAAATCTTTCAGCATTTCCTTGTGAAACATGTTGCCTATTCCTGCGCGAGTTTTCTTTCACTTTAGCCTACTTTTAACCCGTTCGTCGAATAAGGAGGAAGGTGACCGTGATGAATCGCTTTGAACGATTCAACAACTCCACTTTTAAGAGAAACCTGCACGTTTACAGAATTCGTATTAAAATCTAATATCGCTAACAGTCTCGAAAATAGAAGATTATATTTTATTCGCTAAATATCTCATTACGTCGTTTCATAAATTTTGTCGTTTATTAGTTCAATAACACGACTTACTTGTCATAACTACCGATACAGGAAATTTTGTAACAAATTTATATAGATATACAGGGTGGTTGGTAACTGGTGGTACAAGCGGAAAGGGGGTGATTCTGCGCGAAAAAAGAAGTCGAAAATATAGAATAAACATTTTTCGTTTGAGGCTTTGTTTTCGAGAAAGTCGACTTTGAATTTTCGCTCGGTACGCGTGCAGTACGTTATAACGGATCTCACTGTAGATCGTTGCCTCGATGGAAAAATTAAAAAAAAAATTTTTATTCTATATTTTCGACTTTTTTCCGCTTGTACCACCAGTTACCAACCACCCTGTATATTTTAGGGAAACACGAGATTAGTATACGGAACAAATCGGAACAAATATAACTGTGACAAATACTCGCTCCATACAAGTCCTATTCTGAAATTTAATATATGTATGTAAACAGGAGAATTTATATATGTATATAATACTACATATCCGAATATTCCGTTATCGAACAGAATGTCTATTACTTTTAAAGACTCAAACAAATATTTGTTTCTGTTGCAGTATGTCGTCAATATCGGTCAGTGGTGGCCGAAAAAATTTGTCGCCTTCCGTAACGCTCATCGACAACCAAAATAAAATTCGGGCCATTGATAATGGTTACTGGTAACCAGAAAAATTCTGGTCATTTATATCGGTTACCGGTAACCGAAATTAAATTTCCGCCATGAGTAATGGTTACTGGTAAGCACAATTAAGTTTCTGTCATAGTTAGTGATTACTGGTAGTAAAAATATTTTTAATCATTCATGTTGATCATTCGTAATCGAAACAAGTGAAAATTAATATATGTCGGAGATGTAGGGACAACGGGCCTTTCTTTTGGAATTTTCGGAAGATCCCCGATACTTTGGTCTAAACTATTTATTATAGCTGTACTTAAATAATAGAACTTAGAAGTAGTTGTTGAGATACGATCTGATTATGTTTGCCCGAGATTTGTGACACTGGGCTCGGACTCGAGGTGACACAACTGGTCGCCGAACGTAGCCACGGTCACGGGATGAACGTTTTTACCTAACAGAAGAAGTACCAATATTGAGGGACACATGCTGTATTATTGAACAAGCCTCGGGTAGGAGCAATGACGGTTCTACGCGGGTCTGCCTAGTTACGGCGCCTGGAATTTTGTCGATATCCCGGTCAATATGCAATTGACAAATGTGATCGCATCAGTCTTTTATTCTTGCGATCACCTTGCAGAGTTTGCACACATCGTCTTGTCAGTCAGTCAGAAAGATACCGAGCGTCACAGCTAACGTCATTTTGTGTTTCAAAATATATTCAATTGTACAAAGAGTTTTCCCGTTGACCGTGGATTCGTTATTGAACCTAAGAACATTGTCTTTAACATCAAGAGTGTCTAATTACCACGTTTGTCAAACTCTGTTAAATCAACATTTGTACATATAATTGTAAATATAATCTCCATTGAACAACAACGATGGCTTGTCCTAATGAAGATACGCTACGCGCCCCTAAGACTAACGCCAACCCGACATATATTTTAATCATTTATTTTTTGAGAAATTTCTTTGAGATTTATTGGTAATCGACTTACAATTAGATGAAAATTAATGTTTACAGATCGACATTTCTCCAAAAAATGTTTAAAATAACTATTATTTTGGATTCCTGGATTGTTCTGTTGTTCATTATTTAGTTATCATGTGGTAGTGTCAAATGCATTATAAAAGAAGTCTTTTAAGAACTACGTTTTCAAAAGACACGTATAGCAGACGCTGGAGTAAATTTTCATCGGATAAAGAATGATATAAAATTGCCAACAAATTGACAAAGCATCTCTGATTTGTACTCAACATGTGTATATGTATACGTACGATACGTACGATATCAAAGAGTATCAAAATAACTTATATAAAACAGTTTTTAATAATTGAACTTATTACAATAAACATCATCATAGGTGACGTAATTATTAATATTTTTATTTTATGAAAAGTGTCGGATGTATTTTCCGTACCTGACACCAGAAATGCATTCATTATTTTATTACACAGCCATGAGATTAATTATGTGAATCTGTATTATATAAATTAGATCATACGTTCTTCTTTAACGTTTTTTCGTCATATTCTTTCTTCTTTTCATACTTCTATCGTAACTTCTATAACGAATCCCCGCAATAATTCAAAAAGTATTTTTATACATTCACGAAAACTAACTTCAGCTGATCAAGAAATTCATTTGAATAAGAAAATCCTTTCGTATAACACGTAATATACACAAAAGCTTTTTATAAGTGTTCAGATACTTTTACCATATATCATTCGTCGAAGGGAGACTTTGAATCTACGCCTAAGAATCTCATGATACATACTTACTAAACACATATCTTCTTCAGCAGAAGCATAATCCTCGGATATTCGTGAAAAACTAAATAAACCGGATGTATAATATTTTTTACGATATTAAATATTGTATAACGCTTTTGTTTAATCCCTATAATTTCACTTAGTATATTTTCATCATATTATTCGCGTCTTCTTCTATCGCCCACAATTCCTACAAAAACCTTCGCAATAATTCAGAAAGAATTCTCAAACATTCACCAAAACTAAATTCTACTTATCAAGAAACGTTTGAATAAGAAAATCTCTTTTCAATATACCGCAGAACGGGACAACAACAAGAGAACAGCTTCGCTCCTAATGCTTAAGCTATCCTTGATGTTTTTAGGGCCAACATCTTACACAGTATAGCATGCTTTCCACAATCAGCATTGTTATGTCAAATAATGCTTTGAGACTGGTGTTATTTTGTGCCAGAGCGGTCCGTAAATGGCGCACGGACGGGTTAGTCGCATGGTTTGCCAGCGTTTCTCCCTTTCGTGTCTATCCGAGTCTTTTATCGTTCGTTATTGAAAAGGGGCCAAGAGGCGCGGGTCGAGCAACCAAAAGAGCAACAGTCAACGGTGCAAGCATTTGAGAGAAAATTCTGCCGGTAGCGGATATATTTTCTAGCGTTTAGGGCAACTCTTGAATTCCGATATCTCATTAAAACCCGGCTTCCGGGTTCAACGATGACTTCGTCTTGCTGAATTCTATTCCACGATACGCTGAATGAAACGCGCTTTCTCTCTTTGGAATCGCGATGTGTTATGTGCTTTGAAACGCTTGATAGGGAAATGAGAATTTTCGTAGCATGAAATGCACGGAAATATGAAGATTAATTTTGGATTACGAGCGTATAAATAGGCACAAATATTTAGCTCTTTTCACAAGTAATATCGTGTTTACGTACGTAACTAGAAAACAATAACAGATTTAAAAATGTGATAAGTCTATTCCGAAAGAACAAAAACGTAGGAATTTTTATCGCTAATATCGTAACATATACGCAAGTATTGAAAGATAGGAGGAGAAAGATTTCCCATATCTTCTCATTGTTAAACGTTTCCTAAATTTTTATTTTAATTTTTTCCTAAAGTTTCAGAAAAATGAGAAAGGGATTTTGTCAACATACATAATATCTCGTTTCAATTTTTTGCAACATTTTTTTTAAATTAACAACCTTCCCATTTATTGAAACAAGTAAGAGATCGTAACATAAAAATTAAAAAATTATAGCAGATTTAAATAAAAGCTTTGTACTGTTTTTACGTGTTTCGAAACACGTAAAATATTGAATTACTCTTACTACATAATATTATTCTTGCATTTTAATGATGATCGTAATCCATTTTCACATGAAAAATGATAAAATTCCTTGTGACTATATGTATGCATGCATTATAAATTTAATTATATCTAACACTATGAAGTTAAATAGAATAAAATTTAATTTAAAGTTAATTCACGAATCTATTTAATTTTTTTAACTAAATACGAGTGTCTAGGAAGTTTCAATCTAGGAATTTTATATGATTTTCAATCGATACAAAATTTGGTTGCAACGTGTTTTGCTCAGAAATATCACCAAGAGGAATAAAACAAAACTACGGTGTGGAAATAACTGAGGACAAAAACAGGGCTATGTTCACACCTGCCTGAAACAGCTGACAAACTAGTGTATTGTGGCAAAAAAATAAAAGGGAGAAAATATCGTTCTTTGTTTCTACGTCACGTAAATTTGTGGATGAAAAGCTGTTTCGGAAAAATTCAACTTTTGTTGCTAATTTCGAGAATGAAAAAATCAATTTAAACCTCTCGATAAGGCAAATAAAAATCCACTTTGGCTTTACTAAAGAATGCAGTTATGTATAAAACTTAGATTTGTAATCTACCGCGGAAAAGAAACTTAGTTCTAGTGTAAAATTTTCTTGTAGAAATAAACGCGTAATTATTAGGTCGTCCGAAAAGTTTCTTTCGTCTTACAAGGAAATAATGGACGCACAATATTTTTCGTTTTATATTATTTTACTGAATCACGTATAATCCATTTTGTTCTATCAAAATAAAGATCACAACGTTCGACAGATTAGGTTTCATGTTTGTACAAAGATGCGTCGTTGCGAAAGACGTGTCCGTAAAAGAAAGACACTTTTCGGACAACCTAATATATTAGAATTAAAAATATTTAAAACTAAGCAATCATACATGCTTAAATAACAAGCCAGATATAAAATGAAGACGACACGTATAAAGAAGCTTCATTTGCAAAGAAGACTGTAATCATCGAGGAAATTTTTACTAATCTTATGAGATCTTTTTAAATTAAATTGAATTAAAAAGTTTCATATTATTATGATACTCTAATTTGCAAATTTTTAATACAAACAGTCATACAAATCATAGATTTCGAAGGCAAGAAAAAAATTGTGTTTATTTTAGCTAGAGTTATTGTACACGATATTACATAACTTTCGAATATCCAAACCGTAATAAAAATTTTGTAATACAAATTATATTAACATTGTCTCCTCTAAAGCGTGGAAACGTAAAATACGTTATTCTTTACCCTCTTTTTACAATTGACAAAAAAGGTTAAAGATCCATTTTCTAACACAGTCTTTGATCTGCCTTGGAAATTCATTGCAAATTTCCCAAGTAACGTAACGCTTCACGTTATTATAATCCTAACAAAACGACTACTTTTCATAATTCAAGCAATCCATCTTATCGCGTATAATATATTCCATAATTCAAGCTATCCATCGTATTCCCCTTATCACTTAGAAGAAAATTCAGAAGGGGAAAAATTGGAAAGAAAATGGATCGAAAAAACGAGAACGGCAAGTGAAGTGAGGGAAACACGAGGGAAAATCGTTGCATGCAGGTTTTTCATCGACGTCGAATGAATAGCGAACGAACAACGAGAGCAAATTCGCGAACGATTTCTATTTCTCGTGGACAAACACGAGTCGCGTGAACGCGCGAAAGTAAATCTCGACGCGTTAAGTACACATAGAATTATCGTGACAGTCGCGTCCACTCGCGATTCCATTCGATTGGAATCGCGGCCGCTTGCCAGCACGAACCTCAATTGGACCGATTAATTTCCCTGTCGTCGTATAAACATAACAAATAGCCAGCTGCTGATAAATTCCGCGCGATCAGATGCATTTCATAGATTGGCATCGGTTGCGTCCGACCAATTGTCGGTATCGATCACTGACCAGGGAAGAAGCAAGCGGCGCATTGTCGGACCAGGAACGGTTGCTACTACTGTTCATCGAGCACCTGATAGAGGAGCAGTTCGGTTACTCGAGTGTACGTTTTCATTCATGCATACCAAATATCTCTGATAATCTTTCTCAAATAAAATTTCTACCGTGTGAAAACCACACACGAGAGTGGCATTCTGTAAGTTACATTTCTCGAATTTTATCGTCCATTGAATTTATATTAGCAGCACTATATATTTTTATTTGGTTTTTAGATTGACCATGTATTCGTACAATATAATATACTAACAGTAATATAATAGTAATAGTAATTTATCAAACTGAATATTTCAGAAACATTGGTAGTTAGAATATCAATTATGTAATTGATTTTGTATAATACTTTATGGATGTATCACCTATTTTCTTTTCTTTTTTATATCTTTTATATCTAACAAGTCATTCCCTTTTCGGTTGCTAACAACAAGAAAAATGGGATTTTCAGAAATATACATTCTTACGAAGATACTGAAGGATTGAAGAAAAAATTGTGCTTTGAATGTTTTTTAGAAACAAATATTTTCAACCGATCGAAACTCCCCATTGTAGTTCTGTAGCACGTGGAAAATAAAAATTCTTGGTTTTGTCGTCTATGTCACATCAGCTCTGAGAAGAGAAAATTTCTTTCTATTCATTGATAGTTATATAATAAACGCCATAAAATAGATTTCCCATAGAGTTCATTGTTTAGAAGAAAAAAAATTGCTTAAAAGATGTCCCCTCTAAATGTTTTTCTTCTTATACACACCTACAAATTACGTCTTTTATCTCATATAATATTTTTTATAACATAGGCAAATTAACAAGAAAAATACAAATGAATATATTGAAATTCATAAAAGAAATAAAGGAATCAAATATCTTTGCATTACTAGACCAATTGATTTTCAGAACAATATCGCACTGGATACAATTTTTCTCATAATCCATAGAATTTCATCCCTACAGCATCATCGACTCGATGAGATTCTATTCACGTACAGTCTTTTATCTGAATTCCTTGGCTTAGATTTGCATCTCGTATCGAATATATGGCAAGGGTATGATAAAGTCTTCTGTGGCTCAAGATATGACACGTGTCCAGCTCTTAGACCCGTGAATGACGTGATTTACGATCCCCGACCTTTCAAGCGCAATCCCGGAGCAGACATTCCGCAGACGAGACGTGTCTTGTGAAGTGAAACTTCTATCTGTTAAATGAATGCTACAGAATATTTAATTACGCATAACTAGTTTTCGAGTTCAGAGTGGTTTTACCAAATTAAGAGAAAACTAAGTCTGCATAGGGTTACGAACGAGAAATTATTCCAAGCTCAAATTAATTAAATAAATAATGACGAATGGAGAATAATTTTAATTTTTAAATTTATTTATAGAGACGAAAGAGAAAAAGAATATATACAATGTAATATATATAATTTATTGGGAATATATAATATAATATATATATATATATTCACACACACACACAAATACAAAGAGAATATTATAACAGGTTTGAACATTTAATTTAATATAACTTATGAAGTTTATTCTATAAAATTCAGATTTTACTCTAACTTAAAAATAAAAGGATTGCCATGCAGCATTATTTTATACTAAAAATTAAATTCTATAGAATTCATACACATAATACTGTATACAGTATTCAATGATATGCTTTAAATTTAGTAGAATTCATTAACTATATGTAATTTTTAGGATTCAAAATAAGGAATAAATAGGAAATGTGTCTGGCATGGAAGATTTAAATCAGTGTGATTTAAGCTGATTTAATTAATGTGATCTAAATCAAGTTTCACAACATGGTTTTCGAATTTAATAGTACAATAAAAAATTCAATTATTTTCGGAAAGCTGAATTACTTCGATCGCATATTGTAACAGCAACAGGCAAAGTAAAAGCCTAAAATCAATGTACTTCACGTTTTATCGCAAAAAATATTTTTAAAAAATTTTACTAGCAAGGAAAGAATTTCATTAAACGAAGTATATTTTGTCTTGTTAACTAAAATTTCAATAATAAAATGTTATTAATAGCGATGTGAAATAAAATAGAAATGAATAAAACAAGTCTGCTTTAAACAAACGTATCTAACAAAAAATTGAGGCAAAAAAGATGATCCGCTGTATATACAATTTTTTTTTTCAAGTTTTAATATTTTTCTTAAATTTATATCGCTTTATGGAAGTGATTAAATTATTTAAGGAATTATATTTTTACGATAGATATTAAAAAATTTAATTCTGTTGCTTATTTTCATTCATAAACGTACTTAAAATGTTTTGAGAATTTTTATTCAAATTTAAATAAAGTAATGTACTAATTTCTATTATAAATATCGCTCCTGAATTTTGACAAAATTTGTATTTTCTTATACATCAAAATATAATATTATTGAAGTTTACTGAAGTGTATTATATAATTACATACTAATGCCTACATAATATAATAAATATCATATATTTGTTCTTTCTGTTATTGAATCTTATACCTCAAAACTTACTTATACTTTTAACTATTTGCGTTATTTTTATGTGTGAAATGTTGCAGGAATGTCCGTTTAGTTGGCTTTTATCGATGCTTCACTTCACTACTATTCTTATACTTTGTTTCTCATACATAATCCATAGAAATTAATCACACCTCATCGCAGCCGTTGGTATTTGCACTATTTTAATGGATCAACTAAAAATTTACTCCGACCAATAAGAGCTTTAAAAATAATAGCACAAATGATAGCTATCGACAATTTTATCTGAAATTTTAAGATTTCATCATAACAAACTAAAATACAATAGTTTCGCTCGATATCGGACATTGATAATAATTTAATAATATGCGAAATAGAAACTTAAATATTAAACCGTGTTGATAGGAAAATAAGAAAATGAATTGCATAAACGATGTTGCGAGAAAGTCTAGTTGCGCGGAAAAAAGGCCTACGTGACTTAAGGGAAAAAGACGAATTAACAGTCAGTGTGAGTTGCGAAGGGAGAGTGTTATAGCACATTACTGTATTTAGTTCACGTTAAATAATCATCGTTTCCTGTTTATTCCATTCAAATTATAAATTCCAAACTCCATTGTAAATTTCGATTAATAAAAAAATCCTACAATATTTTTAGTTTAATGAAATTTGAGACATCTTACCTATATTAATTTAAAATACGATAATAATGAATAATATAGTAGTTTAAATCTTAGAATTTCAATGTGACTAGACTGCAACAACTTAATAAGATAAACAATAATTCTGTTTTCACTGTGTCTTACTTTTTAAAAATACTACAGTTTGTTCCATAACGCATTTATATCATAAAATCTTGAAATTTTCGTCTTCTATTATGAAGGCTTAATACAAATTCTATCTCCAGCAGTTTCTTGCAATTAAGAATAAATTTGTTTTAATTTAGAACCATTCGAATATGAAATTAAAATTAATTGACATCCACCTCAGACTGTTCAAATTCTCAGTTTGCATCTTCTAACTGCATACAATTAATTCTAACAATAGAATTTATCCGACCAACGCAATTCATCATGCATGAGTTGTTATATTGTTGTTTTATTAGGTGTGAATGTTATAAATAGTACACAATTTTTGGGAAAAAGGTGTTAACAAATTATTTTATACTTAATAAAAATAAATGTCTAAATGATCAAATGTTATTTGGGAAAATGAAAAAATTTAATTTTCTGCAGAACGTAATACCCACATAAACTTGTAGAAATTCTTTAAATTGTTTGGAAAAACCGCAACGTTTTCAAAGTTGGAGGATAATTATTTATTACAAACTTCTGTGAAATATCAAATTGTTAAATTTGAGCAGATCATTCTAGTTTGGTATTAAGAACAGCAATTAAGGAGAAAAACCTAAGATCGCATAACAGAAAGAGACATTTTTTCAATGCTATTCAACACTTTTTTTAATGGCAAGGAATAGAATATTTTGTAACTCGATAAAACTAAACGAAACAATCAATTGCAAACAAACAAAAATACTTCCAGGAAAGCGACCATAAAGATATTCGTTATGAAAAAATCGATGCATAAATAATTTAATGAAACTTTTCGAACCCTACTTCACTAGAAACTTTTCGAACAATCCAAATACATGTGTGTATCTTGCTACAAACAATTTTTTAAAACAAGTACAATGATAAGCAGCTACCACAAAGTTTTGTCTAAATGTAAGAGTGGATAGAGTAAATATAAAAGACCAAACACACGTAAGGAAACAACACACTTCATTGTACTTCACTGCACAACACTTCACTTTGTCTTCTATATGTTCCGTAGTTTGTATTTAGCAAATAAACCTCAACATACTTTTTCTTCATTTTCTCGACGATCAACTAGTGGCAGTATGTTGATCTACACTCTAGTCATAAATAAGTTAATAAAAAACGTTACCATTCGATTGTTTATAAAAATTTTACCGTCATTTTTGGTAAGCGATTGATGTTATTATATTGTCGATCTTATGCAATTATTGGGTCTGGAAATGAAAATTCGAGAGTTCTGTCTAGGAAGTTTAAACAATTTGAAGGTTCCATCAGATTAAGCGATTTGAAGTTTGAATCTTGGTTTGTTAGTTATGAATTTGAAAGCTTAGAAGATTTTGTCCAAAAGATCAGTAATTAAATCTCTAATTCAAACAATCGTACATTTTTTAAAGGGATACGAAAATGTCTGTGAACGAGGGATTTAGAGGAATGATTAATTAAACCACTGTTATGAATGAAAAGTTTAATTTAGTATTATATTAAAGATAAAAAAGAGATCATAAATATCAAATTAAATTTAAAAATAACGAGGACGTTACGTTTAACAAGTATGGACTCTTCAGTAAGGCTCTCACCTAACAGACCTATATTTTAGACACAATGAGAGAAGAGAGAAAGTGAGTGTTTCGTCCAAGATCTGTTAGCATGGACTCTTCAGTAACGTTACGTTTAACTAATAAATGTAATTGTAATCGCTCGCGATCGCGTCCGTTTATTTATACTGGTCGAGGGAGAACCGGAAAATTCAAATTCGTCTACGTTTGACGGTTGCACGTAGCGGCGACGTTGTTTTGCCCGGAGTTTATTTGTTCTTACATTACTTGTAACCTAACGGTCTTGATACTCCGAGGCAAAACAACAACATTTTTTTTTTATTTATTAAAATTTACAATCAATTCTCGCATTGAGAATTTTCAGTAATTTTTTCTGGCCTGGCGCAATGACATGGCTAATTATTTATAATAAGTTAATACTTATTATAGATAAGTATTATAAATAAGTAAATATTACTTAATTTAGATAACTAATTGAATCTAGCGTTTAGGTCTAGCGGGTAGTGTCTCTTCAGCCTGCGGATCTGGTCCGACGTATCAAGGAGTCCAGTGATTAGGGGGTTTCGGTGTTTGTTGACTCTTTTGCTATATCTGCCGCTTATTTTCCTATTTCCTCTTTGACTGTTGGTATCTTGAGGTCGCGATGTGTTAGTTCGTTGGTGACATACCAGGGTGCATTTATAATGGATCTTAGCGTTTTCGATTGGAAGCGTCGAAGTATTTCAATGTTGGAATTACTTGCTGTTCCCCATAGTTGGATTCCGTAGGTCCAGACAGGAAAACAACAACATGATTTGAATTGTGTTCTGACTCCTGTGCCGCTACAAGACCATACAAGTGTCTTTTATTTTAAGTGCCCCTTTTACATTTATCGTTTACTACGGATTAACACGGGAAAGTTGGTTTTCCTCACGTTCGGTATCTTCCGTTAGAAATTTTCTCTCGAGGGCGGCTAAAACCCTTCCTGGTCCACCAACCTTCTTATTATCCAATCGGAAGCGGTGTCTACTGCCCTCGCTTTCCTAACCAAAATTGTCATCAACAAATTCGATGGTCCCGTGTCCTTAGACACACCCACCCCTAGCTTTTCTCAAACACAGTATCGTCACTAAAACTCACTTATTCTCTATCCTTAGAATAGTCAACATATCTTTACCGGTTTCTACCCTTAGACCAGTCGCGTACTTGATCAGTGTATACTCTATATATGTGAATATTAAGTGAAAAATAAAGTTTAATAAAAAACAAAGTTAACAGTTGTGTTACGGCTCAGCTGTCTTGTTTTCATCATATAACCCTCAAGTTTACTTGACATGACCCTGGCCACGAGCGGATGCGGAACACATGCGTGGTGGGGCTGAGAAAAGACAAAGGGATGCTGCAAAGGGAGAAAGACGAATTAACAGCCAGTGTCAGCGAAGAAGCCAGAGAGTGTGAATCGAGAAGCGAGAGAGTACGAGTTGCGTTGTCGAGATAGTGTTTGCTAGTGTTGTCGAGAGAGTGTGGTCCGCGTGAGAGAGAGAGCGTTGGATCCGTAGTGACGAGAGTTGCAAATTAACTATTGAGTTGTCTAAATTATAGTACGTTAATGTGTTTAGTTCACGTTAAACAACCATCGTCTCCTGTTTAATCAACATCTGTACAATCCATTCATTGTAAATTAATCATAATAGTTTTTCATATTACACTATCAATAATACTTTGTAAAAATATACATAATGTACAGAAATAGTTCTTTAGAATAGTCAACATCTTTTTTACCGAATTTCTAGGTTTTACATAAAGTTGTTGCGGTGAATTGTGATTTATGTGTGTTAATTCAGTGTGTATTCCATTGCGATTGCTGAATTCACAATAAAGTTTAATAAAAGTTATTTATCTTAACGATCATACATTCAACTGAACCTAACAGATCCTTTCCATTTTTATCTATTTTATATCGTAATATTTCTTTTCAGTCATAAAGCAACATCAAAAAAGAAAAAAAAAAAGAAAGAAAAGAACAAAAACATCGACGAATATCTACGTAGCATGTCTTCTTCTTGTCATCTCCAATTAGTATCTTTCTTCTACAAAAGTGAGACAATTATACAACACGATACACGTGAAACAAGTTGTAACTGGGACAGTTATAAAGCGATCATTTAAAATTCTACTTCATTAAAGCGAGGGTCTGTCTGGCCCTGATAAAATTGTTGTCATATTTTTGGAAAAATGTATTCCCGATCGATCGGTATTTCGAAAAGGATGACAGTCCACGTTCTATAAATACTTCAAATAGATTCGCTTCGACGTAACACTGTTATGAAATTCCTTTCGTCACCACTTATTATGCCCGTTAATTATGGCTGTCAGAATGTGAAATCCCTGTTGTCGACAGCCGGCAATCACATCGAGGTGGCGTTTAATAATTAATATGCCAACTATATTTCCTGGTACTGGAAGGAGCACACGCGCAATTGATACTGAAGCGCATCTTCGGCATAGCATTATTAAACGCGACTAGCTCCGCATGCCACAATGTCAGCCGTAATGGCTGCATTATTCACTAGGACAACGGTCGCGTTTCCTTTCCACCGAAACAAAGGACTTTGAATTAAAAGTAGTCCTCGTGATCGTCCCAGATTAATTAGACACTTGTTCTCGTCGTGAATGTGCTCGTCACCATGATCCTTGAACCTTTCTAAAAATGAACTTTCCAAATATGCATGTTCGTAGAGGAGCTTTTGCGTACTCGTTTAGATGATCGAGCAAGAGATTTTTCATAAAATAAATTAACCTATCGAGGATCAACATGTTGCGTTTAATTTCATTCGCAATTTTGTTCAATTTGTGTGGGTGATCTTGTTTTTGCAATTTTATGTTATAAAAGAGAGCTCTCAGAATTTATTTAAAAGCGAGTAATATAAATAAACAATAGCTTTTACAGAAATCTTCAGAAGTGAAAGAATATTAACTATCTTGAAAATTGTTTCGTCGAAGAAGACAACCGTGTAGTTAATAATTTTCTAACGCAAACTGATTTCTGAAAAAATTTGTGTTTCGTCCAAGATCTGCTAGTGTGGACTCCTTCAGTAAGGCTCTCACCTAACAGACCTATACCTTAGACACAACGAGAGAAGACAGAAAGTGAGTGTTTCGGAAAACATTTGTGCTTTTTACTTATATCGTTCTTCTATGAAACCGCCGATATTTAAAATTATTGGGGTTGTTCAAGAGTTTGTATTATAGTGGTTTGGATTAGGTTTGGGTGGTTTGTGAATTTCTAGTAAATAATGAAATGTTCAAACAAGTACCGCTGAAGTGGATGTTAAAGAAAATGAAAAAGAAATATCCAAAACTTCTTGTTTTTTTAGAAAAAATATAACCAGCTTTTAGTAACTATAAACACAGAACATTATGTAGGCGATAAAACGTAAAAACCTCTCTCGAAGACCCGTGATAGTCATCGACGTTCGCGGTGGATCAAGTGCCGATAATCCAAAGATTAGATTGTCGATATAATATAATCGATGTAATCAGTAAGACAAAGAAAAATCTACAATTATATATTTATTTCATATTTATTCTCCATAGTCTTCCTTTTCCAGGTTAGGACGGACTTGGTCTACTTTGCCAACCAGCAAACTTAACATCTCTCGTACTTAACATTTATACTTGACGCCTACGACTTATAAACTCGACCTTGGAATGTTCCTCTTATATTCTTATCTTATATCTCTGTATCTTTACTACTTATGTAAAACATGTACAAATGTTAGGAGATAATTAGGTCTATGTACGAGGCCAGGTTGAAAGGTGTCTGGAATCGTCGCTAGCAATTGCTTCGTTTGTTATTTGTTGTTGTCATTCTGGGAATTTCTCCATCTGCCCTCGTATTTCCCAGAGATTGCAGTATTTAAACGGTCAATTGTTCACTAAATTAATAAATCATAATGTATGATAGAGCAATATCTATATATTTAGCCCTAAGATGACTGTATGTATCAATTTTACACTAGATATATGTTTGTAATAAATATTTCCTAACTTATTTTTAACTAATTATACATGTGGGATAGTGTGACATCAGGGAAGGACGTGGCGTGAGGGGTAATTGTTTATTAGCGTTGTCAATGTCAAAGAGTGTTGCGAGCGTTACCAAGGTATGTTTGGGGAAAAGGTGAGCATGGAAAACATTGTAACGAGAGTTGAGAGCGTCAGAGTTGAATTTATCGTCGTCGTGTGAAGATCGTTGTGTCGTTGTGTCGTAGAAGTAGTGAGTAACGAATACGTGAAACGAGGTTTTATATTCGATTTCGTGTGAGTGCAAACGATATTGTATTAATCATACTGATACCTACAAACTAATAATATAACACTCCTACATACATAAATATACTTGTCAGAATCAGTGGATATTACGTTTCATGTCATTAAGTAACACCGACATATGACTATAAAAGTGTGATATTATGATAGCGATATACAGGGTGGTTGGTAACTGGTGGTACAAACGGGAATTTTTTTTTAATTTTTCCATCGAGACAAATCTACAGTGAGATCCGTTGTAACGTAGAGCACGCGTACCGAGCCAAAATTCAAAGTCGATTTTCTCGAAAGCAAAGCCTCAAACGAAAAATTTGTATTCTATATTTTCGACTTCTTTTTTCGCGTAGAATCACCCCCTTTCCGCTTGTACCACCAGTTACCAACCACCCTGTATATGCCTGTAGAAGCTTATAAAAAAACGTTTCGTTTACAAAATCGAATATGTTCTCAAAATTACAAATTTCATACACAATCGCTATTTCATTGAAACAAATATTCGATTTGTCAGGCGAAAGGAGGAATTAAACGATCCTACAATCTAGTTACTCCGAAACAAGCAATTTCAATCTCACGCAACCGATCAACGATTAAAATTTATCGCACCCTGCATGCGTCGCTATTGCGCCGTCGATTACGGTTCCTAGATGCGATGATCGTGACCTAACCATCACAAATTGGATAACGCTGGATTCCGTGCTCATTAACGGAGCCCT
Source organism: Bombus flavifrons (assembly GCF_040668555.2). NCBI lineage: Eukaryota > Metazoa > Arthropoda > Insecta > Hymenoptera > Apidae > Bombus > Bombus flavifrons. The sequence goes on from NC_138442.1 coordinate 2,889,353, forward strand.
TAATTCGATAAGAGCGGCAGTCGATCGAGATTCACGAACTCGGGGATTTGCATCTCGATTAATCAAAATCATGGATTTTATTATTGCACTCGAGTGATCGCGTTCCATTTTCAACCAAATGTCGAATCGCACCTTAACGTTATCCAGTTTATTTCATAACCCGCCAATTAACGGCGACGAAATCAATAGATGACGAATTAACGCAGCCGATGAATTGATACGTTCATTCGAAGCGTGCTCGTTTCAAATAGCGAGCGACTTTTTTGTCGTTCGGATATTTCCCAGCTGGACCCTTTGACCTCTGATGGCCGTTTAATTGAAACGTGCGAAAGTGCCGTTTAACTGTCGCTCAAGCTTTCTAGCGCAAGCTTTTCGTTTGCTGGTTCATGAAAGATCCGGATTGTTTAAGTTTATCGAGGCACGGTATTAAATTTAAAAATAAGCTTCTCAAAATCATGGAATTGCCGATTCTGTATATTTGGAAAAATTCTTCTTTTGCCTTCAAAAGTCAGTTAACATTTGCAAAGTGTATTTTATAACATACACAGTAAACCGGAGTGACATTGGCAAGTTTTTGCAATATTTTGCAGTGTAATATAAGTCAAAGTATAAAGATGGTGTAATTTCTTCGTTCATATTTCTTTAAAAGAGATCTTTTTTCGAAAATCGTTACTCTATGTAATCTTATTTACAACATTTACTTAAGAATTATACTTATCTATAATAAGTATTAACTTATTATAAATATTTAGCCACGTCACTGCACCACGTCAGAAAAAATTACTGAAAATTCTCAATGCGAGAATTGATTGTAAATTTTAATAAATAAAAAATAGAAAAGATCTATGTAATCAGTAATGTAAGTATTATCTCGTTTTATTATTCCTTGCAAGTGTATTAAGTAATCAAGTACTTGCTGTGTCAGTACAAAGCTTTTTGTTCTCTTATTAACAAATTTCTGTATGTGCTGAGAAAATTTTGTAAATATTAGAACAATTAATACTCCAAAATTAATAATACAATAAATCTTCGAATAATATCGAATGAAATAAATCTGTAATCTAATGTGTATAATATTCGTCTTTTTTCCTATTGCTGTCGTTAAATGATGCAATAATATTTAATCATGTTACCTATATTTATCCATTGAAGCTAATGAAAGTAAAGGTTTTATAATATTTCTCAAAATACAATAACGAACGAACTAATTACGTAAGCCGGTATTTATATTTCTTTGAAATATCTTAACATCAAATATCTTGACACAAATATCATAACATAACTGGGATAACGTTTGCACATTATAAGAAAGCATTAACAGTAAAGATTGCACTAATTTGAAAATACATCGCCATTTAAATTTCTTCCTTTCCAGTGCTCGAGTCTTTGTTTATTTTAGTAAAATTGTTTAACTTTTTTATAGTTTAAATTAATGTTATTAAAACGTAGTCGTTTTTCTAATAAATTGAACATTCATAACAAATTTCTTTAGTTTCACGAATGCAAATCCCTCGAATCTAATTACTCCGTCCTGACTATGTTTCCTCAGTTACCACAGTTTGCTTTACCACACTAAACACGTAAATTTACTCACCTACTCGCACAGTTAACACCAAGCGAGAAACACACAATATGTAAGCTCATTCAATGACGCGATGTTTTACTGCTGATCGAATACTCCCACAGTAGATTGATTTTTCACACGTACACAAGAAATATTTACTTTAAACGACTGCCAAGTCGTATTGGGATCAAGCAATCAGTCCTCAAGATACTCAAAATAATTGCATACTTTCGGGACAGATCTTGAGCATTTACGAAGGTTTAAACCATTTTGCGTTAGGTTGCAGATCAAATAAAAGTACGGTCTACGGAAGAAGAACATGATATTAGATCAGACTTTACATTTTCTTATAAGACAGCAGTTTTAAAATTCTTTATGCTGTAAAAATTGTTATTTTATTCGATTTTGAGGTCAAAATCGTTTATGTTAAGTTACACATTTTTTTATTTTTTTCATAATTTAAAATATATTTTTTGTCATAATTTCAAAATATTGAAAACCTTAACAATTAGTCACGTTAATGAGTTTGTATTATGCGTTAAATGTGTTAATTGTGCTTTGGACCGTGTCTAACAGATCCCTTCCATTTGTAATTATTTTATATTAAAATATTCACTTTCAATCATGCAGCGGGAAAGTCAACAGAAGTATTTTTTCCTGTAATTTTCACATTTTAGGCTATTAAGATCTAACTAGGATTGAGTAGGTATTATTTAAGTAAAATATTGGAGAAATAATTATTTAAATAATAAATCATCTTAGAAATAGTGTTAAAAATAATAACAATTAAGAATAATTCCATATCGAATTTTAAATGTGAGTTTTCTAGGAAATCAACGATATCCATAACATTTTATATAATTTAATTATATAAATTTAATAGTTCAGTAAGATTGTCTGAAATACTTATGAAAGTAAAATGATCTTGAAGCTTATTTTGTGCTCGATAATTGTTGATTATCTGTTTTCTTTTACGAAGAATAATGATTTTTTGTTATTTGAAATTGCATCAACTATTTATCACTATGTATATTATTAGTAACATAGTAAAGAAAGTAGCGAGAAAGAATACAAAATGTTTGATCAACATAGGTTCTAAAGTTAATAGTTTTAACATTAAATTCTGTGTACGGTTATTTTACAACAAATATGTGTCAAATGTTTAATTAGTTTAAGATTTATAATCTTCAAATTCTTAATTCATATTTTTAAATATTCTATTTATATATAGTTATTTTGTCATTTCAATATTCGAAATTCAGAAATGGTTCTCTTCTATCTTTTACATTATTTGTTTTATCTATACTCTTTTTAGTTCCAAAATCGTGACATTCAGTTACAAAGTAATAACAGGTATTGTATTATTCTTTGAAAATATAGTGACCTGTATAACTGTATCGATATTAAATAGTTTATTAATTTTCCTATTAATTTGGCAGAACAAATGAAAACCGATATCTACTTGTTTAATAGATTTCACCACTAAAAAGTCTTTTAAGCTAATTAAACACTCAATTCACATTCTTGAAAAGAATTAGAAATATATAATTTCGAAATTTTTAGTTTAGTAAAAAGCCTTTTATTCATAACCATTTTCACATTTTCAATATAAATGATTGATGATAAAACATATGTTAAATAACTATAATTTTGTAAACTACTTTGCACGTTTTCGTTAAAATCGATATGCACGAGACAAACAGGAGTACTTTCTCGTTAAATGAATAAACGGTCGTGCAGATTACACTCGTATCGATTATGAGAAGCTGCTATCGAAAATTCACGAACTCTTCTGTATTGACGGTACCTACTTACTTGTCTACTACTTGTCTCATTTATTGGAATTTCTACAAGGACCCATCCAAAGTTTGTCAGAACTTGGCAATTAGGAAGCTAAAGAATTTTTCATCACGGTTTAGAACACTTTTCGCCTCTATTTAAAAACTTTTTCTTTTGAACTTTCAAAGAACCTTCTCTGGTCTCTTGTAAGATTTCTTTTATATTTCCAAACACTTTTATCAATTAAAAAATTTGAAATTTGTAGAATTTTGAACTTTGTATTTTCAAATATCGTATCAAATTCCTCCTGCAGAACACGACTAATTTGTTGACGTATTAGGCATATAGTTTCTTCGATTCAAAATTATTATACTTCAAAACATTTCATGTTTAATGAAAATAATTTCCACGTTCGATGGACTTTCTTAAGGATTCAACTACTTCCATTGTGTTCAAAAATTCTTGGAACGAACTGTTATAGCTTTCTTCTTCATCTACAACTTCTTTTCTTTTTAATTCTTTGGATAAAAAACTGTTTAAGTGAAATAGAGAATACTTCGAATTTTTCCAAAGTGCAAAATTTAATTTAATTAAAAATTTAAAACAATTTAAGCTCGCATAAGAACACGAATATTCTTATCGTTCATGAGGACCAATAATAAAGTTTTAATATTTTTATCACAAATCTTCTTAACATTCATTATTTAATTTCATTTAATTAGCCATACGAATTCAAATTTCAACACAACGACATTTCATGTGCAGACTACAGATGATTAACACGAGAAGACTTTCCATTTTTTAAATTCAGAATTACGATCATCTGTTTCTATTCTGTTTCATAATTTAAAAAATATTGCCTCAATACTTAAATATCATTCGTTTTAATTGCTACACCTTTGCCCTGTATAAAACTTCGTCAACTATATCTTTCGAACTAACAGATTATTTCTATTCATAGATATTTTATATTAAAATATTCCTTTAGCACTAAAATAAACAATTAAACAAAAATATATTTACCACATTTTCTCATGTGTACCAAGCTAATAAAATTATACTAAAACAGCCACAACTCCACAATCTGTTTAGGAACTCGACAAAGACTTCGTGCAACATTTAACGAACTGACACTAATTGCATTGACCTATTCTCAGTTTTAATCATATTTCAATCATCGTTGAATATCGTTACAAAATAAAATTATATTTAAAATCAATTTTAATCATACTGTATTACAATGTGGACTCACGTTATTAGTAGAAATTGTAAATATCTGAATGTGCGTTATCAAAGTAATACGTTAATAGGACGAAAAACTCGCGGAGGAAATGCACGGTGATTTCTGTACAGGGAAATTAAATCGTTATGCGACGCAAGACGTTGATTGAAATTACAAATCGATGGTTGATCGTTAATCGAAACGAATCCACGAATAAGAGAATCATCGGAGCATCGAGGACAAGGTTTTGTCGAATTCGTCAAATGCCGATAAAACGATTATACAGGGTGGTTGGTAACTGCTGGTACAAGCGGAAAGGGGGTGATTCTACGCGAAAAAAGAAGTCGAAAATATAGAATAAAAATTTTTCGTTCGAGGCTTTGTTTTCGAGAAAATCGACTTTGAATTTTCGCTCGGTACGCCTGCACTTTATCACGTCTCGTTATAACGGATCTCACTGTAGATCGTTGTCTCGATGGAAAAATTAAAAAAAAAATTTTTATTCTATATTTTCGACTTCTTTTTTCGCGTAGAATCACCTCCTTTCCGCTTGTATCACCAGTTACCAACGACCCTGTATATAATTCTTCTATTTAACGAAATAAAATCTTTTGAAACTATAGTGGAACATACAATTATTTGTATAATTATTTGATTATATTACTCGAATGACTATTAAGATCAATGAGGCACGTAATGTTCTTGGTTGAAATGTTAAGTTTACATTACGAAACACGATAAATGATAATTAAATTTTTAATTATTTCTTAGTTGAAACTAGTTTATACATACTTTACAATCTAAGAATATTCAATCTTAACGAACTTGTTAACGAATAGAAATGGGATCACAATTAATCGTTTATTCACCGTTTATAGCAACTTGGGCCTAATTGCTCATTAATCCGGCAGAATCCTAAGTGTCGTTAATACCAATTAGCTATCAGACCTCTAATTGATTTCATACTACTAATCAACAATTAACGGAAACCTAATTGCATCCAAGACGGATTAATTAATTACAAACGCATCACTTTAATGAATAAATTGTTAACATCTACAAGAAATATAATCCATTAGATTAGTGTACACGAGATATTATTTTCACACGCGTATTATTTTATTTTATCTTATTTTATTTTACTTTGTCAAAAGAAATTATTTCAATCATACATACTTGTGGGATAGTGTGACATCAGGGAAGGACGTGGCGCGAGGGGTAATTGTTTATTAGCATTGTCAAGATACGTTGACGTTGTCAAAGAGTGTTGCGAGCGTACCAAGGTATGTTTGGGAAAAAGGTGAGCATGGAAAACATCGTAATGAGAGTTGAGAGAGTCAGAGTTGAATTTATCGTCGTCGTGTGAAGATCGTTGTGTCGTTGTGTCGTAGAAATAGTGAGTAACGAATACGTGAAACGGGGTTTTATATTCGATTACGTGTGAGTGCAAACGATATTGTATTAATCATACTGTTACCTACAAACTAATAATGTAACATCCCTGCATTTGTCTATTTTATATCGCACCCAGTGTCGTACATTTTGTAATATTTTTCATCGAACCGGTACAATGTAATCGAGCGTTCATATTTAGGTCTAGACTGTAGAGGATAAAGCACGTAAACCGTCTCCATTACGCGTATCGTAGATTCGTCAGCCAACCGATTAATCACTGTCTAGTCGCGTCAAAGTCAGGTTTAATCACTTCGTGGTGTCTTCGTTGCACCGTCACTCCGCGAGACGAGCATCGGACACTGATTCGATATCGACCATCAGGCCTAGCGCGCCCACTGGATGGATTTACCTACTAACCTAAATATTTCAAATGTGCCTAAATCCGACGGATTTGTTTGCTCCGAGTTCACAGAGGAATGAAGCTTCTCTGCTCATTCTGTTCTCTTCGAAGGTATTCCAAACGTCCGACCGCTTTCCGCTGTTCCAGTTTAATCGTTATTTCAATATCATTCACAGAAACAGTGTTTTCAGCTTATTAGATATTAACAATACCGTTTCGTCAAGCTTTTTAACGCTAGAACTAACGATCTTTAATATGCACACTGGCTAACAGAAACGTTTCAACACTTATTAATGTTATATGAGACATTTTTACATTTTAGTACTGTAACACATAATTGTCATGATTATATTTTTACAGAGAATTTATTTGATGTTAAATGAATAATATAATAAAAAGAATACGATCCAGCCAACGAAACATACAGATACTAAATAAATTGCCAATAGGAATTGCTTTTAGTAAATCTGAAAATTATTTTCTCGTTTTATATTTATATGTCAGTTATTAACGAACAGAAATTGCAAGCCTGTATCGGTTTAGAGAACTAGAGAACGCGAAAAGGGTAGAAATTTACTATAATTGCACGTCTGTTGAATATTTAAAGTGCTATGAATATTAAATAATAGTATTAAAAGCTAGCATCTAAAACTTTGTTATTTGATGTCATGTATCATCGGCATATTCGCGTAACTTTTTTATGAGTTCCAACTTGAAAAATACATCGTAAAAGCTGGTGAAAGCAGAAATTTAATATTCGGGAAAGTTCGTATAAACGTTGAAACACTTTATCGTTGATGTTTAGAATTCAAGTTTCACGATTAGACTGAAAATTGATACTTCTATGAGCATAAGGGAAACAGGCCTGAATATAGATTTGTTTCACTTGTTAAATATCAAAACTTGTACTTTCGATATTTTATGTAATTTGCATATTACATTCCATTTTTTTCCACGACCATTCCATCCCTCCCGCCGATAAATTCCAAAGGCAAGGTAAAAACGTAATTAATCTCCGTGTCTAACTCAAACATACAATTTTATTCTCGTTTGCTCTTTCGTAATTGTGACAACGTACCATTGAGGATCAAAACTGCAGAGACTCTTTTCTTTTTTCATGCCATTCACGTGGCTTTTTTATCCGCGCTTCGTAGCCGAGCTGCGGTGGTCGCTGAAGGATTCTCCGTGTAATTCATAAGTTCCTTTTGTCTTCGTTGGCTCGTGACGGAAGTATTTTTAATTAGGCTCCTAGCTGCCGGTTGCCACGCCTCGCTATACGCAGCCAGCTTCTTCGACGAGAAGTGACACTGTTTCATGCTTACGCAACATTTGGATTTATTCGCGAGATTCGATTTTACCGCGTGTTCCTCTTTCACAGCGTTTCATGCTTATTATGCTAAGTCTGACTTACAAAAATTATCATTGTCAGGCACTATGAAACTTGCGGAGGAGCAATTCGATGATGGTTTCAGATGTAAAGTTGTCTCAAATATTCAGATTGAAATATGTAAGCGATTATGATGATATCAGGTTGTCCGAAAAGTTTCTTTCGTTTCATAAGGTGATAATAGACGAACAACTATTTTTGTTTTATATTATTTTATTGAATTAGGTATGATCCATTTCGTTATATTTCCATTACTATGGTCATGCATAATTCAATAAACTAATATAAAACAAAAAACATTGTGTATCTATTATTTCTTTATAAAACGAAAGAAATTTTTCGGACAACCTAATATATAGAAAGTGGTGGTGAATTGGCAAATTGGTGAATCGAAATGGTAAATGACACGCTATATTTCTACATGAATATTCAACGGTTTATTAGATGATTCCATCACATAATAACGATGAGTTGGTTAAATGTTTTGTTACCTCTTCGATCGGGGATTAAAGTTACTTTTTGGATATGAAAATAAAGGAATTTCTTACGGGAAGATAATATTGTTTTATTGTTATATATGTAATTGTTGACATTTGAGGATCGTTAAAAATTGTTTATTTTGGCAATTATAGAGCTGAAATAATAAATGATGTGATCTAATTGGCTGTGATCCCGATTATATTTCCCCGTAGATAGAAGATGTATTATGTATTGATGGGAAATAAATGTCAGACTCTTGTCACAATCCATAAGATACAGACATTAATTTATTATATCCATATCAATCAAAATGACACTTATTGAAACCTATAAACTTTTCTAACGGATCACAAGATTATTACCTAAGACTCTATAAGGTTTTCTAACTAGTCCCATTGCACCATGGATAGTGATAATATTTTGGGGTCGATATAAGTTACTTAATCTCACGTAGTAAGTGCGTTTTGCAAATTAATGCTCTTTATCGCGTAAAATACAAAATACAGATTATTAAATAAATAATATTCAATATTAATAATTATTAAATATTATTAAACAAATTAATTAATATATTTCATTCGGTTTATGTTGCGATAACTATAAACTGTTATATCTTCAATTTTTATACATTAACGCGATAAGAGAATAAGTTACAAAGCACGCTACTTAAAGCGTAGATTATATTCGCCGTAAAAACGATGGAAACCTAATTTATTCCTTTTTACAGCCGTACAATTATCGTAACAGAATGTTTTATTATATAAAAATCGAGAACTGTATCAACAAGCGTGGTAAGCTTAACTGTTCAACTCTGCATGTTTTCAATCAAATTTTACGCTATTCTATCTTGTTCTTCGTGTTGTATAAGAATTGACTAGGTTGGAGTGATTTTATAGTTACAGCATGAGGCTCAGCGTATTGCGGATCACCCACGATTCGGTGATATCAACTGAGTCTAGAAAATTGGGAAATATCAGAGCTACTAAATTTTTCAGAGGTTTTCACGAATATTGATCTCGCAGGAAAATTTTTTAATGCAGCTGTCCCAACGGATATTCCACGAAATATAAATCGTAGATATATCAATTCCTCGATAATTTATAACGTATGTAACGTCAAAGAATTAAATATTTACAATATAAAAATGATGTGATAGGTATCTTGATGTGACAATATTCGATATAATTCGTTTATTCGTTCTTTGATATTAACGAATTTCGACAATGGATTAATTAAGCGCTTAAATTTCGTTTTACTACGTTTTATTCGATTTCTAAAGAACTATTACCTTGGACGTTAAAACCGAACTTCCCACAGGATTCGCACCCTCCCACTTGATTCGTTCCCTCCGGAGTAACGATGCCTGTCCTATGTCCATCGGTGGACGGAAGTTCACTAACGGACAGAGTTTCCTCGAGGGTCTGAAACCTCGTATCGATTGCCGAGAACTGTTAAAAACTAATTTACTGTTCCCTAAAAATTCGGAATGTGTATGACACAAGTTTGACATTAAAACTATAGAAAAACTAAAAAGTACTCTATTATGAACTTTTTAACCAGAAATTCTTTTCTCCATCAAAATCCTTCTACGCGTGAAGAAATTAGTGTATCTATATCAGTTGGTACAAGTTTGATACAGAAAATACAGAAATTTTCTGTCTAATCGAAGTTCTTCTATTTTTGATAAAATAAATCTGTACGAGTACCAGATTGATATCAACAGCACAGAAAACTGCTAGATCATATTTTTTTTTTAACAGAAATTCCTTTTCCAGTTAAAATCCTGTTATTACGGAGAAAAATCAATTTTTTTAAAATTAAAACACACGGTTGACATTATTGACATTTTTGTCAAAAGTTTAATCTTGTATTTTTTGATAGCTTTTATTTCATTTTGTCGCCGTTGAAAAATAACAGACGATTTTAGAAATAAATATTTTACAAACACACGTTTCAAAGTAATCGAGAGATACATGAATAAAATGGACTTTGTAACTGAATTTTGTCGCAAGAAACAACATTCACGAAAAATATTTCACGAATGCCATATTTTTTTCTCGTGAAGGATCACCCTCTCTGCTTTCGACAGACGGGTACTTTTAAGAGAAGGACCAAGTTAATTTAATCTTTTTACCTCCGTCTTTGTACTTCTTTATGTATTTCGAAACTGCAAAATAAATTGACCACGTAAAGAAAAGTTGACGAATTTAATTAGAGCAATTCAAATTTTCAGCTTATTAAATAAAGCGTTCAAATCTATCGAGCATCGTTTAGAAATAATGGCCATTTGTTCTCGAAATATCGATATAAAAAACGTAGATTATACTTTGAATGAAAATATTCTAATAAAAAATTTGGATGTTTAAATAATAACACTACTACACAAGCACTGTTAATATTTTTATAAAATAATTATCGAATATATATTATTACAAAATTAGAATAAAATATTTTATCTCCGAAAGGAGAATTTTTGAAATTTTTGTTCGAATTAAAAGATCAGAAAGTGTTTGAGAACAAATTCTTAACAAACGTCAATGACGTAGTTTACAGAGGTTTAAACGGCCTGTATTTACTAAGTAATTATTTTAATTACTGTAATATATACAAACAATCTGTGTTATTTTAACGTAGTATTGAATATTTTTCAACTTAAATAATTAACTAAAATGTTCCTCTCTTCTTTTCTTGGTAAAAGGAAATTCTGATCAATAGAACACAAAATTAGATGTATTAAAAAAGTCTTATATATAAGTTTTATTATATGTACGTATGTAAACCTACAAAATTCGGATTTACGTAGGTCCTGTTCAAATAAAACATAGTACTTCATGCATATTAAAACAGCATGTATTGAAACAAATGTAGGTATTGAGACAATCAACACTAATTTACCTATTATTTGTACTAAGTAGGTATAAAACAGCGGAATACGTTGTATAAAAATGAGTAAAGTTGTTAAGGAAATCAGAGGATTTGGAAATACAAATAACTGACTTTATTTCACACACAACAGCTATACATCTATGTTACACTCTGAAGAACGTCTTGCACGCACGCTTGTCGCCAACCGACTCTTCCAGATGCTTCTTAACGACGACTAACGGTCCTTTGTCTCAACTCAGACCAGGACACCCTCTAACGCTTACACACACATTCACATGTACAGTGTAAATGTATCATCTTCCTAACAAAAGTATTTTCTTAGATATAACTACGAATGGCTGTAATTACTTTAAAAATTTCATTCCCTGTTCGTATATCTACCGAAAAATTCTGCGAGATAAGGGAAAGAGATACCTAGATCGATTAGGAAGATAAAACACATTAAAATCTCGAAAATTTCTCGAATGTTTCATTCAATTTAATGATACATTTAAATATTTCAATCGTAAAATATGAGTAGCTATTTTTAAAATTAGAGATATGGTACGTGTTGACACCTGTACACATGTATTACACATATCCGTACCTCAATTCTTGTATCTTCCAGTACACGGATACCTGTGTATTATTTCACGTGCATTTAACGTATCCGTATCTTGGTTCGTGTGATCTTTAACACATAGATATCTGAGAAAGTACAATAAACAAATTACTCAAGCAATTCAAAAGACACACCCACTCTGAGCTTTCCTCCGTAATCACACAAGAACGAACTTCACCTGTTCTCACCACGACAGAGCAGTCACTTCATCCCTCTAGACTTGTGCTCTAGACTATAGAGCAGTCGCTACACCTCTATACTTCTTCTGCAATATCAGGAAGGTCGATTCTACTTCTTCTCCAACATCAGGAGGGTCAATTCTACTTCTTCTCCTTGCGCTCTAGTCTATATCGAGTCTACATCAACAGAACAGTCCAAGTACCAGTCCAATCTCATCAGGGAGTCTATCAACTCGAGTCAAAGGACAGTGCAAGGAACAACAAGAATTTACAAGTCGAAAACAGTCGATCGACATGTGGCGGCACTCGACAACAAATACCGCCACTCGACACTAACTACTACCGGTAGCGCAGTGGTTAGCGCTTATTGTAAATAAACCTATTTGACATCCCCCTCCCCCGCCCCACCCCTATTATCCCCCCCCCAAAGGCATACATCGCCCAAAATGTAGACTACCGAAGAGTCCTGCTTTGCGACCAAGTTTCAGGACAAAAAAATCAACCAAAAACAAAATTACATAAAAGCTCCGCTCCCCAGCGGCTTAAATCCAAAGAATAGATTTAAAATCACAAAAAATGTAAAACGTCGACACATAATATAGTATGGCTACGTCGTACCGTCGCGTATCGGTACTTTTGCCTAACACACCTTATCGAAATTCATAGTTTATTGTGAATACCCAATATGTATTAAAAATTGTATCTTGGTAAATAAACTCTAAAAAAAAAAGCAGTGGTTAACGCCTTAGGTTACGAACGTTCGGGACCCGGGTTCGAACTCCGGCGCCCGTGTTCCGATTTTTCTTCCACGATACAAAAATGAGAAGAAAATACAGCAGGCACCACAGCAGCGACATTTACAGCCACACTACAATTATCACGGACAACACTTACCCCTCATATGTATATTTATTCGGAGCATTCTTACTTATTGTACCTTTATCGCAATCTCTTACGAACGACAAAATGGACCTGTAATTACGCAGGGAGGCTGGAACCTAAATCGTGAGGTAGCATTTCACAACATATTCTATGAGCAATTTTGAGAAAATGTTACGCCAAGAGAACTCGAACTTTGTCAAAGCTCATATTCATATAGGTTTCGTTTGATGCTAGAATTGAATCTTATTATTACGTTGCTACCTGGTTGCCAACCCAATAGTTGCTGCCCACAGTTATGTCCCGTGTGAACCGCTTCGTTAGATCGATGTTATGCTAAATCGCGACGTGAAATTGACACGGCAGTGACGCTGTCCCGTCCCGTGTGAACTGTTTCATGTACACCTATGCTATTCTAAAATGCGGCCATCCGGAGGAATTTCTGCCACCTTTACCTAATTGATTCGAGTCTTGCGTTCGTTCAAATATCGCATATCCTTTTACCGCCAGGTTAATGAGTGGACTTTTCTTCTGATCGGTGAAAATCACAATTAGCATGTATACTTTTTGGCATTTCCGCTTGAATCCTGCTAACTGCTCGGTCGATTCTAACAGGACCAGTCTCATTAGAGAGATGCATCCGACGACATTTCTCAGAAGTCGGAGAAATCAGTATTGTTTAAACATTTATAGGCATCGTTTGATCAGTCGAAACGATCAGGCCAGTCTCGCTTGAGATCAAATAATCCTGTATCACACTGAAGTTGTTGGATCATTCAAAATATATAGTAACCTGTTAATAACGGTGTTATCTTCAATAACTACCCTTATTATCCCACAAGAAATAAGGGATCGAACGATTTGTGGCGTCGATTAGTGAAATCGTAACGGGAATTTACGACTCCCGTTGGCGCGCTTCTGCGAGATCGCGTCTCTCTGCGAACGTGCGAATTTGCACAAGCATTGTGATACGAGCAACGAGCAACGTGTCGGTTCTTTCCGGACTACTATCGAAATACAAATCTGTGCCCTAGTGCAAGAAGTACTGAGTTTGCAAATAATTGTATACTCTACATAAAAAATTTCAAATTCTATCTAGAAATGACTATTATGGCATTTGTGAATTTTTCATTAAATAAGCTTCCTACGAAAAATACCGAAGTCAACATAAAAAGCACAAATAGCATACGTTTTAGTTTTCTCTTTTCTCATTAGAAAAGAAGTTTGAGACAGCAGAAACTTTTGTGTCCAGAAATTATTTGAACACAAATATTTTAACGTAACGTAAGTGCTAATATATCGACTTTAGAAATACCGACATTGGTACTTCTTGCACCAAGCCACAGAAACGTATCAATAGCAAATTGTAACTAAGATAGAACGGCAGAAACTTAGAAAACTATTTGAACCAATTTTATTCGTCACAGAACGACCAACCGCGTGCTTAAGACCCGAAAGACCATTCGTAATTCAGCTTGTATCCAGTTCGTAATCGAGCCTGCATGTAGACGACAGTCTTTCCTCGGGTTCACGGTGATTAATAATATTCTTTCACGTGCAAGAAAGCCCAGGGATTGTCATTCCTGCGCAAAGCTTGCCATTCAACGAGCAAGCATTCTGGGTGGTTCTTTCTGGAGCTGGCCGATTAGTTTCCGAGCACTTGCTCCTAAAATCGAATCTATCAAGCGTGACATCGAGCCCCATTGTTCTCGGCTCTGTGACGGAGCCAGCCCGTTGCCCATTAATCGTCCAAAATTTAATTAAGCACGACAAGAACGAGTCCTGGCACGCTCAGACCACTTACATAAGTCTCGTTCTATGGCCTGATGATGGGTTCGCGCTAATAAAGCGAACGATGCATTCGTTAACGTTTGGATCTTCGATGAAAATCGTATTATCATCGTTTCGGGCAACCATTAAAAGATCACTGAAGTGGTTACGAAGCCATTTTAGGCTACCCCTTGTTGCCTGGAAGTGTGTAAACTAGGCAAGATGATCGCAGTCTTGATTAAGGAATTTCGTGATGTTGTTGGTTGTCAAGTGGAGATTTGGCGGCTGATAGGGATGATGATATATTTAAACAGATCTTTCCAGTTCCTCCTAAATATATTACATTTTTTTTAGTATCTTTTATGGGCCGAAATGAGAATAAGAGGGATAAATATAGGTCAACAAGTATGAAGAAAAAGGGTAATGAACATCGAGTTAGTGCGGTTTAAATGTAAAACACATTGACAATCGACGTAACCACTGTAAGACATTTTTTCTACCGATTCTAAATTTTTTCCTTATTTGTTCAATTACTGTAACAACAGCATTTAGCCGAATTCAGTATTTTGATATTTAGCAAAATTTCATAACAATTTTCTTTAAATCTTAGAAAATACAATGGATTTCGGAATCATTTCCACAAAAGGTACTCTATTTCTCAACAATTTCAACAAAAATATCGAATAAAGCGCAGGTAATTGTTTGTTAAAAAGCAGTGGAAGATTCTTTGGAAATGGCCATATTGGTGGGTAGCTCATAATCAGTTCTATTTAACTTTTGATACAGGTTAATTTTCTATAACTTACTATGCAGTGAAGGTATAAAGTAAATAATTCTTATTGTTATTATTGAGAAAATAGAAAGTATATTTAACATGATGAAAAAGGGGAAAATCCGTTGAACATGAATATCCGTTATTTAGTAAATCATTATTAAATAAATCCGTTATTTATCGTTAAAAAGATTTAACATATATATCTCTTTACTTTACTTTCATATTTCTTTATTGTAATATGAAGAAAAAGTTTAAAAACTTTTTCACGCCGCCGTATAACGAAATAGGTCTACTACCAAAGATGCTACGAACTTCCCAAACCAACAAATATCTATTAATTTATAAGCAAAATTAATAGTTAAATAATCTTTAAAAATAAAGTTATATTCATGTATAATTTTGTAGCTATTGTATTATCTCAAGACGTTTACTGTTCTTGTCGATAATCACAACATTGATAGCGGTGAAACAAATTAGAAGCAAATTTTTACAAGTTGCTTTCAATTAATCATACATTTTTCGCGTCATTTCTTCATACGTATTAATTCTTGTTCGATATATGTATGCACTTTATGTTTCAAAGTTCTCTATAAAAGTTTAATAATAGCGTTCGAAACTCTAACGATAAGAATAAAGTTTAATAGTATTCGCACAATTATCTATTTATAACAAGATATATTTTATGTACATGTGCAATTACAAAATTACATTATAATACTACATTATAATATAATATATGTAATATCGTGATATAATATATTTACAAGGAATGGATGATACAGATGTTGATTTGACAGAAAAGACGATTGTAGTTCAACCTGAACTATTCACACCAAACATACAGAAAACAGCACAATTAAATAATTAGATAACGACTCGACTTTTTACAAAATGCAATCAACACTCTCTCGGTAACGCCACTCGCAAACTCTGATTGTTGATTCCCCCTCTTTTCCCGTCGCTTGGCAACCGCTCGTGGGCAAGATCACGTAGGCCTACTCTTTCCAAAACTACGCGATGGAAAACAAACGCCTAACGCCTCGGCTCTCGCGACATTTCACGCGGTTCACCCGCCAACTCCCAGGCCTCTCACTCACGATACTACATATATGTACAGTAGGTACATAATCAGTCTATATGATTTTACTTTGGGCTATGTCTATTCTTTGCTTCATTCATCATACTTGATCATTGTGCTTTTGTTCTAAAATGGTTCCACAGTTTTCTATACCTTTGTAAAATTTTCTTCTCTTTCTTGTCCTAAATTCTTTCTTACTAGATTTCTATAGATATTTTCAATTTTTTTGTTCTTTTGTCTCGTCATATTCAAGGATCTTTCTTTCATCCGCGGAATACTGACAAACGTATGTATAGGTACACGTGGTGCACAGGTTGGCCGGAGAGTAAATGGATTTTTTCTTAATTTCCTTTTCCGATACTTTCACCGCTTCTATCTTTATCAATCCTCTCTGGTCGTCCAGTGCCGAAAGCGTACTTAAAGTCAGCAATTTTTCTTTATTTCAATGTTACTGAATCCACATAGAAGTCGTACTCTTTTATTCTTTACTATTTTTAAACATATAAAATGAGGTTAAAAAGTATAGCTGTTAATTTCTACACTCGTTTTCTGTTTAACACGTTGACTGCCACGTAACCCATATTCGGGTGTCGCTTATTTCACTACTTGCGAAGGATCGTCGTAGGTATTTGAAAAGATATTCCATAATAATAAATTGTTAATTAACAATTAATTGTAATAATAGCTGAATTGTTATAAAATAAAAATACGAAAATGGTTTATTAAAAAAATTATTTAGAACGTAAAACTTTAAAGCATTCTATGCATAGCTGAGGTTGGTCGGGACAATTTGGACAATAAGTTGTTGTTTTCTTCGAATTCTTTCGTGCCTTTGTTCGGTCCATTCCACGTCTTTTATTTGCATAACATAGTTTGCACGCGCGTCTAACGCTTCTTCCGGAATCGTTTTTCAGAACGGCGATATTATGCCGTCTCCGTGGAAGACAAGGATTTTTTGTATTTTCAGACAACCTTAATAATTTTGCAACTAATAATTGTCTAAATATTCTAATATTTGTATTTTTCCTTGTTGCAATTTTGTAAACCGTCAAAGCGTTTACAACAGAAATTGCCAGAAAGAATCGAACGCCAAGTTTTCTGTACCATTTGATTCCTTTTCTAATTGTGGTGGCATAAGAAGCCATTTGGTCGGAATAATCTACACCACGCTTTCCTTCGTTATATTCAACAGCAGCTAGTGGTTTTAATGTTGCGAACAAACGAAACGAAAGATCATTCTTGAGACCACCGCTTGAGCGACTCGCATTACTAAAATATCGATGGGAGCACCTAGCAGAGAACGCTTGGTACTGCTGTACGCGTGGCCTGACGGAGATTTCTTTGAAAACACGCGTGCCAGTCAACGTGTTAATATTGTAATTAATATTATTCATTAATAAATTCTTGCACAACAGGATCCAATTCTACGTTATAATATTTTGAATTCGTTGTTGAATTGGTCCGAATATCTACGAAAATATGTATATAACGAAATTCTAACTTTGATCTTGTTGTGAGGGTGAAGGAAGTGTTCATTAAACATTTGTTGTAACATTACATTTCTTTCTTGATACAAGAGATTAATTTAGTTCTTGCTAAATTATCACAAGTAACTGAAAACACATCGCGAATTCAAGTGGTCATCTTATATAATACAGTTTGACATTAGAATAACCGACCTGTGATATGTACTTAGATACACTGTGTACAGATGATCTTAATTAAAATGAAATAATGAAATTAAATATACGTAGATGTATGTATGTATATAAAATTATTTTTCTACTTCGATGAAAATTGCCATTAATTTTGTCAATAATATTTGCTTATTTTTATTTAAAATCATTTCATCATTTTTACGGGTTGAGTAGTTCTAGCGTTGATTATAATACACGCAATATTTAAAAGCTCCTTTAAATTGTCGTTAAATTGCAAAAGGTACTAAGTAATCGTTTAAAGTAATTCATCAGAGATTTATCGAAATTCCCAGTCTCAGCAATAGAACTAGATTCTCGTTCGAATCCCGGTATACACTACTGATACATTCTGGGAAGATTCTTCCGAAGCCATATATCCTTTTGAGGTCTGTATTTTCCATAGGAACACGGACTTGGTTTGGAAAACTCGACCACAGATAATAATTCCGCTAGCCGATATCGACATAAAGAACCGTGTTCTGTATTCCGAACGAGTGAGCCGACGCTTTTCTCAACGCGTTATCGATGAAACGAATCCATAAAACGCTGCGAGAAACGAACCTCCCATCACCGTACTGCCGATAAATAACATTTTGAAATTTCCTGTATCCAACGAGAAAGCTTCCAGCGACGCGGAACTAACAGACGCATCGCCATTCTCGTTGGAATTAATAAATATCTTTTTCATTCCTCGCTGTTATGTCTCAACGCTGTTATGCGCATACATTCATCGAAACTATCCCTGAAAACGTAAATCTATAGAGAAATTTACTTTCTGACTTGGATCGTTAAAAGCAGTCTGTTATTAAGATATATGTACAGGGTGTATAAAAAGTAAGTGTAAAAACTACCGTAGCGTGGGTCTGCACCTTTGGATCGGCGGAGATTCGTAAAAAACTTCCTGCAAAATTGACCTTAAACGCGATTTTCAAAGTCAATTTTTTTCATTGAAAAGTGGAATAAAAGTCTCATAGGAACCATGGGTTGCAAATAACTCGATTCCCTGGGAAAAAATGTTAAAGTTTAAATAATTCTTAAACTGGATTTATTCACAATGCGTTTACATTCTGCAGTCAGATGCAGAGAGAACAGCGTTTATTGTTGAACGTAGGCGCCCCAGATCTACCATTATATATCTCGTTTCTTCCTTTCTTTCTTTCTTTCTTTCTTCTTTTTTCTTTTCCTTTTAATTTATATAAACAGTCATTTTCCACGTTTCCGCCATGTTTCTCTTCAAGATTACGTATTAATTTTGCATGGTAAAAATCACATTTAATCGGACGTTATAACTGTTTAACGGATGTAATCTGTTCGCTTACTATAAATAATATACTATAAATAATTACTATAAATAATTTTACTATAACTATAAATAATTTTCTCCCTCGAAGAAAACATTCCATTGGAATCAAATGTCGTAAGAAGCAGGCACGTAAGCAGCAAATCTGCATCCTATGCACGGTGATCCAAAAAACTTCGTGGAGTAGCATAGTCATTAGGTTGGAGTGTTCGAATGCGGCGAATTTTGTAAAGTCGTAAGTTTTCTTTTCGAATTATTCGTCGCGCTATCATGCGATTAATTATCACTCGATGGACAATTGTATGTGTAGCGGCACAGGAGCC
This sequence comes from Bombus flavifrons, assembly GCF_040668555.2. Taxonomy (NCBI): domain Eukaryota; kingdom Metazoa; phylum Arthropoda; class Insecta; order Hymenoptera; family Apidae; genus Bombus; species Bombus flavifrons. The sequence continues at coordinate 2,909,068 of NC_138442.1, forward strand.
AAAGAACGACGACGAGTCGAGAGCGACTGGTGCTGTTGTTTTGCCTCAGGACATTGACTTAGCCTTGACGCATGAAACATAACGACAAATAAACTCCGGGCAAAAACAATGTCACCGCTACGTGCAACCGTCGAATCAAGACGAATTTCAATTTTCCGATTTTCCCCCGACCAGTATAAATAAACGAACACGATCGCAAACGAAAGTACATATCGAGTATCTAACAGCATCGAGAGTATTTCCGAGTATCTTACGAGCGTCTATCAAGTTACGCGACGAGCCTTTACGAGTATTTATTCCGCGATTTTATTTTGCGATTTATACTTCGTACCAACGACTCACGTTTACGGCTGTGTATTAATTTATCGATTTAAATATATTCGACGGTTACAACAACGAGTAATCTCGACATTAATTCTCACGCACGTACATCCTCTTCACATAAACCTCTACATATGTAAGTCCAACAGTGGATAAGTACGAGAAAAGGCGGTAATTAACCTATCCTTCTTTACGCCAATTTATGCAAGTTCGAGCTGCATTCAGACGTCACGATATTAATTCTTAATCACCAAATTGTTAACATAGTTGCTGAAAATCGAAGCGTCACGGAATGTCTTCTGCACGTAGAGATGTTCCATTATTCCTGTATTTTGATATATTTCACGAGCCAATCCGTAGTTTCCTGTTGCTTGCTAAATAGCACGCTATGTTTTCATTCAAATGTGAATATAAATGCAAACACATTGTGAATAATTCGAGTTTAAGAATTATTAAAACTTTGATATTTTTTCCGAGAGAGCAGGTCATTTGCGACTAGTAATTCCTGTAATACTTTTGTTCTTCGTGATGAGTAAAATACGTTGCAATGAAAAAACTGACCTTGAAAATCAAGGTGAATTTCGCACGCTTGTTTTTACAAATTTCCACTGATCCAAAGATGTAGAATCATGATACTGTTAAGGTATAGAGAGGATTCGGAAATACAAATAGTTTACTTTGTTTACACACAACAGCTACACATACACAGGGTGGTTGATAACTGTTGGTACAAGCGGAAAGGGGGTGATTCTACGCGAAAAAAGAAGTCGAAAATATAGAATAAACTTTTTTTTATTTTTTTTTTTAATTTTTCCATCGAGACAACGATCTACATTGAGATCCGTTATAACGTACCGTACGCGTACCGAGCGAAAATTCAAAGTCGATTTTCTCGAAAACAAAGCCTCAAACGAAAAATTTTTGTTCTATATTTTCGACTTCTTTTTTCGCGTAGAATCACCCCCTTTCCGCTTGTACCACCAGTTACCAACCACCCTGTATGTTAAATGTAAATTAATAAAGAGTACGTTTCCGTATTGTATCTAGACCTTTCCAAAGTTAACGCGACTGACGATTAATATTTACGTGTCTACTACTACTTTATTTATATTACTACTACTACTACTACTACTACTACTACTACTACTACTACTACTACTACTACTACTACTAGTACTACTACTACTACTACTACTACTATTACCACTACTATTATTATTATTATTATTATTATTATATTCTAGATCGACGTATTTTGCATAAAAATCCAGTATTTGATAATCTCGCACAATTTCCGAAATTTTATGTGATCTTAATATAGTCTTTATGTAACTTTCATCGATTTCTAGAATTTTACAGAAACACCAACAACAATCCGTAGCATGATTTCACGAACTTTATGAAGTTTTAAAACGCTTGAATGTTTTAAGAGTTATGGAACTTTCGACTTTGAATGTTTGATAGGTTTAAAGGTAAACTAGAATGCAAAAAAGTGGGTGAAAATTCCGACTCCGGATTTTATTGACGTGGTATATTTCCTTACCCTCTCTTTTTCTTTTTTTGCAAGATCTAGAACATCATTTTCGAATTCGACTTATTGCATGAAATATGAAATTCTACATCTGTTGTGATATACGATCGAGATTACGTACTCGTACTATTCGCTTAACTCGAACTTTGATAAAATGAAAGAAAAAAAGGAAGAAAAGTCGATACCTAAATTAGAGTAATCTTGTTTTAAGAAAACATGTTGAGCAGATTTATATAATTTACGACTTTATTATCTACACATCTACTTTACACAGGCATTCCACATCTTCCTTGCTCCAACTCCCCTGCGTGCAGAAACATCAAAGTAGCCGTGTGTCTTCCAGATACAAATTTTCAATTTATTAACGATTTGATAATATCAAGTCAATTTTATGTCGGGAAATTTTGTTTTGAAAATTATTGTTTCGATCGAATAAAGGTTCTATAATATTTAACTTGAACAACAAATTACTTGCCATTCGGAGTTACAATAGTTTATTTCAATGCACAGTTAGTTATTAACTATTAAAAAAGTCGTAAAGCAATAGGTTTTTCCTAATCTCGATAATAATCTCTTACTCAACTATTACTCTATCTTCTCTTCAAATTTACATGAAAAGATCATCACTCACGAAATACTAATCCAATCTTCACTGTTATCACACAATACACTACATATAATATGGAAATATACTATAAAAAATACAATTAAAATATACTATACATATTGCCATAATACACAACATATCACGAATATTTTGCCATTTTTGTTACTGTAAAGACGATGTTCAATACAAATAATATAAAAATAGTTTAAAATTATGCACTACACGTATTTAGCTATGGATCAGCTTCTCTTAATAAAAAGTATAATCGTAGAAGTATAAAAAGAAAGAGATGTAAATCAAGATCGTTATAGCATCTAATTTTATTCATAATAACTGTCCCTACTATATTTCTTTATTTATCTTACTGCGATCTTCAAATTTTGTGTCTCAATTCCGCTTTCATTAGCGAGAAAAGAACTTTTAATGTTTCTAAAAAATCTTCAGTACACGATTCAAATGATAGAAAAATACGATTCAGTCGAAAGTGACGCAAGAATTCAGAAGATTTCAATCAAAGAAACTTTATCAACCTTTTTACGAACCATTTATCGTTTTATTTGAGCAAAAGCGTCCTATGACGTTCCAAAAAAATTCAAGTCTGAGACACAATTCCATTAATCAGAACGATTCTGTCGGATGATGTATCACAAATGTCTACCGAAACGTTGTGAGATTTCGCGGAGTTTCAGGCTTAAGCTCAAGAGATTTTGGATCGTTGGAAGTCCCACCGCCAGATTCGGGTCAAAATTAATGTAGCTTCGAGATACATCGGCATTCTGCTTCGATAGGGAACAGGAATGAAAACGTGACCTCACGATGTTCTGAGAGCACGCATCGAAAACGGCACGTAACTCGTTGGCCAACATTCAACGCCGTCCTTAAGCTTAGTTCACACCAAGAGACCATCTCAATACGTGACTACGACGTAATTGGAAATACTCATCAGACTTTAAGGTAAGTTTATTCATCATCGTATAACCACTTCGAGTGTTCCTCGAAGTTCGGCCCTCGAAGTGTTCCTAATTTCACTTGAAAACAGTTCTTACGAATCAGTTCCCTCTGGACAACAGGATTTGTGGACAACAACATTGATGGACAAGTTTCCTTTCTAGCATGCTTAAGTTCGTGCAAAAAGTGTGAAATGTTTATACGGTGATTGAATATTGTTAATTCACGAATGGTTACGGAGGTTTTTCACTGGAATCGGGAAAATGGTCTCTAGGCGTCGATCTGAATTCTGATTTAAAGAAACGATTATTTTATCGTTAAATGAATCTTAAATATCATAGAATAAATTGTGCTCTACTTATATTTAGTATATGATATATTGATAGGTATGATGATCAAGACTAGGTTCCATTTTTTCATTATGAATTTTTCCCTTTTTTCATATCCTCAAAATTATATTAACAGATGTTTATATTTTAGACAATACAAAATATACATAATCCTACAAAGTATTTGTTTTTCGCAATTGATTAGCAGATGATAGATTATTATTAGAAGCTGGTTAAACATTAATTGCTTCAAAACTAGCAACAGATTCCAAAACTAATTAATCGTGGAGTTATTCTTTGGCATAAGCTATATCTGACATTCATAAGTGAAACTTTTGAATTACAAATTCGTTAATGACTTTATCCTCATGTTACTATTCACTACTAATTAAATCTGATAATTATAGATCTTATTACAATAATCAGACAATCAGTGGATTGCGTAAAAACTATGTGACGTTATTATACCATAATTTTTAATATAACTTTTATAAAATTTGTAAAAATGTATAAGATTAATAAATATTATACCGAATATTCCTTTTGAATAATACATTTTTTATAAACGCTAATTATTAGGAAAATACGTGGTTCAGATTAACAATTATTCGTCATGTACAGATAACGGTGTAATTAGAGAAAAGCGTAATTTATTTCATGAAGTTAATCGTTCTTTGTTTTCCAATGTGCATATACATACATATATGGTGCGAAGAACACAAAAGGACGAGTTTTATGAATTTTATATTCATCATATGCATTCGTTTTCACTTATTATTGTTTTATTATTCTCAAAAAGAACTTTGAAAAGATCTTTGAAAATAATTTACTTATCGTTTCTAATATAATGTGTCATTTTTTAATACGGTTCAGAGTATCATCAAATTTTTGTTCTTACTCGTATAACCAAGTCTAGAGCTACGAATACTTAACTTTTAACTCGACATAGTGCTGAAATACTTGTTGCATCACTAATAGGGTAAACAACGGGTTAACGATGGTTTAGTAATCATAACAGATGAGGTAGAACAGTTTAATCTACTTAATTCTTACGTCTTACGATACGTTGCAATATTTTAACTACATAACGTTAGTGTATTAATAATTGTAGATGGTATTTTAGAAGAGCAGCGTCAATGATTCACATTGAGAACATTCGAATAGTTTGTTATATTAAGCAAGATATTCCTCTTTAATATTTTATTAAAACCGTTTTTCTTCAAGTAATTTGCGTTTTTAGAAATCTAAATCTTTCTATGTTATATATAATTCTTTTATTTAACGAAATAAAATCTTTTGAAACTATAGTGGAACATACAATTATTTGTATAATTATTTGATTATATTACTCGAATGACTATTAAGATCAATGAGGCACGTAATGTTCTTGGTTGAAATGTTAAGTTTACATTACGAAACACGATAAATGATAATTAAATTTTTAATTATTTCTTAGTTGAAACTAGTTTATACATACTTTACAATCTAAGAATATTCAAACTTAACGAACTTGTTAACGAATAGAAATGGGATCACAATTAATCGTTTATTCACCGTTTATAGCAACTTGGGCCTAATTGCTCATTAATCCGGCAGAATCCTAAGTGTCGTTAATACCAATTAGCTATCAGACCTCTAATTGATTTCATACTACTAATCAACAATTAACGGAAACCTAATTGCATCCAAGACGGATTAATTAATTACAACCGCATCACTTTAATGAATAAATTGTTAACATCTACAAGAAATATAATCCATTAGATTAGTGTACACGAGATATTATTTTCACACGCGTATTATTTTATTTTATCTTATTTTATTTTACTTTGTCAAAAGAAATTATTTCAATCATACATACTTGTGGGATAGTGTGACATCAGGGAAGGACGTGGCGCGAGGGGTAATTGTTTATTAGCATTGTCAAGATACGTTGACGTTGTCAAAGCGTGTTGCAAGCGTACCAAGGTATGTTTGGGAAAAAGGTGAGCATGGAAAACATCGTAACGAGAGTTGAGAGAGTCAGAGTTGAATTTATCGTCGTCGTATGAAGATCGTTGTGTCGTTGTGTCGTAGAAGTAGTGAGTAACGAATACGTGAAACGGGGTTTTATATTCGATTACGTGTGAGTGCAAACGATATTGTATTAATCATACTGTTATCTACAAACTAATAATATAACATTCCTACATACTTTAAAAATATCATATATCAAATCAAAGTAATTTCCATATAATTCTATACATTTTCCTCAATGATTAAATATTTTGATATTATACGGGTTAATAAAAATATTCGATTCTAGAAATCAAATATTTTTCGTTCTTGTAGTTCATGAGTTTAGAGTTTAGATATACATACATACATACATATATATATACATAAAATACATACAACTGTATATATGTACATATAGTTAGCCCTTCGAATAATAAATATACATAGCATACATACATGAGAATTTTCGTAGGTAATTTTACGACATACGCTTTTAAAAATTGAAACCATGCTTTCATTTTCTATGTTTATCGCATTCTTAATAGCCGAGCGTGTCATAAACATGTGTATTTCCCAAGAGCGATTCTGATTCCAGACGAGCGATTTGCGGCAACGGTACCGCTGCGTTTGCGCGTTCAATTTTTCTTCTAGTTCGCACGTGCGGTTTGCGTTCATTTTCCGCCACGCGTTTTGTGTTTGCTTTCAAATTGAATATTTGCTCAGTTTCAATTCAGTGGTGGGAGCGGCCGTCCACAACAAACGTTATAAAGAATATGTGTTTCCCTTATATGAATTATTTAAGATTATATCACTTTACTTAAAAAAGGAGATATTGCGCACACTTCACTCCTGCTAGTCTTCTCAAACCAACATTTACTTCTATATTTATCGATTTGAGAGAATATACAATGACGTTTTTAACATTTCTTGCATAATCGAATATTCTTTTGACAAATTAAATGCAAAAATTAATGAAAATTTGATGTCTCAGAACGCTGTTATGGTCCTTGCTATTCCACCAGTAAAAATGATTACTGAACATTGAGATAAGAGTGTTGTTCCTTAAAACATTCTAACTCAAACAATAAAACAAAATAAATAAAGGAAGAAATATCATTGTAGATAAATATTTTTAAATATGCATTAATTGTAAACTAATTAATGTATTTGCAAGTGATAGAGATCTGGTTTGTGAGTAGAGTGGATGGTGGATACAAGTTTGTGTCATGGTTTGATGTCACATAGGAGTGAGTGTATGTGTTTCGTGTGAGTATTGTGTATGCTAATAATTATTCGCGTTAAAGTGCAGGTACTATGGCTGAAACTGATGCCGAGGCTTGTTATATTGTTCCCTAATTGTACTTAATAATTTCAACATCTCATTTCTAAATTCAAGTTAGACGTTAATATTGAAGATTTTCAGCATTGAAATGACAGACTGGCAAAATGCCACATCATTTAACATTTGAATCGCCGTTCACTTGTCATATTACAAGTTTTTAAAGTCAACATACCTACAAATGCGTGGCGGCACTCGACAACAAATACCGCCATTTGACACTAACTAAAACCGGACAAAGGTAGCGCAGTGGTTAACGCCTTAGGTTACGAACGTTCGGGACCCGGGTTCGAATTCCGGCGCCCGTGTTCCGATTTTTCTTCCACGATACAAAAATGAGAAGAAAATACAGCAGGTACCCCAGCTGCGACATTTACAGCCAGCAGCCTACAATTATCACTGACAACACTTACACCTCATATGTATATTTATTCGGAGCATTCTTACTTATTGTACCTTTATCGCAATCTCTTACGAACGACAAAATGGACCTGTAATTACGCAGGGAGGCTGGAACCTAAATCGTGAGGTAGCATTTCACAACATATTCTATGAGCAAGTTTGAGAAAATGTTACGCCAAGAGAACTCGAACTTTGTCAAAGCTCATATTCATATAGGTTTCGTTTGATGCTAGAATTGAATCTTATTATTACGTTGCTACCTGGTTGCCAACCCAATAGTTGCTGCCCAAAGTTATGTCCCGTGTGAACCGCTTCGTTAGATCGATGTTATGCTAAATCGCGACGTGAAATTGACACGGCAGTGACGCTGTCCCGTCCCGTGTGAACTGTTTCATGTACACCTATGCTATTCTAAAATGCGGCCATCCGGAGGAATTTCTGTCACCTTTACCTAATTGATTCGAATCTTGCGTTCGTTCAAATATCGCATATCCTTTTACCGCCAGGTTAATGAGTGGACTTTTCTTCTGATCGGTGAAAACCACAATTAGCATGTATACTTTTTGGCATTTCCGCTTGAATCCTGCTAACTGCTCGGTCGATTCTAACAGGACCAGTCTCATTAGAGAGATGCATCCGACGACATTTCTCAGAAGTCGGAGAAATCAGTATTGTTTAAACATTTATAGGCATCGTTTGATCAGTCGAACGATCAGACCAGTCTCGCTTGAGCTTTCCATTCGTAAACATCTGTCAACGGTCCGAGAGAGCAGTCTCGTCCGGGCTTTTCGAACGTATTCGTCTTCTTCAAGCAGTCGTGGAGCAAGAGTCGTTTGATTTCTCATCAGTCGGAAAGTATAAGTTTCATTAAAGTTTCTAAACCGTTCGTTTTGTCTCGGCAATTACAGGCAAGAAACGTTCGAAAGCTCGTCATTAGGAAAAGTATGTCCCTTGTATTGTTTGTCAGTCTACGAGTATCGTTTATTTATCAAACGTACACGCACATACAAATAAAAACAATAAATCTTATAGTTTATTATGATGCAATTTTCTCCAAATTATAAAGTTTGGACTATGAGCTCAATTGAGTCGCTAATAGTGGTTGATGCGAGTGTAGATACTCCATTGAAAAGAATAAATAAATAAGTATATAAACGCAGAAAAAAGAAGAAATCAGATATTTTTCGAATACTGTTTTTACATCCTCTTTTTGGAAACAATTGATTCGTTGAAATATTCTCTAGGTATTTAGAGGAAATCCAATGAGAGATCACGGAAACCAGAAGAGATTGTGGCAAAGTTCCACGCTGTAATCCTCCAAGCTTTTGCGTTATCATTTTCGATACGTGAGATCATGCGTTATGCAGGATTAGCTTCCATTTGTCCAATAAATTGCGTGTTATTTCTATATTAATTCCAAATGCAAACCATCTATTATTTGCATCAACATTTGCAAATGTGCTTGGTATATAATTCTAGTCTCAGATTGTAGGAATTATGTTCTTCAGATAAAGTGGTTTTGGTGTTTTGAATATTCATGTTTTATTAATCTTTTGTCATTTCTAACTCCCTTTTATCATAAAAGATCCACTTTTGGTTAAAAACGATGATATATTCTAAAAATGGATGCTACCTGCTTCTTTTTTTTTTTGAAGAATCGCCATTTGTCTAAACTTATGTTTATCACTTAACTGATGTTGAATCCACTTGTCAACTTTCTTTGCTTCTGCCAGTTTTAACTCGAGTAACGAACAATACTAGAATACATTACCTTCATCCGAAATGATATTTTTCTTGCTCTGTGTCGGGGATAATTTTCAGTAATATTTCTTGGAACATTGTCAACATCTTTTAACTGTTCCCTTGGTGTATTCCGTAATGAAAGATCATCCTGAGTTTGATGAATAAACGTTGAACTACTCTAACATTTATCTTACCCCTAAAGAAAACGTAAGCTTCGATATAATTCGATATAAATTTCTTCAAATGCTAAATTTATGTCGTCTACTATCTTTGCTACATTTTTTCCAAGTTGGATTAATATAAAGACACTATACGAATATTTTAATTTTTGGTAGCGAATAATAAAGAAGTTCAAGTATTTTTCTTATAATTCTTAAAAGCATTTAATATGTTACGATATGTTTCTTTTTAATGCGATCGACGCTAGAAGAAAATCTAATGGATGGTGTTAACCTGTGTTTATATTTTGGGGTAGATTGCGCATTTTTATACAAATATAAATATTTACGCACAGAAGTATCAAATTTTATGAAAATTATAGTGAATTTATTAAAAATTATGACGAGTACTCTACGTTGAATACTCTATGTATATTTCTGTATTATATGCATTCTTCACATGTTTTTATTTTCAAATTTTACGTAAATGCTTAAAAGTTCGTACCATCATATAATACATCGTTTTAAATTCCTAACGTATTGAAAAGCTGACTGACTATAATAGCTGACTAACAAAATTGTCAGGTAATGTCAGGTAAACAAAAATGTCCATCTGTTTTGTCTTGATTACTTTTGACTTACGCCGCGTGATTTCTTACTTAGTACCGTATATATCATTTTTTTTAGAAATGATTTAAAAACAGAAGACAGAAAACTTAGATGCGAAAGTAGTAATAAAGATTATAGATGCCTTTTGTCAATAAAATGAAATCAATTAAACTAAAAATAAATATGAGTGATAAATATGACTATTGTAAAATACACATAAAAAGGAAAGTATGTAAAATAACTTCAAATTCATTTACTCAATATGAGTTACAAATTTTGTAGTTGTGATGTGGTAAGGGACTGAGAATTCTTGAATATAAATAAATTAGATTCATAGTTTGCCCATGAAGTTAGAGATATCATCTTTCTCTGTCACGCAAATATAGTACAATTTAACGTTTTTAAGAGCTCTAATCTACGCTCTAATCTAATTCTCAGTCTAATCATAACACTTTTTAATCTCTTGAAGTTAATTTTATTTACTGCCATATGTATACGTCTATTATGCGACTGTGTAACATCTAACAATAATATTTATTAATGTATCAACTATTTGTAATTATTTGTATTTATTAATTAATGTATACTGTAACACGAATTTTTCAAATCACAGTAAACTGTCTCTTGTAAATGTTTTTAGAAATTTGCGAGCCAAGTGGGCGGAAACTGTAAATAGGGTGAATAGAATTACAGTGCGTACCTAAATTTTGCATACGACCGGCAGCAGCACCCTGTTGCTCATCAAGCGTATAATGCGCGAGATTGTCGCATATATTTCTAATTTCGTGGAAACTGGCTTATCCTAAAGTCAGAAACTGACAAAATGCGGCCAAAGCCTGGCTTTCGCATGAATTTTCGATAAATCAATTAACACGCAAGAGCGAATCTTAATTCCTTGAACCGTGATGTGCATGCAACAATGTCCTCTCAACTGTAATTAAATTATAGTTATATTAAATAGATGACATTATTGTATAAATGTATGATATTGTAATCATATGTATGCAGATAATGATACAACAGATTTATAGTCATAGCGATGTTTCTCATTCAAAATCAATTTCTAATGATAAAACGTGATGAATTTTGAGCTTTAGTTTTAAACTATGTATTTGTGTTTCTGAACATGTTTCCTATAAAATATGATACAATAATAAGTTAATCTTGCACGATTAACTAATATTATTAGTATAAAGTTACGAGTCATAATCAATGTCATGAAAAATCTCCATTTTTCCGTATAACAGCAACGAGCTCGGTAATAGAATTAGTGAAACTATACATACATGTAATTTTTATAAATAATAACTAATTATCTTATTTGGTGTAAAATTGTGAAATTATGAAAAGGATGTTTATAATCCATAATTTGCAATTTGCCAAGCTACTAATAGTATTAGTTAATAAATTATTATGCAAGAGTGCTCTGGAACTTGGAAAAAGGAAAAAGCTGATCAACAAGGAAAAGCTAAACAAACATTAATTAGACAATCCCTTATCAATTTATAACTACTTACAGATATCACAATTTTACAGCGTTGAGTCCACGTTGGAATAAAAGGGAAAGGTAGATTTAAACACAGAAATATTTTCACGGAACTAGCACCTTTTATTTTAGTACAACGCGATGATTTCTACCATTCATCAAATTGTTTCATTTTTCTGAAAATGTTTCATTTTCTTCAACGCTATGATCTTCTACGTATTTTTTGTGCGGCTGTAACATATTCGTTTCATGGCATCAAAAGTTTTGTAACTAATAGAGCAAATGACAGTTTGACGATCCGATCAATAAGACGGATGGGGTTGAATTTCAAGTTAAGTTATTGCTATTTGTTTCATCCAGAACATTCAAGCAACCGCGTGAGCTACTCCTCGGTAAAGTTTATAACACGATCGTAAAGAGGGCTGTTTTTCAGTTCGAATCTTAAGATTTGTTAGGGGGGCATGAACATTTGAATTTAGGATCTTTAGTTTATTTCGCACTCAATCGTCAAGAACGTGTTTAGTAACTCGATATCTCCGAAGGGCACTTTGAAACGTGGTTTCGTACGGTGACGGTACAAGTTGCCGAGGTTTCTGACTTGTAGCACGACCTTTTAAGAAAATCGAACACCTCACGTGTATTCGAGTACCACCACACCCTTACCAGGAAAAGGCACGCCAAAGACGCATGGAAGGGTGGCCGTGGCATTCGGGCAGTTGATTGGAAAATTAATTTTTTGGCGACAATGAATCAGCGCATGTGCCAGCAGACAGATGCTTTCTGACCTTCGTCAAGACACATTCCAGACTCCTCGGAGGACACACATTCCAGCTTATTGGCGAAATATACATTCTAGTCTTCTAGCAGAGACAGTTTCTGGCTTTCGTAACCAGATAGTTGAGACATACTGTAACATCTATTGAAAATACATCTGCTAGCAGTCGATCACAGGCATCAAACATATTACAAACAACGAATTACATACATTGTGCTGTATTCGATTACGCTTCTTGTTTTCATTAAAATACAAGTGTCTCGTTATTATCGCATTTAAACGAGTGTAAACTTCAGTTCCCCTTGTTCAATTATTCGTACACTGTGGCTGATAATCGCAGTTATATTAACCCACAATGTTCGCGTCCAGGTCAATGAACTACCGGAGACAGCGCGTCCGTACATTACATCGACCTTTATCAGATCCACCGTCGTTTTGTTGAAAGGAAATCTTACTGCAAGTTTCTCTTCAATAACTGAAGTTGAAATATTTAGATAAGAATAACATTTCTTCAAATTCGGCATTCCGTTATAAATTTATAATCATTATCTATATATAATCATCTTTCAATCTATAAGCTATAAACTATATATACAGGGTGGTTGGTAACTGGTGGTATAAGCGGAAAGGGGGTAATTCTACGCGTAAAAAGAAGTCGAAAATATAGAATAAAAATTTTTCGTTAGAGGCTTTGTTTTCGAGAAAATCGACTTTGAATTTTCGCTCGGTACGCCTGCACTTTATCACGTCTCGTTATAACGGATCTCACTGTAGATCGTTGTCTCGATGGAAAAATTAAAAAAAAATTTTTATTCTATATTTTCGACTTCTTTTTTCGCATAGAATCACCCCCTCTCCGCTTGTACCACCAGTTACCAACCACCCTGTATATGTCGGGTTGGCGTACGACTTAGGGGCGCGTAGCGTATCTTCATTAGGACAAGCCATCGTAGTTGTTCAATGGAGATTATATTTACAATTATATGTACAAGTGTTGAAGGGTGTAACAATTAATCGTGATAATCAGACACTCTTAATGTAAGGACAATGTTCTTAGGTTCAATAACGAATCCACGATCAACGGGAAAATCCTTTGTACAATTGAATATGTTTTGAAACACAAAGTGACGTTAGCTGTGACGCTCGGTATCTTTTTGACTGACTGACAAGACGATGTGTGTAAACTCTCCAAGATGATCGCAAGAATAAAAGACTGATACGATCGCATTTATCAATTGCATATTGACCGGGATATCGACAAAATTCCAGGCGCCGTAACTAGGCAGACCCGCGTAGAGCCGACATTGCTCCTGCCCGGGGCTTGTTAGTTAATACAACGTGTGTCCCTCGATATTGGTACTTCTTCTGTTAGGTAAAAACGTTCATCCCGTGAGCGTGGCTACGTTCGGCGACCAGTTGTGTCACCTCGAGCCCAAGCCCAGTGTCACAAATCTCAGGCAAACATAATCAGATCGTATCTCAACAACTACTTCTAAGTTCTATTATTTAAGTACAGCTATAATAAATAGTTTAGACCAAAGTACTGGGGATCTTCCCAAAATTCCAAAAGAAAAGCCCGATGTCCCTTCATCCCTGACATATATATATATATATGTAATAACGTAAATCCTTAGGGTAAATCAGATGATCGATTCTGGAAAATCGAGTTTATTTTGGGAATAATTAAATTAAATACAATAACAGTTAATAACAGATCTACTACAAATTTTTCCTGGAAAATGGAGAATCGATTTTCTAAGTCCTAAATTACCGTTCTTCTCTCGTGATTCATTTGATTCAGCAAATGACTGCCGGTGAAGCAAAACAAAAGTAAAAATGTCGGTTGGCGGGTAGTTTGAATTCTATAGAATTTACATATATATAGGTCCGCTATGAAGATATATTCACATCTTGGATAAATAAAACCCAATATAAAAGTGAAATATTACAGCTTTAATCCGAAAACTCAAGAAAATATACATATGTTTTAATAACGGTTATTACACAAAAATTTCATATTTGTCTAATTTGTATTTCATTTATTATGTTTTTCACTATTTTTTGTTTATTAGTACTATATGCTAATGTTTTTAAAATAGGAATAAGAATTTGTATTTCGCAGAATCGGTGTATTTGTGCAATTTTCAATACAACGTGTTTACATATGACAAAGATTTGCTAGATCATCATCATTACAAAATCATCTGTTTAATATGCTAGAACGAGTTTGCCGTAGCGTTATTATCCATCAACGCGTTTTGCGTCTAGTTTAATGGATATTAATTTATTTCGCTAGTTAAACGTACCACCAAATTACTATTCGATTTAATTATATGATTAAGATTATTAAATCGTATTAAGAAACATATTATACAATCAGAGTTTCGGAATCAATAAAATCAAGTTTTGCATTGATTTTATAAATATTATATTATGCTATAAAAATACCAAATTTTGTTATTTAAACATTTTCGAAGGATATTCCTTGAAAGACTGATTGAAATAGTATTCTATTGAAGTTAATTTTATTTTTATAGATACACTACCGATTTTTATATATTTATGAGAAATTTAAACGTGTAAAAATATACAGAATACTAACTATTGTAGTATCGTGGACAAAAGACCTAAGAGATATCGTCGGTCGTCGGTCCTTAAATTGAATAGTTTCGTAGAAAAAACCTACGTGACTGTAACATCAATCCACATCAGAGACCAAGCCACACACCGCGGGCAGGATGGTAGTCAGATGTCTACACATCCTTGGCGTGTACCCTCAATAGTCTTAAGGACCCGACATGGGTCTTGACATTTTTCATTGTTAAGGTCCTTCAGATCAAACAAGTATCTTTTATTTTAAGTGCCCCTTTGCATTTATTGCCCCTTTTATTGTTTACCACGGGTTAACACGGAAAGTAGGTTTTTCTCACGTATGATACTTCACACTAGCAACTTTCTATCGAGGGCGGCTAAAACCCTTCCTGGTCCACCAACCTTCTTATTATCCAATCGGAAGCGGTATCTACTGCCCTCACTTTCCTAACCAAAATTGTCATCAACAAATCCGATGGTCCCGTGTCCTTAGACACACCCACCCCTAGCTTTTCTCAAACACAGTATCGTCACTAAAACTCACTTATTCTCTATCCTTAGAATAGTCAACATATCTTTACCGGTTTCTACCCTTAGACCAGTCGCGTACTTGATCAGTGTATACTCTATATATGTGAATATTAAGTGAAAAATAAAGTTTAATAAAAAACAAAGTTAACAGTTGTGTTACGGCTCAGCTGTCTTGTTTTCATCATATAACCCTCAAGTTTACTTGACATGACCCTGGCCACGAGCGGATGCGGAACACATGCGTGGTGGGGCTGAGAAAAGACAAAGGGATGCTGCAAAGGGAGAAAGACGAATTAACAGCCAGTGTCAGCGAAGAAGCCAGAGAGTGTGAATCGAGAAGCGAGAGAGTACGAGTTGCGTTGTCGAGATAGTGTTGCTAGTGTCGTCGAGAGAGTGTGGTCCGCGTAAGAGAGAGAGCGTTGGATCCGTAGTGACGAGAGTTGCAAATTAACTATTGAGTTGTCTAAATTATAGTACGTTAATGTGTTTAGTTCACGTTAAACAACCATCGTCTCCTGTTTAATCAACATCTGTACAATCCATTCATTGTAAATTAATCATAATAGTTTTCCATACTACACTATCAATAATACTTTGTAAAAATATACATAATGTACAGAAATAGTTCTCTATTTAAGTACTACTTCTTTAATTGTATTCAGAAAAATACAAACATAAACATTTGCAGTCTGCTATATTATAGATAATGGACTAGAATATATTGAGTTTCGTAAAACTGAGAACATTTCATCACTTGTCCGCTGTTGTAATAAAAATACGTATTTGAAATCAAAATAGTTTGCATAAATAGCTCTCTTATGCTTCCATTGCAAGAGACTTATAAGCATTAGTTGTAAAATTCCTTCTCAACAAAATACAAAATCTCTTGGTTGCTGACTAAAGTAGTCAGGAGATTTAAGATCCATCTCAGAAGAAGAACGAGTTCACTAACTTTAGCCAGGAGTCTAGAGAATTCTTCTTAAAAGATTAAAGTCGGATAACTCGTTAAATTTCGAAATTGCCATGGAATGAAAGATTATAAGGATAGTAGGCGAATTAATTTCGAAATCAAGATTCACGCGATATAGTTATTATGTTGCTCGTTCATTGTGTCTTGTAACCTATTTGCCCTTTCTCTCTTAACTTTTATCTAGAATTAGCTTTAACTTTAGTAGAATTTGTATGAAAATATCTCTTGGAAAGAATGAAATTCTTAACGAAACATAAAGCTTGCGGTAATATCAAAGGTGTCACAAATTGTTACGAGCACATAATGTCAAGGAAGTTAGAGATAGGGGAATAAGGAAATGGAGAAATAGAGAATGTGCGTAATTCTGTTCCCTTAGAACCAGAAATTGCTACATATAATAATGAAATAAAAAATTAACAGTAAAGACAGATAAATTTTACTTAAATCAGTTTATATATAGCAACAAATGAAACTATATATGAAAAAATAAGAATAAATTGAGAAATTATTATCCGAAATATTTTGATAATGCTGCTGACTTGGGTGTTTGCTTTCATTAAATATTACAAAATACACATTGTAAAATGACAGTTATTTGGCATTTGTCAAACTACTCGTCGATCATAGACAGTAAAAACGATAATTTTTAATGAAATTAAACGTAATAACATTTGTAATCAAATAATCCAAGAAGAGGGAAATTTTTTAAGTAAAAGCATTTAATATCTTTCTTTATTTTACTATTTAATCTGTTTGAGTAGCATTTTAAGATTGCATTTATTAAAAGAAAATTTGTGACTGTTGCATTATTTCTATCAGAGTAACAAATTTTTCTTTCTTTATTATATTACAAAGTATAACCCTTACAAAGTATAACTCTCTCTGTACATATAGAATTTTTCAGGTACGCGCATTAATTTGAAACTTCAAGTCGACAAGCCTCTGTCTCTGTTCGTATTTATATTTTTAAACACGAACAATTAGCAAAAGTAATAATTAATAAAACCAATAAAAATTAATGAAGTCAACTGATAATTGATAAATACTAATACCGATAATATACAATGTTGACAAAATGTTTAGAATTCTTACAAGATTTCGTAAAGCGTTTAAAATCTCGAAAATCTATTAGAAAACAATGGATATCTTTTCACATAGAAAAATTCTGTGTGTCGTGAATTTAAATTACCTATGCAAGAGCTGGCAAAGAAAATATACATTAGCGCAAGCCTTGATTACAGTGAATCTCGAGGCAAGAGCTGGATGAGCGCTTGCTTCTTGATATTCGTCGTGCAACGAGGTGCTTAGACGGTTAGGATTTGCGGATTATGTTTATAGGATTAGGATCTCTCTCGAGAAGCCTTTCAACAATTCCTCGTCGTGCATATACCGGTGCACGAGATCAGATACGTGTATACGTATTGCTAGAGTATTCTGGCAGAGAAATGGAGTCTCAGAAGTGATAAATAAACTTTTAATCATTGGTAATCGCTTTTTATCGAAGTCAAGCGTCCATTATGCACGATAGATTCTCGAAAAGTTGTTGAAATATTTCATTTGAATACATAAAAGACTTTTTTGAAAAATATGAATTTTTAATTCTAATAAAACGTATTTAAAAGGTATGTTTCGTGTTTTCTATATTTCTAAATATCGTATACTTTGTATTTCTTTTTTATATTTTTATAAACAAATACGAAACTTGACACACTGTAATAAAATTAATTTAGTAAAATTCCAGACTCAACAGAACAATTATCGTCTATTTCCTGGACACAGACGTGAACAATTTACAAACTGATCTAGAATTCTGTACCCACCTCATACAGACAGAAAGGGTACATGGAATTCCATGGAACTGTAATTAGACTACAAAGCATAATGAGAACAATTAAACCGTAACTCTGTTGCAAAAGTAATGAAACACACGCTACAGTTTTAAATTAATTTTTTACGTTTTTTAAACTTTCGCTTGATTATTCGTTCATTTATTCCAATTCACATTACGTTAATTTATTTTATATAACACCTGTAATGTGTTAGTTAATTGAATTCTTCTAATCATAGGCTAAAACATGGTGTAGGGAATAATTTCTATCACATACCGAATTCATCAGAGAAATATTTCTACGAAATACAATCTTTCTTCTTTTCACACTTAGTTTCATTTTCAAGTATTGTTTATATATTTCATTTCTAACAAGACTAGGTTCAAATTAATTTTTTTCATCTTCTCACAAGAAAAGCTCATAAGAAAAACTTCCATCAATTCGTTTCTATTCTGGTTAATTCTGCAATATTCAAATCAGATTGCGATCTTTCAGTGCATAAAATTCAACAAAGTATACTAAATTTGGTAATATTTCAGAAGAAATAAATATCTCTGTAAATGATAGTAATAAATAAGCATTGTAAATATAATCACAAATAAGAATGGAATAATTCAAAGCTATTACAAATATTAATATTTTGTTATCAATGTTAATCAATATTTAATAAATATTATAACAATATAATAAATTTAATCCTATCTATGCAATATTATAAAATACCTAATACACAAACATATTGTGTTCTTTCAAAAAATTGTTTTAAATATTATTTTTGAAATGCAATATTGTAATTAGGACGATGTAAAAGTTTTGTTCGATACAAAATTCATTGTATTTAAACTACAAAAATTTATTCTTTTATAATAAATAGATATCACATTATCAGTGTTTTACAACCTTTTGGGTAAAAGATTTTAAGATTAATGCTCCATAGATAAACATTTCTTCACATTATATAAGCTAACTGAATCATTTATGTTTTACTCTTTTATTGACCTAATTCTCAAAACATCTAACAGACACTTAGAACAGCTAGAAACAATTGTTCACCAAGACGAACGTCTGGAACTATTTTTAACAAATATAAACATTCTTCTTTATTCTAGGATAAAATTTCATTTATACTGTCAGGTTGCTTACAAAGTCCCATCAAAAGCTAGTAATTTTGTACAAAAAAATAAACAAATGTTCGCATAGACCTAATACTTGGAAAGAAATTACTCGAAAAAAAATTGTTTACATGTCTCTGATAAAAATATTCAGAAATTCTCTGTGAATGTATTTCTGCGACATTGCATGACATTATAAACGACTTGTTTGCGTTTTGTTTTCTATATAATTGTTTATTTCGTATTGTCACGTACTGAAGTTTACTAAGATAAGAATAAAACGAAGCATCTCTGCATGTAGTTGTTTCAATATTAAAATGAAAGGTAATAAATTGTTTTCGTCATTTCCAGCGGTTATTATTTGAAACAGATCGATACCGTGTTCATTTCGAAATGGTATTGTTATTTCAAATCCGCTTCGCTTTACTTTTAAATAAAGTTTCCTCGCCTTTGAAACCTGATACAATCTGTCCGGACTATATTTTAATATGCATTTTAATCTGAATGTATCGCAATTAAAATAGGATTTCGGCGGAATATTTGTTTCATCGAAACGGACCTACAGTGGAATTAATACAATTTAATGTGTATTTTAATCAAGCGATTGTAATAAGAATTAAGTACGATTTCGTGATTACGAACGAAGGAGAAGTTTGCCATAAAGCGTAAGGATAATGACACAGAGGAATAATAAATTCCCCATGAACTGTAATTAAGAACTTGCGGCGGAAAAATAACAGTAATTC
Organism: Bombus flavifrons; assembly: GCF_040668555.2. Taxonomy (NCBI): domain Eukaryota; kingdom Metazoa; phylum Arthropoda; class Insecta; order Hymenoptera; family Apidae; genus Bombus; species Bombus flavifrons. The sequence goes on from NC_138442.1 coordinate 2,929,094, forward strand.
CTTTATGGAAGGATAAAAAGTATCACGAACAGCATGGTAATGTATTTAACTGTAATTTTCTTTTTACGAAGAGATGTGAGGGCATGATACAATGTTTCGTTAATTGTACTCGTACAGTACTGAAAACGCAATGGATTAAAACATTTAAAACAGTTATTCTATTTTCAGTTTTGGCCGTGTATTAATAAAAAGAATGTTATTGTACATTTGATCTTTGCCTTGATGAACATATTTGATATAAACTGTAGTTTTAGATATGTTTATCATGCTGGACATCTTTCAAGGCGTCTTTCAAGCCTGTTTATGAATTAGGAGCCAAAGACTTTATTTCCTTAATCTATGAATAAGATTGTATGTACATATACGTGGAATATGCATGTATCATGGAATATACAGGGTGGTTGGTAACTGGTGGTACAAGCGGAAAGGGGGTGATTCTACGCGAAAAAAGAAGTTGAAAATATAGAATAAACATTTTTCGTTTGAGGCTTTGTTTTCGAGAAAATCGACTTTGAATTTTCGCTCGGTACGCGTGCACTTTACCACGTCTCGTTATAACGGATCGTTGTCTCGATGGAAAAATTAAAAAAAAATTTTATTCTATATTTTCGACTTCTTTTTTCGCGTAGAATCACCCTCTTTCCGCTTGTACCACCAGTTACCAACCACCCTGTATTTTGTTTATAATGAAAGTATATTGCGTTACTAGATGTAAAAGTACAAGAAACAAAACATAATCTGTGGCGGACCCTTTATTCCAATCTACTGAGGTAGCGAATGTGTTCAATAAAGCGGAAAGAACTGAATGAGCAAATATTTCTGTCGGCGATAGTGCAAGCACGAAGGGTGTTCAATAAAAACTACAATAGTTCCTTTTTCTTGTAACAAGCTCAATGTCGCACCCAACACCAACGTTCATTTCATTCGAAAGCATGATAAAAATTTCATGAGGTTATGTTAATTCGTGGAAAAGTTATTAAGTTCTAAAGCTGGATCAGCAAAACTTCGTTGCCTTGAAAAATTCCCAGTGGCCAATTTATACGGACAACGTTACGTGACAAAATTTTCTTTCAGATTGGAAAACAATACAACTGAAACGTATAAAATGTCACGTATTATGGATCGGTTTTTAAACGAAATTCAATCAAGAACTAAATTTAAAAAATGGTACATGCATATACATACATATATGTGATTATACGTTCAGTACACGATTGAATGTTTCATCACGCAGTCCACGTCGTACACGTTACTATGAATCTTTTAGCCAAAATCGCCAGTGGTTTGAACGGTTATAGAATTTAATTCAGATTTTGCATCTAGTATTTCTATCCATCTCGTATGACGAAAGAAAATTTGAACGTAGATATACGAACAATAAAAAAGTTTTAGAATCATTTTTTATCAGAAGATCTAAATAAATTAAGTTTCCAATAAACCGTCATTCAAAATATTGGAATCAATTATTTGATGAAAAGCAGGTTTAATTTTTTAATGGAAATGATAAGAATATTGTGGTATGCCATATAAATGTGGTATTGGGATTTTTATATATTTTAAATTAAATACAATTATAGTAAAATGATTTGATTACATCTAATCAAGCTTGTATTCATACAAAAATTGTTTATGATACAAATTTTGACGTAATACTCTCAATTCCTTGTCTTCATATTTACTCTTATACTTGCAATTGTAAAAAATTAATTATTTAACGAGTAGCAACAAGAGGTTGCTTATGATATGTGAAAATAATTTTCAGTTGGAAAATCCTGTAATCTGTGAACTTGTTCGAGGCGTGTAAAATAAAAAAGCAATGAAATATTACTACTTACGAAAATAAAAGACACAGATTTGACGATATAATGGAAAAATATCTTCGATATTTTTATTGAAGATAGGAGATAACAAAGTACATTAATTTCTATTTTACTCTTCCTCATAACCCGTTAATATTAGAAATAATCTTAAACTTTCCTCTAACAATACACGTTGAAAAAGAGAAAAGAAAGAACGAAAAAAGTAAAGAAAGGAAGAAAGAATGGAAGGAAGAAAATAGAAGTGAGATAAGCGCATTAGATTAACTCTTTAACGACGGGCTGCTTCTACCGTATTGATATTCTTCAAATAGTATTTTCTAAATTACTCAAAATAATAATATCAACATTTATGGATATACTAAACAAGTTTTGATTATTATTTCTATATTATCGATTTAACATCGTTCAAACCATATGATATAGTATATCAAATAATAGATATTTCACATGGCACATCGATTTAAACAGTATAATTAAATCCATAATTAATTCAGTTTAAACAGTATAATATTTTCGAATAGATTTAAGTTTAGAAAGAAACAGTGTCTTTAATTATCAACCTTTGTCAAACTTCTTACTCTACTAATATAGGTATTAGTAATGTAATATCGTAGAATAGCTTTGATTGGAGATCGGCTGAAATTAGAAAACACCGTGTACGTCGTCTTTTTGTGGTTTGTTTACATCCAAGAGCGCCTAGTAACAGTGACGCGAGAAAAGATAAGCAGCGTCAAAACAGAAGTACGGTTTCATATTTCAAGGAGTGGCAATCGAGAGGCCAGAGTATGTGAGCCGAAAAGTGTGTGTGTGTGTGAGAGGACGAGAGCAAGGGCGAGCACGACCGAGCGGGAATGCATTGGCGAGAGTCAGAGTTGATCGAGACGTCGAAGCATAGAGTCGTTAGAATTGAGTTGCGAGTGTTGTCGAGTGTTAGAGTTGCTAGTGAGAGAGAGAGAGAGAGAGAGTTACCAAATAGTTGTCAAGTTATTTGTCAAACATCGTTTTTCTGTCTAACTAATATCTGTATTTTCAATCCATTATTAATAAATTATAATTAATCGGACAAAATTACACCTTTAATATATTCCGATATTACAGTAATATGTTATCAACTCGTCATCAATTTCTATTATAAAAGGGAATAGGTTTTAACAGGAAATTAAAAATCGAATTCTTCAGTGAAAGTACATAGTGGAAGTGCAACATATTTGGAATAGGCAATTTGTTTAAAACGAGTAAAACATTATGGCAAAGGATGGAAACAAATAAAATTGCACAATATCACAGAGAAACTAATAAATTTTTATGTATATTTTAAATTCCCAACAATAGTGAAAAAGTATAAAGTTTGTGAAACTTATTCTAATTATTAGAGTATCAGTAGATTATCATTGGTAGAAACTAGATTAGTAGATTAATAAAAAAATTATTATTGATAGTATTAGTATTAATAGAAACTTACCTTCACTTCACAAAATTAAAAAAGCAGATAATACAATTATTTTCTCGCATCTAATAGCCGCAGAAATTATATCACAGGGACAATCACCTCAGGCACATGTCAATTGTAAATCATCAAACTTGCAGTAGTCACAGGTGCAGTATTTCACATATGAAATACCGTATCCTATTTTCTCCTCTTTCGTCTTCGCTGCAATTTACATTGCGGAAAAGACACACAACGCTGTCCTCGATAGATTTTCCTTCGGGATTTCACATTAGCAACGTGATATTACAACCTATTTCAAGACACTTTTTGTATTTTCGAAATGTCGTAAAATTGACACGAAATGACTAGATTAAATGATTTGTTCCAAAGTTTTAATATATTTTAATCATGATTGTAACGATTGAATACTTGATAAAAATCTTTTGCAAAGTGACATTTTTTTACCTTCTTTTTACCATTTTTTTTTTTTTTTTTTACCATTTTTTTACCATTTTTTTGAGTCGGAAATGTGAAAATTACGGTTCGTCCACAAATGTCAGTGGTTAACAGGTCTTTCGTCTCTATCAATTTCGATGTTACAAATTAGATAACGTTAGTTATTTTTCAGACATTACTCGATATTCGAAATATGCCGCACTTCCTCTACGTAACAACATCAAACTATAATCGAATATCATAGCGCACAAGATAAAGTGTTAAATACTACCTATACTACACATGAAAATTCAGTAAAAGAGCGGTCATAGAAAATACCCAAAGCCCCAGTAAATTTTCCCTTACAGTTAATTTTTGTTGAAAGATTGTATTGAAGTAAACTAAACACGAAGTTAAACCGTTAAAAGCATCTAAGACTGATCTTATCAAGAAACCAGTAATTCTTAATTAGAGCAGCGGAGGCTGCTACGACCTGGATGAGCACCTGCTTCTTGATATTCTCCACGTGAGAAGGATCTTCTTAGGCATCGGGGATTTCAGGATTAGGGTCGTCCATGACTTTTCCCTACTGCGAATCCAGCTGTGCCACGAATCTCCAACCGAGATTACATATAGTCGCGTCGAGCAGAAAATTGAAAAAGTCTCTATATGTTCCATTTACACATTTTATTCTCTCTTCTTTCAACGTGATAGTCTTTGATCGTGTATCATGCTACGATACGATAGGATAGTTTATATTCTTGTACTTATCGGATAAAAGATTTTATCTAAGGATTTTGTTAAAAGGATTCCTGATTCTCCGATATCCATTTATCCTTGCAGAACGTATTCTTGAAATAATAAACATAGACAATGTCTTGTTAATAGACTGTAGATATTTATATAAATTTGCATCTTTATTACGAACGTGTTAATGAAAGAGATGAAATCTAGATAGGAAATTGGTTTTCCTATTAAATACTATAGAAAGTACTCTATTGCGGATATTTTAAGCATTTTTATATATTATCTGTAAGCAGATCTTGGACGAAATACTCACTTTCTCTGTCCTCTCTCGTTGTGTCTGAAGTATAGGTCTGTTAGGTGAGAGCCTCATTGAAGAGTCCACACTAGCAGATATATTATCTGTATTTTTATATCTTTGTATTTTCCACAAATGCATAAATATCCTTATTAGATACTAATAGGTGGATTACGGATGATCATGCATTTATGGGAAATTTAATGATAAAAATATGCATGAAATACTGATATGATATTTAAAAATATAATATAAATATCTAAAATACAGTTAGTCAGATGAATGTTAGGAACATGTGTATAAAATATAACAAATATAAATACAAAAAAATATTAAATACTTGCTGTAATATTCACTGAATAAAAAAAATCTTTGTTTACATTCTATTCCTTTCGTTGCATGTAATCATATAAAAATATTAAAAGGTAACAACTGTTGAATTAAAAACTAGGTATTACATTTAATTAAAGTTTGCATTGAATTATAACTTTTATAAAACTCTCTTTCTTGTTACGCCAAACATTTACTATCTTAACAATTTCACATTTACTGTTCGATTAAAACCATACTGAAATTGTATTCTTTTTACCATGGTTACTTTAATATTTTGATGTAAAATTTCATTCTTTTAACGATTTTCACAATTTACACGGAAGGTCACTTGCATTATCAGTTAAAAATGTTCGATTCAAATATGGAAAGAATTTTGTTGTGTGTTACGCCGAATTAGTCGCGTAGTAGTGACACGCATATGAGTATGAATGTGTGTGTGGGAACACGCGCATGCGCGGCGTCTCGTAGAACAGAAGAATGCAACTGTTCCATACGCATGGCGATAAGAAGATAGCGAGACAAAAGGATTGCTGAGACAGGTGCAATGGATATCTACGAATATCTTGTAAATCACGTATTAAATAACTCTGGAACTATTTTAATATCATTTCTATGTGTAATGTGAGTGTTCCTATACATTTATTTCGGCGATTAAGGCCCACAATTGTCAATAGAATCATTACTATCATATTTTAATAGAAATTGTTTTCTGTGCAGCGGCAAAAAATTATATCGTTTTTATCCTGAGTATTCAATTGAAGCGTGGCTTAAACTTGAGTAGATTTGCATGTAGGCCTTAAAGCGTAATCTTTATTGCCTCTACGATAAGATGCTTTAAAGGCTTTTTATGAAAGTAGGTATACACATTAAAATCGGTACTCTTTTCCTTTTTCATTTGTTTCACTCGTTTCTCGCTGCCTTGTCACGTAAGCGCAAGAAAAAAATTACGGAGACCGAAGAAGATAAGTTTATTGATTTTTATCTACGCTTGAATATATGTACGGTACTATATTAAAAGTTTTAAATTAAAGTTTCACCTACATTGAGTAGATACAAAATAAATGACTGGTAAACACAAATGTATTTCAATGATAATTAATGCTGACTTATACGAAAGAGTTTGATTGAAAGTTGAGAATCGTAGAATATAAAGTTAAAGAAATTCAAATATTCTTATGCTGAAAAAGATTTTTTTTTAATTCTAGAAGAATCCTAAAACTGCTTCTTAACAGGAATTCAAAGAATAAAACGAACAGTAAAGAAGTGTTTTCTATCAACATTTCTAGAGCTGCTGCTAAAGCGAGGAAAATTAAATTAAATGGAACGAACAGAGAGTTAATTAATCTTGACAATAAGGATCTACTTGTTACTCCATGAATGATATTTGAGGAGAATAAGGAACGTAGAGTGTTTTACGAATGTATCTTAACAACAAAAGATAATTTACTGTTTCATATTATTATATTTATAAATTAAAAGCTATTCTTACAAGAAAACTATTTACTTAGACGAAATGTAAAGAAACAAACAATTCCTTGTATGTTTAATAATTTATCAATACTTTAAATAAAAATAAAATACTACTCTTACATATGTAATTATATTTAAAGCGTTCGAAGTTTAGACCTCTTACTTTTAATATTAGAATACACTGAAAAAAAATAATTTTGTCTCTATTACAAACATAATATCTAAATATCATAATATGTATCTAAATAATAATCTAACAAATAAATAAATATGTCTAAATACAATATCCAAATTCTTTAATTTTACCTGCATGTAATATTTGTGAATATGCAGGGTGGTTGGTAACTGGTGGTACAAGCGGAAAAGGGGCGATTCTACGCGAAAAAAGAAGTCGAAAATATAGAACAAAAATTTTTCGTTTGAGGCTTTGTTTTCGAGAAAATCGACTTTGAATTTTCGCTCGGTACGCCTGCACTTTATCACGTCTCGTTATAACGGATCTCACTGTAGATCGTTGTCTCGATGGAAAAATTAAAAAAAGAAAAAAAAAAATTAACCAAGTAAGTTACCAACCATCCTGTATATTATTTGAATCATAATATGCTAATTTTGCGAGTAGTATATATAGATATATTTATGTATTAGGTATATAGCTATGTAAATCAGAATCCTAATGGAATAAAGAAATTACAGTCTTTAACGACTAAATAACTTGTGACAATGGTGCGTTTAGCTACTAACATTTTACTAAAATTATTATCTATCCATTAATATTAGCATCATTATCTGTCACAAATAAAAGAACTAATAAAACTGATCGGCTTATTTCATAATAGCTACAATCGTAAAACTATAATAATACCGTAACTAAAATCGACGAACTGTTATGAAGCAGATATTGGAGAAAACCTAGTCACCCAAATAAATAATCTTACGAATAAATAAACTACGATGGGGTGGTCGATTGTGGACCAACCAATCTTGAAATAGAGCAGCGTTCAGGAAGAAGGACAGCTGACAAACGGGAGAACATCGGAAGACATGCATCCTGGTTGGCCGGAGAAATCGATCGTACGCGAAGAAAATTGGATGGCACATTGTCCCGCAAAACAAATGAACATCGTGGCCATGCCACGTGATTGGCTATTAAGCTGTGGACGATACGGCGATATTAACCAATCGAGATCGTGGTTTCCATTAAGAGTAGACTAGAACTACACGTAGATGACAAAAGCGAGGAACAAGAGCAAAATTATATGAGCCACTCAGAAGCACAATTGATCAACTTCAAAATTAAAAAGTTACAGAAGCTATTTTTGAGAATTTGTGTTATTATTTACGCCACCCCCTTGCGGTAGACCAACTTACGAAAGTAAGTAATTTACTTTTCAACCATGCTCACGTAGACTAGAAAAGGACAAATCCGCAATGGTAACTAAAGACAGTTGTAATAACAAAGACCAATTTTTATATAGGGTGGTTGGTAACTGGTGGTACAAGCGGAAAGGGGGTGATTCTACGTGAAAAAAGAAGTCGAAAATATAGAATAAAAAATTTTTTTTTAATTTTTCCATCGAGACAACGATCCGTTATAACGAGACGTGGTAAAGTACACGCGTACCGAGCGAAAATTCAAAGTCGATTTTCTCGAAAACAAAGCCTCAAACGAAAAATGTTTATTCTATATTTTCGACTTCTTTTTTCGCGTAGAATCACCCCCTTTCCGCTTGTACCACCAGTTACCAACCACCCTGTATATCTCTTTCCAAACATACAAAAATTACATCATCAAATATTCAATAGAAGTGAAAATTTTGTATAGAAGAGAAAGTTCTTCGCAAACCTTGTTTAATAAAGTAATTAGTTACTATTTTAGTGTTGATGTAAATAGTATGCGCTGTAAATACGGGTAGTAATTGTTTCAAAATGTTTACTAGCCAGATATTGAAAGATATTGAATATTTTAAAAATTGTAATATTGGATGTTACTGCCATGTAACAGTCGTCTAAATTACGTTTGGCGAAGAATGTGACTTTCTAACTATTTTATATGGAAAAGTTGTGTTTGAATTACAGCAAGAGTAGTTACTTTATTCGTTAGAATCTGTTTTTGTAATAATAATAAATTATAAGTAGCTAAACAGGATGCCCTCAAAGTATACTAATTAAATACCTAGCATTTTATACGTGCATCAATTAGCATGCACTTGGTTAATTAAGAATGATAAAAACCTATCGATAAACTCACGAATTACATACAAACTCCAAGTGAAAAGATTGGATTGAATTATCGAGAAATCATAGTACTTACAATTAACTTAATTTACAATACAAAGAACACTATATTACAAGCCTGCTATGCTATACTGCACGAACAATATAAGAGAGTAGTATTCAGTAGAATATAGAGTTTTTTCTATTTCCCAGCAGCGTCATTGAGATTCTATTCCACGGAAAAGGAGTACAGTCTGCACTTTGAAGCGACAGACACTCGTGTCAACTCTAACAAAACACATAGGTACTATCGAATATAACGTAAGTACGAGATAAGCAGGAGGAGGTAAATAGAACAGAGCAGAACAGATGGAAGGTGTAGACAAAGGTTGAAGGAAGCTCGATCAAGACATCTGGGAGCTGGAAATTACGAGACCAGTCCCGTAGAGCCTTTAATGAAGCAACGGGCGCGCAAACAAGCAGAAATTGGGGAAGCCAGCCAAGAGAAAAGGCGGAAGCTCGTTGTGTAACTGCGAAAAGAGGGTCGCCAGGGACGCTTAGGGTAATCAAGAATTAACGGATAATCGCGATGAAGAATTAACGAGGCATCGAGATCGTATGAATGATCGCTTTGAAGTTTAATTGAATTCCCAATGATCGAGCGAGATTAAAGGCAGAAAAAACGTCGTCTTCGACGTTATTGAATTGGTAATCTTGTTTGCAGTGACTGGTCAGGAACGTGAATTATCTGGCGCTAGGAAATATCGTGTGCAAATAAATTTGTCTCTGTTTTCTTTTTACTGAGATCCTGGTCAGTTCTTTTATAATTTAGTGATAATTTGGTGACGGATGATTCTATTGTATTGGGGAGTTATTGGATTATTATAGGATTACATCAACTCTTTTTGTTTTTTAATTATATAAGAAAATTTTTTAAGCACCCTGATAGCATGGAAATGTGCGAATGACATTTTTTGCATATAGTTGTTATGCTTATTAATACACTACAGACGTAGATGTAATGTGTGGAAAATTTTTAAGCACAAAAATGTATAGAATGTGCATAACGATAAAATAGTACTCCATCTAAAGATTAAAAAATAAAAGAATTTTGTTTTTTTAGTTGTGTTTAGAAAATTTGCATAAACATTTGCAATCTATTTATCAACTGTACCTATCTATAGCTTTTTTTAAATGTGGATCATATCCTTTACTAAAAGTTCTCCGAAAATATGATTTAAAGAGTTGAGAATATTTCGACGAAAAGAATTTTTATCTTTTTCAGGTATCAAAAAATATACACGAGATTTGAAAGTATAAAGATGTGATAAATATATTTCTACATAATTTTCATATTTATTAGTTTCTTTGGCATGTAAATCAGATTCTCCGCTACAAATTAGATTCAACGCTTATTCGAATAATTAACAATTTAATCATCTAAACTATTTAGATAGTGGGCGAAGAAAATTGTGCGAAAAATTCTATAATAATCGAAATTGTAAAAACGTTTTTTATTTCGAGAACATCAAAATTTCTTAGAAAGAAATAATTTAACATTTTGCTGTCGACAATTTTATTTGAATAATACGAAATACCTCCACAGAAGTTAGCGAAAACTCATCAATATGCATACTAATTGAACATATGTTATTCCCATGAATACATAAGCCACAATTTTCAATTTATTAACATATTCAATGCAATTACACCGCATTACCGTCATCGTCGTACGAATCTAAGTAACCGATAAATTAATATGTCTCCTATTATCGAATCGTACACGCGAATTAAAATGACGAGACGAGAGGCGAAGAAAGATCAAAACAATACGATAAAAACGATAGACGGACGTTTCAATTTTCTACAGAAGTTGATAGGATCGCAGAAAAATCCTGCTAGAGATATCGAAAGCTAGGAGATTCCGCGGTTGGTCGTGTGGAGCACTCGATGCACGGACGAGCGTGCAAACAACGAGAAACGGATAAACGGAGAGAAAAAGAGAATGAGACGGAAAATAGCATGTTGCTCTCGTATGAGAGCGGAAAATGAGACCCGTTAGCGATTGTGCTTCTCCCAGTGGGATTTCGAACCGGAGAATACAGAAAAAAGCGGGAGGAAAGCGGAAAAAAGCGTGAAAAAAAGAACTGGCAAGTAGATGCTTAAGTGTCTGAACGTACGCGAACTATTTCTTCTCCAGCGTGTGCATGAAATGAGCACTTTTCTATTGTCTCGCGAAAATGCTGATTTATCGAAAGCAATATTCGTCCTTACGGCCCGTTTTCCCTTGAATCGCGAGAAAATTGATTTGGGAGGACTATGCGTTAATCCGCGCACCCTTTGAAAAAGTATTGCAGAATGGGATTTGTGCGTCATCTATATATATATATATATATCACTGGTTGACATCGTTATTCGATTCGCTCGGTTTATTTCGTGCCTTTTTTTACATTCGATTTTAGCACCAGTTTTTTCAGAACTTTGGCAATTAGTTAATAGAATGTGATTTAATCATGGAATAGGTCCATTTATTTTGCTTGTAATCCGCGTATGATGGAATGGAATGTGTATGACTTTTTTGGCTCGAAGAGAAAACGATATTTTTGTATGCTTTTATCATTGGATCATCGAATTAGTTTATCGCGTTTATTGTTTTGATGCAATAACTCCTTTTTATTCTTTGGCGTTCTTCATGAAAATATCTTTTAATTTTGTCTTCATCTACTCGAGGCTGACTTTCCAAATTAAAATCTGCTTTCCTAAATCAAATCACTTTGTCTTGGTAAACGTTCAAAATATTACTTGCAGTACTATTACTTTTATGAAACGCGAGGTATCGAAAATGAATGCGCATCTCGCTCATAATTTTTCAATACTTTTATGTGCATTTATAGAAAGTCGAAATAATTTTAATCGTTCGAGTAGTTTTGTGTTTTTCAAGTATCTCCAAACAGTTCAAGTACTTTTCAATCACTCAAGTATCGTTTCCTCCCGTTTTTCAAGTACGTATTCATTTTCCAGAAGCATCGATTCAATAATTATTGCCGCTACTGCGTTTTGATTTTTATCTGTGAATCTTCAGAGTTACAGGCACTTGGTTGGTTTTTTAAGTTAAAACGTCTCTTACATTACCATCACTTTTTAGACGTTATTTTGCTATTAGAGTTATTTGCTATGACGTTGAGACTAAAGTGGAAGGATTGATTCTAATAACTTCAGCTTAGGTTTCATTAAATTAAGACTGAAAGAGAATTGGCTATTAAATCAACGACACATCATTTGCCATTGAGTTTATAATCATTTTCTGGCTTCTAGTACAAACACAATAATAAGTGATATGATATTTAAAAAATAAAACGTCGACGCTGTAAACGTTTTACGGAGAAAATATCTAAAAATAAAAAATATAGATTGTAATATAACTGAGAGCGCAGAATTCCTTACTATTTCTATTAAATACGCTTAAAAATGAAATATTTTGACATATCATATAAATCATATCATAGATATATGTTCACAGAGGAAATATTTTTAGGAGCATTTCGGTATGTTTGTAATTTAAACGTAATTAAAATTGATACGTGTCTGTTTTTAATTAGTACGAAGTTCAAAAGTAGAAGACGATACTGTTTTAATGTTTTCGTTCCTTTGATGTGGATGCTACACATTGCGAACAGTCGTTCTTTAAATTTATAATTAATACAATGATTAGAAGAAATTTTTCGATAGATTGGATATGAAAATTAAAGAAATGGAAAATGTTTCTCATAGTTATGAATTTAAATATTAATATCAATTATTTTATTTGGAAATTGTTGTTTTTAGTTTATGAAGAATTCTTTAGAAACTGTAAAAAAGAAGTTTAAATGTCTCGGGCTTAATATAATAAAAATTATATTAGAAAATTATGTAATAAAGTAGTTAGCAGATTTCTTCCTCAAGAGAATTTTAACAAAAATATTATTTGTAAAGAAACTATTAAATAAATTACTAAAACATTATCTAAATACAAAGAAGAATCGTTTTTAATTCGTTATCAATTAAAGATTAAATTTATTCGCTGCAAGATAATGTAATTAATACATTCAAAAGAAAAATGTTTTATAAATTAAATTACCATATTATAATTCATTATAATTTATTATAATGATACAACTTTATATACTGAATTCTTCTTCAACACATGCCAACTTATGCGCTCGATTATCACACTCATACAAATTGACTACCTTAATAATAATCAATAATCAATAAATTATACGAATAAATTATGTTAAATCCAACGCCGTTATACAATTTGCCAACCAAATATGTGCATCTACTCTGATAAGGAGATAGTAAGAACTGCGAAATTTCGAATGAGTTGGCTATATGTGCATTCGATGCTTTAGATTGATAGTAAAACAAGCCTAAAAGGCCCTAAGTGCGTTGCCTTTTGTTTTCAAAAAATTAACAAGCTTTTTTATATCTTACTTTGTAAATTCTTTTGATATTAATATGACGTTTCTTTGCAATATTAAATTGTTACAATCTATTTTGATAAATTTTTGATTATTTTTATTTATTATCGTAATTCTGCATATTTTACAATTTTGCAGGTGGAAATTCTAATGAAAACATTTCAAACCTAAAAGATTGTTGGAGCAAAAATATAATTTCTCGGAAACAAAGAACCATACGCTCAATTCATTTTGCAGCCGTTTTACCATCAATAACCAATAATTTACCACCAAAAACATGTACACCCAACTCATTCGAGGTATCGCAGTTCTTGATTTCTCCTTGTAAGCTGTATTGACTAAAAAAGAATTAAAGGGTAATCAAAAAGCACAGGCTGCTTTCGATTAAACGATTTGCATGAAAATTGCAATCACTCGAATGCAAAAACTCGAGTAAATGTCTCTAAAATCGCAAAAATACATGCATTAGTATGTGTTGCATCATGCAAATTGGAGGTATCAGCTGGTGGCTACGTTTTCTGGTCAACAGTGATATATGCACAAACTTTTTCCTTTCTTCTTTTCCGTATAAAAACCTGTTACCATTCAAACGTTATCGCTTTATTTTTGCGACAATTGACTTTGATCGTGAAATTTCTGTATCTGTTGATCGCGTATATTTTTTTAAATTCGGAGAAGTGTTGCACGATGGAGCGCATTTTCGAGCCTGGAGCTAAACTGTTTGTCCAAGGGATATTACGTTCCATGGCGTGAGCTCCGTATACACATAAATATTAGCAACATGCTGCACGCGAACGCGCAATTTCGGACAGCCTCATCAGGCCGCTTTCTATCTAAAAATCCCAAAGCTTAGCATGAAAAAGTTAATGGCGTTGGATATAGGAATGTCCCGTGCGCTTACACGATGAAAATTATTAGACAGCCTTACGTGAAAATATTGCAAATAGCTTTCGTCTCTGTCGTGCCATACAATGTAACAAGTTTATTATCTACCGACGAAACATCGTTCTGAATTAGACGAGTTATCACTTATGCGCAATGGAGTTTCTTTATCTACACGCGTGGAAATTAGCGAACTTTATGTATCCTATAAGATTATAACTTAAAAGCTAGCTTGAATAAGAAGTCTCTACAAAGCTACATATTTATTAATCTTAATTACTCTAGAGTAATTAGTTTTCGATATAATATTCATTGCTATTTCCGATTGACATTTCACTTATCTGACAAATCCATTCATTTCCACAACCTATCAATATCAGTATGTCTATGACCTACATACGATTTTGACCTCCTTATAAAAATTGTTAATAAATATTGTCAAACTTAACAAAAGGTAAATTGCCATTAATTCCAACACAAATTTGAAGGAGACACATTTTTTCAATTTCAGGAAAGGATACCCAAAGAAAATATTTACAGAGTTTGTTAAACACATTCAAGTGTTTATAAACACCATGATCTTACTATAATCATACCTTTTCCGACGATGAATATCTTGCAACATCTGTATATTGTTGCAGATTCATCGTATCAATCGTAGCAGTCGTCTCTCGTTATTGTTTAAACGAAATTTCAGAATTGTTTGCATAAAGCCTACGATATGAACATACAAATTTTCTATGCTAACCGTTTAAATACTTTTATGAGCCAATGCGTAACTCTTACAAGATCGTTCGGGATTTTTATGTATTTAATAGCTACCCCAATAAATTTTATGGCAAACACGAGCCAGTTATACTTCATTATACAGGGTGGGTGGTAACTGGTGGTACAAGCGGAAAGGGGTGATTCTACGCGAAAAAATAAGTCGAAAATATAGAATATAAATTTTTCGTTTGAGGCTTTGTTTTCGAGAAAATCGACTTTGAATTTTCGCTCGGTACGCCTGCACTTTATCACGTCTCGTTATAACGGATCTCACTGTAGATCGTTGTCTCTATGGAAAAATTAAAAAAAAATTTTTATTCTATATTTTCGACTTCTTTTCTCGCATAGAATCACCCCCTCTCCGTTTGTACCACCAGTTACCAACCACACTGTATATAACACATACAATAATATATACATGTGGGATAGTGTGACATCAGGGAAAGACGTGGCGTGAATTGTTTATTAGCGTTGTCAAGATATGTTGACGTTGTCAAAAAGTGTTGCGAGCGTTACCAAGGTATGTTTGGGAAAAAAGTGAGCATGGAAGACATTGTAACGGAAGTTGAGAGGGTCAGAGTTGAATTTATCGTCGTCGTGTGAAGATCGTTGTGTCGTGTCGTAGAAGTAGTGAGTAACGAATACGTGAAACGGGGTTTTATATTCGATTACGCGTGAGTGTAAACGATATCGTATTAATCATACTGTTACCTACAAACTAATAATGTAACATTCCTACATTTGTCTATTTTTTCTTTTTTTAAATTTTTCCATCGAGACAACGATCTACAGTGAAATCCGTTGTAACGTACCGCACGCGTACCGAGCGAAAATTCAAAGTCGATTTTCTCGAAAACAAAGCCTCGAACGAAAAATTTTTATTCTATATTTTCGACTTCTTTTTTCGCGTAGAATCACCCTCTTTCCGCTTGTACCACCAGTTACCAACCACCCTGTATACTTCATTATAATGTACGCATTACACGTATTAGGTGTAAAATACAGGTTACACACAGATTCCATAAATTCTTTGAAACTCGTGTAAAAACGCAAGTCTCTTTGTTGGAAAGTTAATTACTGACAAGTGCTTTATTGTAATATGACGAAATTACGATTAAGCCCATAGCGTAATTTAATCCGTCAGGATACAACAGAATGAAAGTTGGTAGTATTGGTACTTCATTCGTGGCGTAATGCGGTAACGTAGATTATTCAGGGCGTTAACTAGTTAATGTCATCGTTGTATCGTGGCCTTTACGGTTCATCGATAGTCGATCGTATACATTGCTGTCGATGTTCGTTGTTCTATTATTGAGGGCTACTCAATGATACTGAACGTTAGTTTTATTGCTGACTGGAACTATCGTAGATCGAAATAAACGTAAATATCGCTGTTTGGTTTAAAAGAATATTGTCAATTTATCAATCAAATAGTATGAAGAGTTTGAGCCGGCCAAAATGCACAATCAACGAGCGTAGAATTTTTTTATTCCATTCTTGTAAAATGATAATCATACGTTACATGATGTTACATGTTCCTTTCTACAACAGAAGATTGTTGCATGAAAATACGTTAATGGAAAGCAGATTTTTAATCGTTATCTTTTTGAATATCTCTTTTCCTTTCGTTATTTAAAGCCACGTTAAACATTTGTACAAGCCATTAGCCAGCTGAGAAAGGTATATAGGTTTATAGTTTGATGCAGTAGAGTTTCCAATATCAGGAACTAATAAGGGGATAAAAATATTCGAATAATGGAGCTTTCCGATAATACTATTAAATTTCATTTGTTCGTAGTGATTTTCATCATTCTCGTTCATTGTTTACGCTCTGATAGATGCCATAATACATATAATAATTATATTTATAACAGAAGAAAGCATCTGTTACTAGCAAACACCCTGTTTGTATAACAGAATATTCGGATAGTATAATAGAACGTTTAGATATTAGGTTATTCGAATAATGAGGAATGGTGGATATTCGACTAATTAATTGTTGTTTTGATATATAATCTTTTAAATTATTCTTTACAGTTTGTTCTTTCCTTTCTTATAACAAAAGTAACGTATAAAGCAAAGTAAATTAAAGTTATGAAGTAAAGATTGTATGAAAGTTAAGTATAACACAAGTAAGAATTAAAAAAGTTACTCGTAAAAGTAGTCAGCGGAAAATGGAACGTGCTCCAGAAAAATTTACAGTCAAGTAAAGATGAAGTTAAAAATATCGAATAATTCATCAATTTCGTTTACTCTTTTAGATCATTATTTATAGTTTTAGTATTTAGTATACCATAGACACTATTAACTATTAAACATATCAATGAATAAAATTTTTTCTAAAATACAAATTTTTAATTCAAGCACATCATGCTATAAGATACAGAAGGACATACTTTTTTTCTATATTTAATCACCGTACTAGATGTTCTTATTTATTGTTTTATACTTTCAGAGCTACAATTAAGGTCCACCAAAATTACTTTTCACTTGCATGAAACTTACAAGTGTTCACTCGATTGAATTTACTGTAATATATTCTATACATATTTCCCATAGAATTATAGCTTTCTTGTCTCTTTGAGATTGTATCAGCGAAAGATATGAAGTAAGTGTATACGAAACGGATAAGCTAGCAAGCACAAAGCACTGGAATATCAAGCATCAGTCGCAGAAATTACAAACATAATTCTGAAGGTCTTAATAGGCGGGCAGATATGGCAAACAATGATACAATCCAGATATGGGCCACTGTGTAGAATCATAGAATGAATCGTGTAATCAAGCAGAAGAAAATTTTCACGCCTTTATGTTGATTGTGAACAACATCGATTAGAAAATGTTTTAATTAAAACAGATTTCATCTTTCACAAGAGATAAGAATTACAGAAGTGGGGAAAAATAGGAAGAATCATTATAAACGAATACATTTATTGTACTTTTCTGAAAAAGAAAATGATGAATACTGGAATGACATACTTTTCTCTAAATGTAATGGTACTTTTGGTCATTTAAATTCGTTTCGCAATATAGTTATATGTATTAAATTTTTACAACATAATTTTATTATATAGTTTATATGAAGATCAGAGAAAAAAGTGTGAAAAGTCCATTTTTTGTAGATTTCCTCCAGTTTAATATCATCAGATGTTTAAAGGGAAATACATATTTGGTACAACAAAATAATATAACACATGATACATAGATCGAATGCAAAAAAACATCTAGAAATAATTGATAAAATCCCCACATTTTGTGAAAACCAAGGATGTTTTTGAAATATCCAGGTGAATGGAAAAAATACAAATGTAGTGCAAGAACCAAACGAAAAGCGTCCTTTTTACCTTGAAATTGTTATTTCAAGTAAAATCTGTTTTATTATTCGAAAATTAGTTTTCTATAAGGAAATGAGACTTATGTATGCATTATATAAGTTCCCCTATACATATATACAATCACGTTCTTTCTTTATAGTTTTGTACCTGTGTGCATTAATAATAGCAATATGAATTACCTTAAATATATTTCATAAAATTTGTGCGCACCATATATATGTAGTTTTAAACGCATCTCAGAGCCCCGATTGATCGTTAAAGGCGTCACTGATTAACTGATTCAAAAACGTCGATTTTAATCAGATGGTAGAATTGAATCGAATAAATTCAAAATTCAAATCGTCGCGCACCCCGCCGTTATTAAACGTTGTCCAGTCGGAACGAGTCTCGTTGAATTTTTTGTATCAACAGTATCTCTAAATTTTGCATCTGGTCGCTGAGAAACTGCATTTTCCTGTTTACATAAGGAAATTCAATAATCGGGAGTTAGGACGTTTACATTTAACGTGGAAATGAAAAATGCTGCTCGGCAGCAGACACATAAAACAATGTAAAAAAGAGAAGGAAAATACAAGAAAAAAGTAAAGACAAACATCGAATATAATTCATAGTCACGTATCATTGTAGAGGAACGATCCCAAACTGCAAAACTTGTCTTGCGCAATTAATGAAACCAGCAAACGTCTGTCCCGTTTACGTTATCAACCTAGTATGAGAAATTACGTAAATTAATTAGAAGCCACATTTATATGAATGCACTAGCCATGTAAAACAAGTTTCCGTGACCGTATAAATCCATGTGTTGTCGCGTGGATTATTAGAACTTAAACTGTGTTGCGGAATTTTGCCCATTGGATCGGCATTACGCGAAAATCGGTGTTTGTCAGTGGCAATTTCCTCGAGAGCGTATGTGCATCGTGACAAGGAATAATTATTAAATGTTGTGTTTAGCTGTAACACGGTACTGTGCGGCTTCCGAATTTATTAGCTTTTTGAAGAAACCAGAGATAAATGATTCCATTATTCTATTTCATACTTTATATTAAAGTAAAAATCTGCAATTTTGATACTTATTTTTATTTTATGTTTCTTTTTTGTAGTTTAGAAATGAAAAAGCTTACTATAACGTATTCAGTTGCGTTTTTGATTTGTTTGAAGATTTTCAATGTGTCGACTTCCTGCTAATCAATATTTCATGGTAGCATATTCTTGTCGCCGGTACCTTTATTTCAATTCATCTTTTTTTAGAGAACTGGAAATGTCATTATCTTGAATAATGTATTACAATAAAGGTTGGCGATCTACATTGCCAGTTTATTACTGCGTAAAGGTATGTCGCCGGCGAAAATAAAATTTATTCAAAAACATTAAAAGATCTAATTGTGCAAAATTTCAGAGTTCTGGATAAATATTTTCAACGAAATACCCCAAAGTGTTTGGGATATTTAATTATAGAAAAATAATTGCTTTATTCGGATCTTTAGGTATTAATTACAAAATCTCATTCAAAATGATTATGACGTTTATTATTTTGTATAAAATTTTAATTATACATTTTAAATTACAATTTTCTAAATAAATTCCTTTTTTTGTTGCACAAATATCAAGTGCCGAATTATATTTTTTCATAACTTTTAATGATTGCTTAATCTCTCCTAATTCTCCAGTTCACATAATAATTATCTTAAGAATTTTGTATGACAATCATTCGATTGGCTTTTGTTTTGGATTGGAAGAAAAATATATTTTCTGCGTTTCAATCAGCAGTCATCTCTTTAAGAAATATTGCACCTTATTAAATATTCATCAATCTTCGTACATGTAAGTGACAAAAATTGTTGTACCGCGAAGAAAGGTCTATGTGTAAGGAAAACTCACCATTTCTTTTCATAATATTTCAAATAAATCACATCGTACATGTAACGTATTCAATCAGCAAGATATATTCCAAATTTTTCATTTTTTAAATCGCCACTGCTAATGTTGACCTTCTATGATCTAATCTTTCTTTTCTCATAAAAAAAGAAGTTATGTTAAATTCCAGATTTTCTTTTCAATAATATTTTCCTTATGAGATCGAAATAATAATGAATGATTAACGTAAGGAACCTGTTTAGGCGTATTGCGATGATACTGTAATGTAGTATCATTTTATCAAGTAGAAAGATGGAATTTATTATGTAGTGGAGCATGGTTTGCGATTTCTTTTCGCGAGTGG
This sequence comes from Bombus flavifrons, assembly GCF_040668555.2. Taxonomy (NCBI): domain Eukaryota; kingdom Metazoa; phylum Arthropoda; class Insecta; order Hymenoptera; family Apidae; genus Bombus; species Bombus flavifrons. Next base: position 2,949,500 of record NC_138442.1, read on the forward strand.
AAAATTAGTTTGCAAACAAGGATTAAACGTCACAGACTTTTCCACGTTACTGAAAGTTATTTAAATGGACGACGTGACGCTTTATGAAGTGCATTACGTAATTGAAGCAGAACTAACTCTTAAATTTGTATATATAATACACAAGTAGACAAGTTTCTGAAAGATATTAAGTATCATGGCTATACACTAAAGACTATATATACTGTGATTCTGAAATTAAATACATAAATATAAGATAGACTCTTAAAGTTTGAATTTAATAAGGTTACTACGTTATGTATGTAACTAATGGTACGTCAAGTATCACAGCACAACGAAAGTTTAAATCGTACTAATATTAATTTCTTAAACATATTTTCTTTAACCGCTATTTGTTTACCATTCTCCTAATTTAATTAGTCTTTTTGGTGTTAAATTGGCAAAGTTAGCAAAAATTGGTATAGTAGAACGATAAATTGTGTTACATTTATGAATTGTCTTATTGATATTAGAAAACATGATACTTTCTACGCTCTTTAAAACAGAATCACTTGTTTGAAAGTGGACCCCAAACGACTTAAGTTTTATTGAGACGTTGGAAGGATTAGTTTATCAAACGACGGTTAAAAAATTTTGAGTAAATTGCAGTTGATCGAAATAGCGAAGAAAATAGTACAGGTCGCTTTTTACAACTGTTTTATATGAGGCTGTAACGAAAATTTCAACAATACGTTTCGTAGATTTTCGTTAGTTATATGTACGCTGACAATTCATAAAAAAGATACAAACAAAGATGGTAAAGATAAAAAATGACAATTTGAAGTAATGGATTGTTTCAATGAGAAAATTTCAGGCAGAAAAAATCGATAACGTCATTTTTAAATAATTTTTTTCAAATAATACTTTAGTTAACTCTTCCAAATAAAACGACAAGTAATTTGGATTGTTATATTTATTTGAATTTTAAATATTGTATTTTACATTCATTTGAGTTATGCGAGATACAGCGGAATTATTTTACAAGGTAACAGCATTTGCTCTCAAGTTTATTTTAATTATCTTTCAATCATACGTGGCTGGTCTTTTGAGACATTTTAAAGAAATTAGTGTATTTCTGATGCAAGTAACGATATTGAGATGATAGAATCAGAAATTACTTGAAGTATTATTTGCATTTGAAAATTGTTAATCGTGTTAAATACAAAATATCAAACAGTATAAAATATCGTTTGATTTCATAGAAATAAGATAACGTATTATTTAAATAATTATTCTTCAAACATATCAACTGCGTAATTCTCAAGTCTGATGCACGACATATTACTTTTTTATTCGTGGCAAATTGACACAGGAAACGGATAAGGCTTAAAGTCCATGTATCGTAACTTCAATGTTGCATAATACTATTAAGGTTTAATCCATACTAATATAGCTTATACGTATTTGTAGCGAAAGTTTATGCATAGCGTGATCAGACAAGATAAATCAATTTACACTCGAATGAGAATTACATTTTCACGTGAAAGCACAATCTTTACACACGAGAAAGGAAAGCAACAAGAAAAGGGAGAACAGCGTAGGACAGAGAAAAATTCGCATGGTGTAATTTTTCCGACACTTTATATGTAAAGCATAAAATATTCATCAACTTTTAAAGAATCAAAACGAAAGACACGGAAGAGAAAATGGGAAACGAGAGGAAGCGGACGCGAGAGAGATGGAAAAGGGAAAAGGAAGAAGAATGGAAAAGAGCGAAACGAGGAGAGGGAAAACACTTGAAAGGAGTTAATTGGAGAAGCCCGCGTAGAAATTAGCGTGGCGACTTTCAGCATCGCGTGCTTTTAACAAAATGTCAGAAAGTTAGGGAAAACATTCCATAGTTCTGGCAATTTCCGCAGCGGCACAGGGGCTTGCTCATTGGCTAATTTATGCTTAAGAAAATTTCTAAGCGGCCGGCGAGCTTATTTGCAACCGGAAACGTGCCGTGCCGAGCTCATAACCTTAGGCCAAGTTAATATTTCTCTTCTTACCGGTGCTCGCGCTCCAGACGAACAAATTCGCGCTACCTGGTCCCCTCAGTCAGACAACCGACTCTCGTTAAGCTCGATTCATATGCGAATCGCGTCGTTGATCGCTGCCAACCAAATCTAAGATGGAAAGAGGAATGGCAAAAGAAGACAAAATGAAAGACGCAGAGATCGAATATACGCCATGATTCATAAATTACGATTCATAAGTAATCACGCAAGAATATATATAAGATGGAAAGAAAGTAAAATTTTGAACGAAGACAGTGGTAAAAGAAACATAATTCTTTGTTATTTCTGTTATTGTAACATTGCTGTGTTATCGTAGAGTATGAGTATATAGGATAGTCGATATAATTGTTTTAAGTCGTAGCCTCCTTTTCTCAGTGGAATTCCAACAAATGTCAGAAGGAGAAAATGTACGTCTCAAAGAATATTACATCCATGCGGCCATACTTCATTGTGACTGCAATGCCAGTGATGCATGTGCATTAAATATTTCTATTGTTTTTTTAAAACGAAAATACATGGCTTTTGTATAGACTGAATCTTCGCGTCATTCTGCGTAAAAATAATACTGAGTAAAGTGAACAAAAATGATCATTTTTCTAGTTTTAAATAAATTTCTTTATGCTACATATAGAAATTTGAATCTCGCCCTGTATTTATACTACTTTGAAATGCAAGATATGTACTTTCAAATCTCATATTATAGGATAATAAATCAATATAAATCATGTCATAATAGTAATATAAAATTTATAATATTTATACGTTTGTCGGTATAAATTATTGAAACGAAATAAAAACGTTTCTCTATTACGTGTATAAAATAGCATTATCGAAATAGTATTATCTTATATCCTTTACATCCAGGTATCTGATAGGAAATAAAATTGCTTGAGATATTGCGTTGTTCGAGAAGCTTGATTCGAAAGCAAAATTTGAGAAGAATTTGAAGTTAATTTATCTTTTAGAATTTTATCCTAACATTTTATTATATGTATAATCGCAGCATAGTTTGTTTTATGATTTATTGGATAGTTTCACGATCACTATCGTTAAAAAGAGATTCGTAAAGATCAGGATAAATTAGGTATCTATTAAACGAGGCGAATGAAATTGAATATTTCAATTGTTAATGAAAGCCAACATTCCTGGCATGTTTTTCATAAATACCAAGTCTAGTTTTGTCTCGTTAGAAAACTTCTATTGATCGATCGCGAACTTCTTCTTATTAATTATTACATTTAATATCCGATTAAGAACATTTCTCTGAACTCGGCGTGTTATTGCACAGAAGCTTACGACAAATAATCATCTTCTAATCTTGAAAACGTTACGAACTTTTCAAATAGCCCTTTATGTAACAATCTAGTTTAAACGACGAACTGCTGTATTATGAAACATCGCTTTTTAATTATTGTTACATCGGGCGACACTCTACCTAGACCAGGCCACACACCGCGGGCAAGATGGTAACCTGATGTCTTCTCGTCCTCACTGCCTACCCTCAATAGTCTCAAGGACCCATCATAAATCTCAGTAATTTACTAGCTAAGGTCCTTCAGACCAAACAAGTATCCCTTTTCTAAATCGCCTTCTAAAGAGTATTGTCTACTACGGTTTGACACGGGAAAGTTAGTTTTTCCTCGCGTATGATGCTTCCCACCAGCAACTTTCTATAGAGGGCGGCTAAGGCCCTTCCTAGTCCACCAACCTTCTTTTACCCAATCAGAAGCAATGTCTACTGCCCTTCCTAACCAAAATTGTCACCAACAAATCCGATGATCCCTTGCGTTAGACACACCCACGACTAGCTTTCCTCCGATACAGCATCGTCACTGTAACTCACTTCTCCTACGACATTAGGAAAGTCAAGTCAACGACTTCTCCTACGACATTAGGAGGGTCAAGTCAACTACTTACTTAACTTGTACATTCGCATCAGTGTAATCATTTCTCTACAAAGTTGTTGAAATAAACATAAAGTTATACCTGTTGAATCAGTGTAACTACTCAATTAAACCACCTCTATTATCCTAACCGAAATAGAATTTACGACTCCCGTTGACGTGTTTCCTCGCGATCGCGTCTCTCCGCGAGTGATCGAACAATTATCCTGCGATAGATAATATTATAAGTAATATTATGCTGCAACATATATTACTTTGTGCCGTTTTCTTCGTTTGCAAATGAAGGCGAACAAGTTTTTTTTTTATTTACAAGTACTTTACAATCAATTCTCGCATTGAGAATTTTTAATACGCTTATTAACTCATTATAAGTAAGTATAATTTATAAATAATAGTATTATAAATACGTAAATATTACTTGTTAGAAATATCTAGCTGAATCTAGTGCTTAGGTCTAACGGATAGTGTTTTCTTAGCCTGCGGATCTGGTCCGACGTATCAAGTAATTTAGTAATTAGGGGGTTTCCATGTTTGTTAACTCTTTTGATGTATCTATTTGTTAAGATATAGAGAGAATTCGGAAATACAAATAGTTTACTTTATTCAGCACACAACAGTTATACACATATCTTATACTCTGAAGACCTCGTTATCCTACTCGCACGCACGCTTGTTGTCAACCGACTCTTCCAGATGCTTCTTAACGACTGCCAACGGTCCTTTGTCTCAACTCAGACCAGGACACCCTCTAACGCTTACACACACATTCACATGTACAGTGTAAATGTATCATCTTCCTAACACTATTACTACATTTTGTTATTTCTTCTTTGACTATAGGTATCTTGAGGTCGCGATGTATTGCTTCGTTGGTAACATACCAGGGATCCTGGAGTTTTCGATTGGAAGCGTTGAAGTATTTCAATGTTGGAATTACTTGCTGTTCACCATAGTTGGATTCCGTAGGTCCAGACAGGTTTTATTATGGTCTTATAGAGCGTAATTTTGCTCTGCGTGCTTAAGTTGGAACGTCGGCCAATGAGCCAGAAGAATTTTTTAAGTTTAGCCTTGAGCTGCTTCGATTTGTCTGTGATGTGTTGTTTCCATGTTAATCTTCCGTCCAGAGTCTTGCCCAGGTATCTGACTGAATCCTTGTTAGGAATTGTTATATTGTTAATGGTCACCTGTGGGCAGGTTTGTTTCCTCGGCGTAAAGGTAAGAAAATATCTTCGTAGTCGATCAAATTTTGGAGTGAATCATGTATTGTCCGCTATGCAATGTTCTATTCTGTCAGTCTCTCAAATATTTCAAATTCTTCTCTCTATTTTATATAACGCGAGTAAATTTGTATGTCATAGCAAAACGCAAAATTAGTAAAAAAAAATTGGTTGAAACCTTTGCAAAGACAGTCGCTTTTGTTTGAGAAACTAGAATTTGCTAAGTAAATATTTATATAGAAATGGGTTGGTTTTGATCTCAATTATTATATTGCAATGGTAAAAATATATAAAACCTCAAAATCTTAAAAGATATAACTTTGGGTAAATTTTCTGTTTATTATATTTGATTCTCTGGGAAAGAGAATTTTCTCCTGCCATTTTTACTATCAAACACAAGTGAGATATTTGAAGTCTTGTCCAAATTAGTCACATAGCTTCGAGTGAAGCTTGTGCTCATACCAGTTAAATTACTTCAGTTTGAATAAACTGACCTCAAGTAATGAATATCCAAAGTGGTGTAGACGGAGATTACATTTGCTGAAATATTGCTAATAGTGAAATTTCCTTCACACAAGAATAAGTAGGAAACGCCCATTTTTATGAGTTTGTTTTCAATTCCAGGTATACGCAATTTATAATCATCTAACGTTTGTTTCAAGTTTCCAGACTACGTAATATCCAAGTTTAAGCGAATATACTTGTACGAACTTTGTAATCTAATACCACATTCAGTTAATTTTATATAGCTGTGTAAAGCTCTCAGAAAAGGAAGATTTGAGTAAGGTTAATAAAAAATAAAGTTTGAAGGCACAGTTGAAAGAACCTCAACTTCATTTGAAACTTCAAAGAACGTTTCGTATCAAATAAAATAACTTCACACTGGTTATGCTATTGCGAATGAAGCTTAAGATTCACGGTAAAACAGAATATAATGTATAATATATTAAACAAACTTCTCTTAACTTAATGCAAACAAACTACATATAAATTTAACAATTTGATAAATGTAGCAATAGAATGGCAAAATGAAATAAATTAATAAACCAAAGGATAACGTTGAAATTTCGAAATGAAACAATAGAACGTTTCATAGTAGAACTGAAGATAATCTTTTTTGTCTATAAAGAACAAATGGAAATAGCAAGGAGAACTCATGAATCAAAGAATAGTGTTAAGAGTAACAAAGAAAAACGCGGAGAAACAAGAGCAAAAATATGGAAAACTTGCCCCGGTAGAAAGAAATGAAGAGAAGGGGTAGTAGAATGTAAAATACCAGAAACTGTGCTGGAACGTAATAAAAAATAAAACATGAAACATACTGCGACGACATAGAAAAAGAGGAGCGAAATATTCGTAGATAAAACTGAAGGAGGGATTAACAAGAAAAGACAAGTAGAAGAGAAGTGAAAAAATTGGAGAATGAAGAAAGGAAGAGGAAAGAAGGGAGAGGCAAAAGGTGTAAAAAAGGACGCAAAGAAAGGGACATCCTTTGGAAGTACCGAAAGGATGAAACACGTTTAATTAGTGAGGCGTCTCCTTTTGAAGTACTAGCAGGTTTTGTTTGAAGCTTGGCGACTGCTCGGAAACTTCCAACAAATACGCTCAAAATCTTCTACGAGTTTTGATATGCAGACCTATGTACATATACACACATAACACGAATATAATGTCTTCTTTGTTCAAGTTGTCTTAGTATGGAAAAGAGTCTGTCTTTTTTTAATTTGCACTTACGTTGAAGGTAACAGAAATAAATAAATATAAAGATTGAGAGAACTGAGAAAAAGAAGAAGGTTTGATGAGTCTAAGATAACACTATGTGAGATTATTATTAAAATTGGTTTACAAAATTGGAAAATTATTTGAAAGTAAAAAACAGAAAGTAATGTAAATTTAAGAATAAATTTAGATAAACTGAATTTTATTTTATAGAGCTCCATATTAATTAGGAAAAATTTATTTTTATGTGTATTTTTATGTCTTGCTACTCCTACTTTGGCAAAGAAGAAGATAAAAAATTAAGTTACAGATAGTTTTCGTCTTTAGATGCTGAAGATCTGTTGATAAAAGATAAAAAAGACATTGAAAAGATAAATAATAATAAAGGAAATTATCGACTTTCTAAGAAGGATATAAACTATTTATATTCCATCAACTTCAACTTCAACGTATCATTCATGATTTTCATTTATTTACAATTATTATTGGAATTTACGTAATTTTAATTTAGTTCATGGCTTTTCATTGCTACCTTTTATAAATAATCTTCGTAAAGTGCATCTAGACATTACTTAAATCAGTCTATTACTCGTATCAATGTAATGGTGCCTCTAGCGAAAACAATAAATTTATTTTAATAGCATCGAACATATAGAAACTTCTTCCATTACAGAATTTGTTTAAAGTATTTCTTTCTACTGTATCCTTTACATTGAAACATTAGATCATCTATTTTGTTGAACAGAAATAAATGGAAAAGCATTCCAAAGAACATACATACGCTACATCTGACACTGCCCTTTGAAAATTGATCGCGAAGGGTTAAGGATACGAGTCTCGAATTAAGTAGCTTCTATTTTCGTCTCGAGTGTGAGTTATCGATTCGAAGCTACTTTTTTCAGCACGAGACACATTTTAGATTCAACAAGAATGCCATATAAGCAATACGATAGGTATAATTTTATTTCATTTTAAAAGTACAGTACTTTACGAGCAAATTCAAACATTCACAGAGATTTTTTAGGAATACATTATCTGTGTGATATGAAACATTTTGAAGTCTCATTAGCACTGCAATGATACACGATTATCGTGATTACATCGGTAAAGTTCGAAATAAATTCAAAAATGTACATATACAGGGTGGTTGGTAACTGGTGGTAAAAGCGGAAAGGTATAAAAATATTTTTTTAATTTTTTTTTTAAATTTTTCCATCGAGACAACGATCTACAGTGAGATCCGTTATAACGAGACGCGATAAAGTGCACGCGTACCGAGCGAACATTCAAAGTCGATTTTCTCGAAAACAAAGCCTCAAACGAAAAATTTTTATTCTATATTTTCGACTTCTTTTTTCGCGTAGAATTACCCCTTTTTCGCTTGTACCACCAGTTACCAACCACCCTGTAGAAACAACAAGATATTTAGTGTAAGTAGATATTTCGCAGTTTGCAAAACTGTTTAAACAGGACCATCTCCGATGCTTATTATAATAATTGTATTTGAGATGACTATTCGTGGTGTTTTTTTTTTTTTTTACTAAATTTATGTTCGTAATAAATCTTGTAATTTTGTCTAGATTGAATTTCAAATTGGATTACTACATACAATCACGACCGCCGTGTCTTATCACAACATTAATGAAATTTCAAAGTATTTCGCGTAATACACATAATGTAGCGTTCAAGTAGTTCAAGAAAACATTTTACTTCGTTACTTCCGCTTTAAGATGGATGACGCCTGCATTATTTAGCGCAGAGATTGGAACAAACTGAAACTGAGCAGTTGAAATAATCCTTGGCAATCGCTTCCGTAGATGTAATTACTTAAATGTTCGCATCTTTGTTCCGTATAGCGGTGGTAGAAGCAACGTTCAATTGGAAGCTCCGCTTTAAAGTAAATCCTATTTTCTATTCTGTTACTGAGTGGATGTACGTAACCCAAATCGGCTCTAACGACGACATCACACGGCAATTATCCTAATTGTCACTTTAGATGTTTCCGAAATTTCCTATCGGTCGAGAAGGAACGTTTACGTGAAATCGAAGCGACCGCTCGTAAACTCGAATTTCCGCCAAGCTGCGGCTCGTCGTACCGATGACTAATTCGACTTGATTATAACCGTTGATTGTTCGTACTTGTCAACTTATACCGTGACTGAAGCAATGACAAAACGATAGGAAATAAAAAGCATACGGAAAGTGGTATGATAAGTCCATTTTTGCTGATTATCTGACTTTTAGGTCGCATAGCTGTTTGGTTGGTAGCATAGTCAGATATACAGGGTGGTTGGTAACTGGTGGTACAAGCGGAAAGAGGGTGATTCTACGCGAAAAAAGAAGTCGAAAATATAGAATACAAATTTTTCGTTTGAGGCTTTGTTTTCGAGAGAATCGACTTTGAATTTTCGCTCGGTACGCGTGCACTTTATCGCGTCTCGTTATAACGGATCTCACTGTAGATCGTTGTCTCGATGGAAAAATTAAAAAAAAAAAAATTGTTATTCTATATTTTCGACTTCTTTTTTTGCGTAGAATCGCCCCCTTTCAGCTTGTACCACCAGTTACCAACCACCCTGTATTAATAACGGTTCCATTGTAAGAATTTTTAAATACTACGGACGATATTTTTTATAAATCTGGAATTATCAAAATAATTACCTTTCGATTAAATAACATGATATTTTGAAGGTACCATGTAAGATTAACTATATTTTATTAAAAGAAACGAGGTCTTATTATGCACGAACAGAGTAGAAATTCTTATTAGCGCAGTAGCCTAACAGCATAGTAGATGAAAAAGCGCGTGTGTAGGTATGTGTATGAGGATAAAAATTTCTAAGAGCGAGCGAAGAATTCGGGAACGAGAAGTATATTAGAAATTTTAAGACGAAAGTATATAACGGGAGAAGTATTTTATAAAAAGTAATAAAGTAGTTGTCAAATAATAACGAAATAAAATGAAATTCAAAGTTATCAATAAAATTTACCTTTAATTGGTACTGCATTAAGAAATAAGCAGATATTATTAATAATTAATGAACGCAAAAAGTGAAAACGATGTTCGTGCCTGGGAAACGTTAAATATCGGCCGCAAAAGATAGCAACACACACAACTGCATAATTCGTAGCTAATTCCTGAAACATCGTAGCGACTATAATCTTCTTGGGAAAGCAATGAAAACAAACATTTCTGGTTGCTCTTAGAGCAAAACCGCATATTTATGTATGTGCGTCAGAATTATTCAGACAAGGACAGTCGAGATTCAATCCACTTATAAAAAAGAGCTTTCGTGCTAAAAGCTATTTTACATATGCCAGCATCATGGATTGGTCTCGTTCAGTTTTACTTTTCATTTCTTTAATAAGTAGTATAAATAAGTAGTAGTAAAGGAATAATAAAACCAAGATCGTTTCATAATATTATTTAAGGTATTTTTCAATTATAGGTACTGTTGAGGTTATTAGATGCATAAACAGATGTATAAATATGTCGGAGATGAAAGGAAACCGGAGTCTTTCCTTTGAAATTTTGGGAAAATCCTCTAATACTTTAGCCTAGATTCTATCATAGCCGTAATTAAGCAATTGTTGTCGTTCAATCGATGCATCTTTGTACAAACATGAAACCTAATCTGTCGAACGTTGTGATCTTCATTTTTATAGAACAAAATGGATCATACGTAATTCGATAAAATAATATAAAACGGAAAATGTTGTGCATGCATTATTTCCTTATAAAACCTATAAAAGGAAACTTTTCGAACGACCTAATATGTATGCGATGAACGTCCAAAATTAATTTCCTCAGAAATTGCTTTTATCAAATGCTTTTATCAAAACGATGCTAACTTAATCATACATGCAACAATCATTACATATTACGTACAGGATAGATACTATCAATTTTAATTTTCACATAAACCTCGTGTCAGAAAGTTTTATTCTACGTTCTCGGTTCATTTTCGCATAACATTTAACCCGTCGAAGATTTCATAAATCGCAGTTTAACATTTATATCATCGGAAACTTCCAATTTGTCTTACAAGAAAAGAAAAAAGAATTCCTATAAAAAGTCACATAAGGTGGAGAGATCCGACGACATAAGGGAAAGTCGATTGTAAGCTGCGTCTGCAGGATCTGGGCGGCGAAAGTCGAAAGTCAGCGCGACGCTTTCAGCGTCGGCGGTTCCCGGACGATCGAGTAAATTATTCAAGCCAGTGAATCGTGGCACGGCAACCGCCGCCAGCCTGTCCACCCGTTCGAGGATTCAATCCAGTGGAAGAGGTTCGCATTTAACACGGCGCGAGTCCGTTCTCTGCCGCCTTTTCGCTCGATCGACGACGATTGATCGCAAAGGGCTGCGAAACGACATCGTGTTGCTCTTCACGATTCCCAACATCCAGCCATTGGCAGACGCGCTTAACGCTCGCTTTAATTACGGAATTAGGTCGTGCTTAGTTGCCACGCTTGCGCGGACACTAATTTTCGCGGACGGATTTGATTAAAACCGATAGTTGAAAAGCCTAGCTTCGCTAGAAATTCGATGATCGGGCGAAGTTTCGTCGCTTTGGTCGTGGTGAAATCGGTTGAAAATTATTAGCGAGGAGGAAACGTGTACAAGAAGGGAGAAATTGTTAACGAGGATGAACGAGTCTAGTAATTCATTTAATTTGTTGAGTAATGGTGTTTTAATTGTTGCAAGTTCAAAGGTCGTAATATCGCGTATAGAATCTGGACTTTTAGGCAGAATTCATATTTTTGAGAATATAATTGAAAAAGCAGAATCTCCGTAGAAAGTTGTTCCACCAATTGTTTTATCTTACCAAGTATTGCAGGAAGCACTATACTCTGTATGTTTCATATATTTTTTCCATATTATATGCATTCCGTGCAATTTTGCAGTTTCACATTTTCTATAAGTGCACAAAAATCAGCCTAATTATATGAAATGTCCGTTTTCCAATGATTCATACTGTAGTGAATCTCGAAAAAAAATGTGTTTATACAGGAAAGATCAAAGAATTGAAACCGTATGTAAATTTGAAGAGCAATCTAATGTAGGATAATGGTATTTTAACCTTTAAAAGCCAAAAGGCTTCACATACTTTGCATATTACACTTATATTATAGGTTGTGACATATAAAATGTCAAACTTTAAAAAAATCATCATTCACTGAATCACGAAAGGAATGCGTAAATAATGTAAATATTAGAATATTGAACTTGTCATTCTGGTAGATTTGTTGTAGTAAAAAGTGTAGGTTGAATCTTATCAAATGATACAATTTGATTTAATGATCAGATGCGATACTTAACAACAATGTTATGAATTCAGCAGATTACACGACTCGTTGATGAACCTGCGAATTTTATATACCACACTTTGGTATATCAGTAGTCACTACTATCTGTAGTCTCTGCTGTGTCAGAGTCAGAAGAAATAAGGAGAATCTCGTTTATTTGGTTCGTAGTTCGGAAAGTTAAATAATCCAAAAGTAAACAGTTTTTAAACTACAAAGTAACATTATCTACTTGAATATTAAAAAATTGGAATCATCTATATGAAAGAGAAAATTTTCAGCTTTAAGATTTAAGATGAAACACAATCATTGATAAATAATAGCATTTGAAATTATAGTAAAAAGAAATTATAATTGTAAATCGAAAACTATGATAGCTAACATTTTATCATCATAATCTCGTAAATTTAAAAGAATTTTTCAAGGTTCATGTATCCGAAGAAAAATTTATTATTCAAATTATTTACGATAAGTATCATAAATTTAATTAAATTATAAAAGTCATAATTAAATCAGTGTTGTGTCAAGATTATAAGGTAAAAATAAAGAAATATATGAAAAGTGTAAATCCATTACGCTAAATATTTAAGACTAACGTGTCTCATTAAGACTAAAGATTTGACGAAGAGGGAATATTTGTACCGTTTATTTAAGTAAGATAAGTTTTGGCAGAGATAGATGTCTCTTTATGTAGAGTACACTTTAAAAGAGACGAGTGAGCGTAAATTATGTAAAACAGAATTCGATAAACTTACCCGCGAAATGTAATTTTGTGAATTATGAGAAACTGAAATACAGAGTAACGTCTCATGCACAGTTGCGTCTATGATATTATTCGCGTTCCTTTTGAGAGAGGTTTGCAGGCTTTGTATATTTCCTTATACGTATATTTCTTACCATTTTACAACATTGGTAACATGCTATGGAAAAATAAACTCTGCTTAATCCTCTGTCAATGCGTTTCATCTGTTAATTTCAAAACAAAAGTAAGTAAAACAAAAAACAAAAAAAGAAGTAACTTCATAATATCTTCTTTAATTTAATCCTGTAAATATAATAATTTGAAATAATTCATGTTTTCAACTGTTTTATGATTTTCATTTTAAAAGTAACGTACGAAAAGGAACCTTGTTTTATATTCACGTTCAATAAATTATTCTTAAATGATTTTTTTTTATACGTGGGGAAATCCTCATGGACACCCCGCGTCCCCTGGGGAGGGGACACAGGGTAGTGTCGGACATTTTTAAATGACTATCCGTTTTCTAATTCTCCCAGATAGAATAACAAATAATTTTGATTCACGTAATATAATTTTATACCATAATAATGTAGTTGAATTATATTAGGATATGATAGAGCGAGCGAATTATTTTATTCTGAATTACAGCTATTAATTTCTGAGCATGAGTGCGTGAAACACTGTGAGGAAATCTCTATTAGTATTTCTGACGTAGTTGATAATATTTCTATAATAAGATCAAAAATTATTCGAGAGATTATTTAAGGATATAAAGTTACTTACACTAATATTCACACACAGCACTATCTCCATATTTGTTGCTTTGCATAAGACGGGATGATTTAGATATCGTAGTATTTATTTTACGAGAATATGAACCACTTCTTGGTATATTATAAAAATATTACATTCTTCTGGCGTTAAAATTACACAAAATAATTATATAAATTAAATTTACTTCGCAGTTCAAACCGATTAGAAAAATTCCAGAACGTAAACAGCCACGAATATTAGTGTTACGTGAAAATAAGCGAAAAATCTATTTTATAATTAAATGTCATACTATTTGTAAGAAATTTTTTACGTATTTTAAGGCTACAATAATAATAGAATGAAGGACAAAATAGAATAAAGTAAAAGTAAACCAAAATAAGATATAAAAAATAGAATAAAGAACACGATATTTAAATCATTCCCTCTTATACAAAACAACAACTATAGAAATACTATGTCCCAATATTAGAATAAACAGTAAGGTAAACATTTATTCAAATATAGAATATTAAATATATTATGAAATTATTCCATGTCACAGGTAAATAATGAAACAATTTGGGACAAACTCATTTCCTTTTTCACATAGGCTAACATAGTAATTGTTCCAAAATAACATTACCATCAACTAAGAGTATATTATTCAAATAATTACTTCCCAAATATTTTCCTTAAATATCATCAGTAAGTTACATACGTATACAATAAAAAATTATTTGATTTAATAGCTACATAATAGAATAATTGAAAAAATCACGTATTTACTTATTTAAATAAACTAAGTCATAATCATTTCTAGCATCACGTAGCATCACTTCTTAATTATTTTTGTTTAACCCCTTAACCTACAACTACGGGTATATCCCATAGTACGATGATCGGGCCAAACGTAAATATTACGGGCATTCTCGAACGTAAATTCTAGGTTAAGGGGTTAAATAAGCCAAATAAATAAATAATATTTACATAAAATAGTCATTTCTCGATGATTTTCATTTAAATAATTTCCTACATAAATATCTCCATGAATGCATGTAAACATTCATCAATGTTTCCACTGTCCCTTTTCACCTCACTGAGAACCAGGATCACCAATATCTGTGTGCTGAAACTACTTCATATCTCGTGTCTCCGCAGATATCTCTGAGACACATTGGGTCGCGATATAAAACGTTTAAATCAATAAAATGTCTCTTTCCATTCGTTTCTACGGATAAATACCCTATATCGTGAACGTAACTTGGACAAGAAAAAAAAAGAACATTTCTGCGAAGAAATCCAGCGAATATGTACCGAGCTCTCTGATGGAAGATCTTTTCTCATATATTTTCTTCGAATGAGAAAGAGAGAGAGAGAGAGAATGTTTGCTTCCTCCGACCGATACGGCGTAATGTGCCTGTGATTATCGAACTACGTGCAGCTGCATTCCTTCCGTCCATTATGTTCTGTAACTCGGAGCCAGGTCGACGTATGTCGCATAGCTGCGATTTAATGGGGATGTCGGATCAGTTTTCATCACGATCGCTCCTTGACGACACAAAGGCGCTGGCGCTGCGGATCTTCCCCCGATACCGGCATTTTCCAAGTAGAAATCCAGGGATTTCGACGTTTTATAGTTATCTGAGATTTACCACTCCCATATCCGTCAGTTATAATTTCACCTTGTTATAATCTATTTATTATTTTATTTTTCGTTTCTACAGATAAGACTACATGCTTTCGTTCCACTGACATTTTTAAGAACATGACATGACATTCGTAAGAAATACGAACATTACCAATAGAATGTAATGTTTAAATGTTAATAATAACCCGAAGACGTCGTCAAAATAAACACACAGCATATACACACATTGGACATAAATACATATTTCTCCTCCTTACTTCTTAGAGACAACGCCATTCGGACAATCGAAGATCCGGTAATTGATCGTTCCATTAACACGTTGACTGGCACGCGTGTTTTCAAAGAAATCTCCGTCAGGCCACGCGTACAGCAGTACCAAGCGTTCTCTGCTAGGTGCTCCCATCGATATTTTAGTAATGCGAGTCGCTCAAGCGGTGGTCTCAAGAATGATCTTTCGTTTCGTTTGTTCGCAACATTAAAGCTACTAGCTGCTGTTGAATATAACGAAGGAAAGCGTGGTATAGATTATTCCGACCAAATGGTTTCTTATGTCACCACAATTAGAAAAGGAATCAAATGGTACAGAAAACTTGGCGTTCGATTCTTTCTGGCAATTTCTGTTGCAAACGCTTTGACGGTTTACAAAATTGCAACAAGGAAAAATACAAATATTAGAATATTTAGACAATTATTAGTTGCAAAATTATTAGGGTTGTCTGAAAATACAAAAAATCCTTGTCTTCGACGGAGACGGCATAATATCGCCGTTCGGAAAAACGATTCCGGAAGAAGCGTTAGACGCGCGTGCAAACTATGTTATGCAAATAAAAGACGTGGAATGGACCGAACAAAGGCACGAAAGAATTCGAAGAAAACAACAACTTATTGTCCAAATTGTCCCGACCAACCTCAGCTATGTATAGAATGCTTTAAAGTTTTACGTTCTAAATAATTTTTTTAATAAACCATTTTCGTATTTTTATTTTATAACAATTCAGCTATTATTACAATTAATTGTTAATTAACAATTTATTATTATGGAATATCTTTTCAAATACCTACGACGATCCTTCGCAAGTAGTCGAATAAGCGACACCCGAATATGGGTTACGTGGCCTGACCAGAAACTTTGCTGACACCCGAATACGGGTGTCGTGGTAGTGTTGATCGGGACTCCGATAATCGAAGTTCTACGATATCACAATGAATGTAATTTTCAAACAGCCACTTTTTAAGTAGCGTTGAAGTGGTCACCACTTCTAAGAAAACTCTACATCTGATTTCTTTAGTCTCCTCAAGCACTGAAGCCACCGACAGCGTATAGACAAAAGACTGGGACGAAGGCAGACCATAAACAGTAGACAGGCGACGTTGGCTTCAGGGTTTTTCAGTTATAGGGTAACACTGCTAGCGTGCGGATCTGGACCAGCTCAAATTGTATTCCTACTTGTAATTACACTTGTGTTTTAAAATATATTTTCTACCTTACCATTTATCCACGCGTTTCTCTGTTTATACATCTAATAACCTCAACAAGTAGAAAGCGAAGATTCGGATTATTTTTGAGTTGTGGTGCTTTAAATAAAATAAACAACATTTCTGAATTCCGTCGTCTTTAAGTTACTGAGAGACGTTTGGCAACAATAGGATGAATATGATTTCTTAATAATACCAAATTTTAAATGGAATGTGTAGATTTTGATAAATGTAATCTTTAGGAACTGTTGTTCCTCCAATAAAATTCATAAATTTCGTCAGATGTAATTATTAGTAATTATCGATTTTTAAGTAAGCTACATAGGTTTGGGATGAATATAATTCTTAGAAATGTCATTGTCTTTTAAATTGAATCCACTGATTTTGCTACTGCAATTTTTATTAAGCAATAAATGAGCTATTTTTATAAAAGAGCAGCGATCTAAATTATTTAAATTTCGTAGGTTTTAAATTATTCGTCAATTTCTGTTAATTACAGTTTCAGCTTTTAGAAATCGATGTAAATATTTTCCCAATTTCGTTGGGTTTAAATTATTAAGTAACATTTTCAACACTGTGCATTCAGTCTCTGATAATTAGTAAGAGTCATGATTCTAAATAATATCGATTTCTGCTGATTTACGCAGAAAATTGACTTTAGCATACAATAGAATTTTCACGTTTCATTAATTATAAAATGTCGAGTTATATTTGATATTGATGTCCTTCCACAGTTTCGACTTTTAGAAAACTATAACTGAAATGAAAAGGATCGAGCAAACAGCATAATTCATTTATTTCTTTTTATCTTTTAATACAGTTACTCAAGATTAATTTCAGCTTAGTGAGCAAATGAAGATTACAAGAGAGAAAATGTAATAAGACATATTTTACAATTTAAAAAAAATTTCTTTCAGTCAAGTTTAAATCCACTGCGTTGTCTATCAACACGATATTACGCAACTACTTCTTTATTTGGTCTTGGGATTAAATATAAAAGCTATAGGCAGGAAACGCGATAAATAAATTTGTATATCCGATTGTAATGCCATATAACGACTGCGCTATAAAGTGCTGCTCTTGAAAGATACAATTTGAATCAAATCATTGGCAACTAAAACAGCTCATTCGCTAACTACTACTAAAGGATTCAAATTCTAAACATTAATTAACGCTGATACAAAACCTACCAAATTTCAATTACACCGACTGTGTATGGATTACAGCTAGCAGAAACATACGTGTACCGCATATTTAGATTTCCCAGCAGCATGCGAAGTTTTGGTCAAGTTTCCTGTGCTGATATTGTCCGCAAAACTAGAGGAAAAAACAGCAGGAACATCGTACGTTCTTTCGTCAAGCTTTTGTCAGCGCTCGTTCTATACTATTTAAACAACCATTGACGGTTAAACTGTCGTTAAAGCAGCCTCCTCCACAAGAGCTTTGAGCAACGAACAAGATACGACATTCGAGAAAAAGGAATAGCGCGATTTAGCTGTGTTCAAACGCCTGTAAAGCACGTCCCCGTGTTTCGTAAACAAATGCAATTGAATTGTCCGAGATGCGAGCGTGACTATGCTCCAAGAAAGGAAAGCTCGCCACAAGGATGAAACAGAGTGCGGGGCAGAAAGACAGAAATTTGTAAAATGTAGAACGAAACGAGGATAGAGTAGTGGAGGGAAAAGGAGGAATTAAAGGCAGATAGAAAAAAGAAGTAAATGAAAGTAAATTGTGGAGCTGGGAGCAGCTGGGAAAAAAGGAATCAAAGGAAGACGATAAAAGAACGAATATAAACAAAGAAACGGACAAGTAAATAGAAAATTACGAGGATAGAAATAGTTGGAATGGAAACTTCCGTTGAAATGGAAAATGGCAAAAGTGGAAGCTGGCTTTGTAAAGAAAACAAATCAGAGAGAGATTAAAGAAAGAGATGGACAAATAAATAAAATACAACAAAAATATGAGTAGTCAGAAAAAAGAAAAAGTGAAAGAAGAAGTAAGGGAAGGAAAGTAAAGGAGAAATAAGAGAGGCAGGAATAGTTAGAAGAAAAAGAGAGATCACAGGAAGATACAAGAGAAGAGGCGGAGAAATGAGCAAACTGGCAATTGAAAAATAACGATAATAGCGATAGCTGTAAAGAGAAGATAAATCTAAGAAGACAGAAATCAGGAATAGACACGAACAAATAGAAAATGAAGAAGGTAGGAGTAATTAGGAGAAAAAGGAAACGAAAGAGAATGATGAATAAATAGGTACTAAGAAGGATATGAGTAGCAACAAGAAAGGAAAGGGAAATCAAGAGAAGACAAAAGAAAAGGAGTAAACAAATAAGAAGAGAGGAATGATGCAGATGCGGGAAATAGGACGAGAAACAGCAGGAAGAAATAGGCAGAGCATATAGACTCAGAGAGAAAAAATGGTGGTTAATTCTTGTAAAAGCCAGCGTGGAATTATAGGAGCAGCCGAGGAAAAAGAAGAAATTAAAAGGAGGTAGAAAAAAGAAGACAAAGAAAAGGAAGTAAATAGAAAATGGCGAAGATAAAAACTGCTGACAGAGGCGAGAAAATCAAATAAAATCAAACGAAAGAGCATAAAGACAAGGACGAACAAATAAATGTAGAATACGGAAGATAGGAGCATCTAGGAGAAGAAGAGGAAATTGAAGAAAAATATAGAGAAATAGACAAAGAAATAATGCACAATGAAATAGAAAATGACGAAGACAGGGGCGATCAGAACAAAGATGAAAATCAAAGATAGACAAAAGAATGGAGACGAGAAAGGGATTGATAAAGGAATAGAAAATTTAAAAAATAAAATCAAAAGAAGACATAGGTGAAAGGAGAAAGAACCGGGTGGGAAAGTAAGCAGAAAATAACGAAGAAAGAAGCAGCCAGGAGAAAAACTGAATTGAAAGAAATAAAAAGTTACAAAATTGGGAATTATCAGAACAAAAAGAGAGATCAGAGGATAACAAACAGAAAAGGGACAAAAGAGAGGAATAGAGGGAGTAAACATGAAATAAGAAAATGATATAAACACAGAGAATATGGCAGGGAGAGACGTGAAAAAAGAGACAGAAGGCATGAAGATAGACGCGGAAAGAAACGATGATCGTGTCTGTCCTTTTGGACCAGCCAACGAGGAATTCTCATTCCTAGTTCTCACCTTTTCTTTTTTTCTCATCGCTCAAATACTTCCTTCCGCCGTTTAATATCGCGCTACCCACTCGGTGTCCGTAAAATAACGTTGCCACTATTCATATATTCGGTGACTTACGTCACGGACGGGTTAACGAGTGCGCCAACGTTTACGAGATTCGTCGTAAAAAGGCAAATTTGAAACGCGATGGAGAAATAACGTTGGTTATTCCTGCGTGAAGCGTACATGTTTGAACAAAGAGCTCGTGTGTCTTGATTGCAGGAGTTTCGATACGAAAGAATATCGAAGTGAAAGAGGAAATTGATTTTCCGCTTGGACAGTGTAAATCTAGTTTCCCGAGAGAATTAATTTATAGAGTATGTGAAGAAGTGTTGTGAAGTGGCAAGTTGGATAAAGTTGACATGGAATGGTTTAATTACCGAAGATAGAATATTTTATCTCTAGCTTTTATCTATATTTTCATTTCTATTTTGTTTCTTTATCACTTAACTACCAATAGATAGAATATTTGATCTATACATTTAATCTGTACATTTATTTCTATTTTATTTTTTATCGTGAATATATTTGATTTTATTTAAACAGAGTTTTAATTATTTTTTTCAATTATTAATGTATTATATTTGAGGGTCTCTTAACGTGTCGTAATGTCTGCGAATAAAGATAAACAAAAGTATAGAATAAAAGAAAATAAATGGCCACGATTAAATAATCAATTTTTTTTTTATTTATTAAAATTTACAATCAATTCTCGCATTGAGAATTTTCAGTAATTTTTTCTGGCGTGGCGCAGTGACATAATTATTATTTATAATGAGTTAATACTTATTATAGATAAGTATAATTTATTAGTAAATATTATAAATAAGTAAATATTACTTAATTTAGATAACTAATTGAATCTAGCGTTTAGCGTTAATCAAATTATGTGAATAAAATGAGACGTCAGGATTGATTAACATCTTAAGAATAGAAAATTTATAATTGAATATCAATTTATTCGTTGTATATTTTCTTTTATTGCCTGTAGTGCCTACAGAAATAATTCTAACATCGTTTCAAGTGCGACCTTTGCGAATCCTTAAAGGATTAGTCTTCTGTTATGAAATGAATGTAGTTTATTTGTATAAAACACATTTGTAAAATCAATTATATAAAAAGTCGACGCTTTTTTAACATTTCAATAAACTTCAATGTTCAAATTAATATGCAATTCTTTTGATTAACTGAAAACTGAATATAAAGCTTTGGTCGTTTCGTTTTTGTGGGATCAAGGATTAAACGAGCTTTGGATAATTTTTATAATACACCGTGCAGAGATCATTGACGTTATTTTCTTGCAATAGGTACGAATATTTATACGTCAGTGAACGCAATGAAGTCGAGCGATTATTTAAAAATTAGCCGTTATTGTACTTGTGAACGCACCTTTATATAGATACTCTTAATTCATGGAAATTTCTACGTAGAATACGTTTTTATTTAATTACCGTTTTAATAATTCATTGAGCATAATAATTTCTTCTCTGTAATTTTTGTTCCATTCGTTTGACATTATTTCAAAACTGAATGTATTTTTCAGTTCCATTGTTTCTCCAGAAAAATTATTAAGTTATATTAGGTACATTGTAATATCTCTTTTAATCGATCGAATCTTATTTATTGCAGTTAAATTATTTTAATTGACCGAATACTGTCTATTGCATTGAAACTTTTTCAATTGTAACCATCAATTGAATTTTTTAATTTTTCGGGCAAGGTCGATCTGTTTTAATTAACGTGTAATGTTTGATTAAAATCTCTTAATTTATCTTTCATAGAAGAGGAATTAATTTGGATGGTTGACGAAAATAATGGCATTTTAAAGCACACCATTTTTTCTTCTAAATAAAAAACACTATTAATCTATTTTTACAAATTTGCGACATTTGACTCAATCATAAGATCTTTTAATTCGTTATCCATCAAACATTTAGATCTTGAAAGTATTAGCAGGATGTCAGTCATGCGATAGAAACATCTTTAAAACGATGTGATGGTTGTGTATCAAAAGTTCAATAATAGAAGGTTGGATATTTCATTTGCTTGTAAATAAATTTTACCACAGTACATCAATCTTTTCGGGCGTTTTTCATTTCCGATTATTTTATATAGTTATAAACAATTTAACAAATCGTATAAAGTCATGAATTTATCATACTGCATTATTACGAACGTTAAAGCGTAAGCAACGACCATTAAAAAATCAGAGAAGCTGGAACATTCGAATGACAGATGTTCTATTACGCGAGCAAGGAATTTAATTGACAAATTCTCAATCCTTCATAACTCAAACCAGAAAAATTCCTCAACGTTTGTCTACCATCTCCACGTTAAAATATTTACCAATACAAATGTTGAGAACCTCCTTTAGTAAAATGTTAAAAACATGTATTTTGCGATTACACAATTTTTGCACTTTGTTTTACAATTTGATTTGTAATGGGTTAATGTTATCATCCGATGTTTCGTAAAATATAAATCTAAAAGTAAACAGAAGTACGAAAAAACACTATTCCTATCGTAATAATCGTCTTGCAAAAATGAATTAATACTGTTATTAATGAAATGTTGCGGGCCAAAAACTGGTAATTACCACTGTTAATAAATTTGTTTGCATATTGTAACAAGTCTGCCAACGTCTAAACAGATTAAAATATAGATAATGAAACAAAAGTTTGTAAGGGAATTTTACAAATTATACAAATTACAAATTATTCGTCTTATTTGACATAATATTGAAAAATGATAAAGAACTATATGTACAATAGAAATACGTACATTGATTTCGTTTCAGAGTTAGTGTTTACTGTTGACATCAGCTACAAGGATATTGGCGGCATTTTGGGACAATATACAGGGTGGTTGGTAACTGGTGGTACAAGCGCAAAGGGGGTAATTCTACGCGAAAAAAGAAGTCGAAAATATAGAATAAAAATTTTTCGTTTGAGGCTTTGTTTTCGAGAAAATCGACTTTGAATTTTCGCTCGGTACGCCTGCGGTACGTTATCACGGATCTCATTGTAGATCGTTGTCTCGATGGAAAAATTAAAAAAAAAATTTTTATTCTATATTTTCGACTTCTTTTTTCGCGTACAATCACCCCCTTTCCGCTTGTACCACCAATTATCAACCACCCTGTATATAATTAGTATTATACAGTATATAGCTTGTAGTACATAATTTGTTCAATAATTTAGTTACCTTGATAAATATATTAATTAATCTTGAATTTTGTTATTTTCCAAATTATCTCTTGTCGCTTGCCAATTAAAAAGCTCATTACAAAAATGACTCTTGTCAAGTTTCTCGACCTTTTGGATTATTCTGTATCCTAGTAGTCAGAGGCATATTATAAACAATTATCTATGTCTGAACTCAATACACAGTGAAATAAAAATTAAACGGTTCTAACAGTAAGTTAATGTTCAAGACAAAATACAATTTCATATTTTAATTAAACACAATCCTTTTATGATATAATTACAAATAGCCTTCCAGCAGTTGTATAATATGATGAATGTTTTGTATCAAATAATTTCAAATATATTGAATGGAAATTAAAAATATTAGAGTTGTCCAAAAAACAGAAAAATATGCACGACGATCATTTTTGTTATGAATCCCTAAATTATCGTGTAAGACGGTCACCATTTTCTACTATTCCACAAAGAAAAAGGCTCTTTTTGTTTCCTTTGGAACCGATCAAAGATTAAATACTACTACAATTATTAATAAATGCTAAAACTTTATCCCACTTTTTTATGAATAAAAACCTTTATCTTTCTCTTACCCCTCCTCCCCTCTCTCACTATCTATCCATCTATCTCTTTTCCTGTATCGCGAAAGGCAAGGTAAACCTGCAGTTAAATCGTGTTTCGTAGAATTCTGATATGGACAATACAAAACAGTACTACGACACAAATCGCAGATATCGGTGACGTGGATATTGCTTGTCAGTGAAAAATCGCCTGGTTCGAGACGTTCGCCTCGCTTTCATCCGAAGAGAAGACACCGTGCCACGGTTGACTGAAAAGAACTATTTGTCTACCGATCCTCCTCCAAACCTTCCCGACCAGTTTCCTTATCAAAACCGACGACGACGTTCCCTACGTTCCTAGCAAAAGTTACATTCGATTCGGGCGAAAAGTTTCGTCGAGCTCGCCGTTTTCATATCGTCGATCAAAGCGAGCAAACGGAACAATGAGAAAAAAGAAATGAACGCGCCCGGCTTTCGTTTTTCAGAGAAATTTCATTTCCGTTTCTTTCGAGGGAAAAAATAAAAACGTATGCATGTGAGTTTTTTTTTTTAATAGACACAATAGAGTGAATAAGACAATGGAACAAATGACTGTTGAAATTAGTTAAAGCTTTTCTCTCCTGGCAATGTAGAATTTTATTTCGTTGCCTTTTATGTATCATGATTGATTGTTACTATATCATAGGCTTTCGTAAATTAAATGAAAGAAATTTTGTAAGTACAATGGCGTTTTAGAAAGTTTGCGAATTCTCTATTAACGCTAAAGGAATAATATTTGCAATTGTCCCTTCGTCTAGAATTATATTGTAATTGATAACATTCTGATCTGAGAAGTTCGAGAATTTCGAAGTTAAGAAATTTAAGAAGAAAGAACAGAAAGTTTGACAATTCGAATGTTTAATAATTAAGTGGAAGTTTGATAATTCAAAGGTTTGAAGGTGTAAAAATGTAAAGCTTGGAAAATTAGAAGATTTAAAAATTTGCAAAAGTAACAAGTTTCGAATATTTGATATTTTACATATAATATTTATATTATATTTAATATATTTGATATATTTCGTAATTTCGACAAATCTAATAACTTGGATTTAAATAAATGCTAACTTTTCTCACTTTTAGACATGGCGTAAGCGTTGTTGTACTAAACACTGTACAGCCACGTAATCGTACGGTAGTACACATTTTATTATATTCTATTATACTATTACAGGGCAATAAATAATAAATACAATATACAGTTATAGGGAGCTCGTAAACCTTATCCAGTATTAAATTACCTGAATTATGGGATGCAGTTACGGTTGTGACAACCAATAGTCGAGCATAGATAACGCATGAATTATAATCAATAGAAGATAACTGTTAGCGATATATAACGTTTACGTTAACTCATTGGAAATTATACAGTAGGAACTAAATCTGCTTGATCCCAAATGACTAATATTACGTGAAAGTTACGTGACAGTGATTTGTCTGAAATTGCTGTAATGTAGTTTATATGAGAATATTAAATAGCGAACAGCTTGACAAACAAAGTTATGCTAATTATGTAAATTAAGTGGAAATTTTCTACTTAACAGAATTTATTATACTTGCTGATAAATTGGAGAATTTGTCGAAAATGGAATCACGAAGGCTGACATATACACCAGATGTTAAAAAATAGGATTCGAAGTTTGACGAACTTACAATACATAGTGACATAATAAGAATTAGGATAGGATAGGTTTATTTAATACTTTGACAGCGGCACATTTCGCCCATTAATTCCCATCTATTGCACCATCGCCGACTCCCTGTCTTACCGCCTGTCGCCGGCACTTTTCGCTCATTGTCAGTCTATTATAGCATAATTGCGGTGAACTTTTCGAAAAAAGAGCATCGAATCCATCATCATTATTGAAACCTTATCATATATTCTGTATGATATACATTTACGCTTTATATGAATTTATTCATTGATTTAATAAAGTATTAATTTCTTATATTAATATTTCAATAGCGTAGGATATTTTTCAGAACATTCGTCTGGGCGTAGAAGAATGTTACAAGAAGAATAAATCCTGTGGAACTTCTTTGCTTAGCGGCGGTGTATGTTCTGCATGCTCTACGGGGATTTTCAATTTCTCCTCGTCAAGCTAAATAATTTGCCTTGTAATTCAGCAAATTCGGTTACGAGTAATTTTTAAACGATGTAAACTTAAAAAGAGACTATTTAATTCGAAACTTTAGAAATAACTTTTAAAATGTACACTGAGAGCTCGACGATCATTCTTCTCTGCGAGGATACTTCTACTCATTCTACTAGTTATAAATTACCATAATTCAGTGGCGTGTATTATTTTTTTCCTGGAAGCTATTTTGTCGTCTACGTTATTGTTCTTATACAATGACACCTTGCTGACTTAGATTATATTATCATAGCGTAATTTCAATCATTTTCTCGTTTCTGATATTTTTCCTTGCCGAAGCTAAGGTACACCACATTTTCTCGTTCCTTCATTCGTATATTAAGCACTAGTTTAAACACTAGAACTTTGCGCAAAGTTCAAGATTGAATTTTAACACGTTGAAGCTCAGATGTCTCAGGTAATTTTTCCATCGAGACAACGATCTACAGTGAGATCCGTTATAACGTATCGCAGGCGTACCGAGCGAAAATTCAAAGTCGATTATCTCGAAAACAAAGCCTCATACGAAAAATTTTTATTCTATATTTTCGACTTCTTTTTTCGCGTAGAATCACCCTCTTTCCGCTTGTACCACCAGTTACCAACCACCCTGTATAAGAAACTTTAGGGAGGAGAAAATCCACAAAGTTATAGTTATGTGTCTAATAAATAAATACACTGTGTCTATATTAGCAATTTAATTACAAATATATTTTATTATAATATACAATATTTGTCATGATATTACATTATGATAGCGGTTAAATTAAATAATACAACGAGGTACACGCGGTGCGCTATGCTATGTGGCGTACGAAAAACGAATATCCATTTCTATAACAGATTCTTTTAACGGTTATTTCTTTTAACTCAGAAATAAAAAGCACTAAATTTATAGAATATTTATATTTCCTTCTGTCTTTTATACGAGACCAGACCTTATATTTAGTTTGCAAAAGTACGACACACGTGTGAGCAAAAAGTGACCCAGTTTGGTTCGCCACGTTGGTATTTTTATTTGGTGTCATTCGACAAAGGTTAATTTATATGAATCATTTTTCCGATCCAATTCTAACACTCCAAATTAACATTAGCTTTACGTCGACAGTTTTACGAATTTTACAATTTTACACTGACAAAACATTTTATATGTACCTACATATATATATGCTTCATTGCTGCTTATTAATTAAAAACGTAATAGACTCGGTTGTAGCTTTAAAAACAGTACTTATCGATATTAATCACCGACGCTCGTTCAATAAACGTAAGGACAAAACCAAACTAAACCGACCGAAAATCAGCAGATTTCAATCAGATTCTGGTACTAGCAGTTAATAACATCCCGTTATTTGACGACATTTGAATCTCTTTCAAGCTGAAAAAGATCTCCACGTGTGCATATATCGACTGGTATCTCTCGAAGGACTATCCAAATTGACAGACGTGGAACGTGATGATGTAACGAAAGCCGTGATGGGTATTCTGTGTTATGTTTGCTGCAAAGATCCTATAAAAGTATAGGAAGATTGATTTAGAACACTATGAAGAGTGATCCGAAATATACATTTGTGTTCTAAAGAAAGAATATTCGTAACTGTATAAAACTATAATTGAAGATTTTTAGCACCTCCTAGTGTCTTTCTTTTTCCATTGCGTCCTCAACGCGATCTGTCTTTATAAGCAGAACATAGATAGATTCTCTGCCATGGGGATGGATGGTAGTTTGCTGATAAGATAAAAATTCCACAGAGTCTGAGCTGGATGGAAAAATCATTAGGTGATTAATTAAGCACCGTCGAGCTTTGCATACTTCGAGGTTCGTAACAGAATAACGTTCTTATCAACGCATAGAAAGACACGAAAAAGCTAACATATATCGCCCAAATCTGATTTTACACAGATGCTTGAAGTGCTGGATTCTATCATTAAAAATTTGGTGTCTTCTGAAAAAAGAATCTAACAGTGCACAAGTATTTAAACACTTGGTGCGGTCTGAAAATATCGATAGCTTCGTTATACTTTCAATATTCTGATAGAAGAACATTTATCTACTGTTAATCCTTTACTTTTTGTAACAACTGCGATCAAATGATCTGCTAAAGTGAAACTAAAACAAGAAATATACCTGCATCACTCAGGTTTCATATTTCTGCCTAATAAATAATTGACACCTCATACGATCTATATAAACTTTTTGAATGTAGTTGGAAACACGTACTCCGCTCACTGTACGAGTAAATATTTACAAAGAAGATGCTGCCTCCGATTTCGATAATTTTTTAATTTTTCAGTATGTTATCAAAATCATCATCCTGAATCGTGTTACGAGCATTTTGATGAGCAGTATTTATAGTAAATGAAATGGGCAGGGCAAGAACTAGAATTAAAACTTCCGATACAGTTTACTCAATCTATCATTTTGTGAATTGTCCTTTGCGTGTCATAAACCATGCAATCGAAACCTTTAACAACACCAATATCAATTTCTTTACATTGAACTCGAACTGATCTCATTCGAACATTCACTTAATCCCAATGCAGCTCGTTCAAAAGATCGAAAACTTTGCGAAAGATTAAAATTTTAGAGAACCGACTATCACAAGCTCATTGATATAGTCACGAAGAAGGCGATAGCAACTTCGCGAACGATATCAAACAACCGTTTGATCCAGTGTAAGCATACGTTACTGAAACAACAAGCTGCAGATTGTTCAAAGCATTTCTCGACGCAATGTGTACGCGTGTCGGACGATCGATTCCATGGAAATTGCACTTGACTGTCGAGTGCAAATTACATGATACCATTTACAAATTAGTGCACTTAAACCGCATCGCAACATTGATACGGCGTCTACTATCGTGGAATTAAGTTAATCAGGCCATTCGGCCAGAAGGTCCAATACAATCGAAAGCTAATTGCTGCAACGTAGAAGCAGCTATTTCTTCTTCCTTCTTTTAATCTTCTTGGGAGAACGAGAAAAAAAATCGCGGCGACTTAATAAACGATATCGATTTGAGTCTTACGTTGAATTAAAGAGGGAAAGGAAGAAAGTTGTATTTACATACGCAGATTCAGAAAAACATTCGGACACTTATTCCATATTATATTACAGCATAAGGTGCAAGATTCAGATGTGGAAACGAGACCAAAGCAAGGGAACACTGGAAAGAAGAGGAAGAAAAAAGACGCAGACTATGTAGAAGGAAAGAAGAAGACCTGAGACATATAATGGAAGAATGTGAAATAACGGGAGGACCAAAGGACATAGGAAAAACGCCAAATGGGACTGGAGAAGGTTTAACAGAACCGAAAGCAATAATAGAGAAGAGAAGGGTAAACGACAGGAAGGATGCACAGCAAGGAGGCTAAAGACCAAAGTTGCAATAGTTTTTAATCATTAGTTGCTAATTTGTAGTTTCTAGTTTTAGTTTTTAGAGACAGAATAATTAAGGGAGTGCAATAGAATAGAGTGGAAAAGAGGGGAGGTAGACATATAAGAAGAGAAATAGACATAAGAGATGATGACTAAGCAATAATAAATAAAAAATACAGCATGAGGTATCTTTTATATTGTATGTGTCACAAGGAATATTTTTTTCATTACCGCTGTTATGTTATACCGCAGTAGGCTGCTGATTTTTACGCATTCACAGGAAATTTGAAAGTGCAAAGTTACGTAGAATGTCTGTGGTAAATTCAGATACTTTCGCGAGCCAACGTAGATAGTGTCACACGCTCAAGAAGGCCACCCGCTCAGAAACAGTAATCAAGTGGACGAAACATCCTGCATGCCACAGCTATCGAAATAACAACAAAACAGCAACCGAATAGCCGCCTCTGATATACATGCGACGATAATCCCTCCAAAGGGACTAAAACCTCGATATAAAAACCCTCGTAAATTAGCGCTCAACACCTCATTCCGTTGTAACACTTTGAACCGTCGTTCTGTTGCATTCACATAATAAAATTTCCATCGTCTTATACGAAGTTCAATTTCTTCACCTTATTCGTGAAACGTTCGAACTGCGACGCGAGGATTTCTTGTGTCTCCGACGTGACAATAGTAAATATCGTATCGAAATAAATTCTCAGTGTGTAACAAAGCGATATCTTTGACGTATCCTTGCGTTACTATGTAAGGTGAATAGGCTTATGGACTTCTATGGGGGCAGTGAAAGCCAAGATTCTCCAACTTTAATGTGGCTTTTAGATATTAATTCATGGTACGATTCGTAGAGTTCTTTGAAACTTGCAATACATATGATTGCAGCGGCACATGAGCTAGAGGACGATTCAAATCATGTTGTTTTAGCTGGGAGTATCAATATCGTTAGGAAACACGTAATGTAATAATAAATAAACCCCGGGGCAAAACAATGTCGCCGCTACGTGCAAACTGGAATTTAAATTTTCTGGCTCTCCCCCGACTAGTATAAATAAACAAACGCGACCGTAAGATCTATCAGTTATCAAGCAGTATCAATTAATTACCAACGAGTATCTACCGCGAGTATCGATCAGTTATCAACGAATTTATTTTGCGATTTATACGCTGTTTTAACGAATCCGTTAGTACGATCGTCTTTTCGAACGTTATCTGTAATTATTTATTTAATCATTTCAAATATATTTGACGGTTTCAACAACGAGCAACGAGCAACCATCCTCTACACAAGTCCTCTACATCATTGACTATTGATGTGAAATCAGTCACATACACATGCACAAAAAGCGACAGTTTTCAAAATTTTGTCTTCACAATTGCCAAATGCATGTAGGAATTTTTGACAAAATTATTACTTAATTTTATTAGGAGAAAATATGATTAAAAATATGACACAAAATCTGTCAATCTTCTCTGTATAATATATCTAACTGCGGGTTAAAGATCGATAGTTCTAACGCTAATCCTACCAATGAAATTATTATTATCATTATTATCATCATCATGATTATTACTATTGTTATTATGCATAAATGCAGACACAAATATGTATATGATTTACTAGAAGGATATTTAGTAGAGTATAGAATTTTCGTGTAATACTCCAACGAGAATTATTATACAGGGTGGTTGGTAACTGGTGGTACAAGCGGAAAGAAGGTGATTCTACACGAAAAAAGAAGTCAAAAATATAGAATACAAATTTTTCGTTTGAGGCTTTGTTTTTGAGAAAATCGACTTTGAATTTTCGCTCGGTACGCGTGCACTTTATCACGTCTCGTTATAACGGATCTCACTGTAGATCGGTGTCTCGATGGAAAAACTAAAAAAAGAAAAAAGAAGTCGAAAATATAGAATAAAAATTTAAAAATTTAAAAATTTAAAAATTTAAAAGTTTAAAAGTTTAAAAATTTAAAAATTTTTAAAAATAACGTTAATCGAGACAACGATCTATAGTGAGATCCGTTATAACGAGACGTGATAAAGTGCATGCGTACCGAGCGAAAATTCAAAGTCGATTTTCTCGAAAACAAAGTCTCAAACGAAAAATTTTTATTTCATATTTTCGACTTCTTTTTTCACGTAGAATCACCCCCTTTCCGCTTGTACGACCAGTTACCAATCACCCTGTATTTCATAGTGGTTGACGGATTATGCAATGAAAAAACGTAATGTGACCTGTGTGGTAGGTTATCATACGCTGTAATCGATTTAATAAAAAATTTGAATTCCACATGTATAGGCACTTAATATAATATCAAATATACGTCTTTGTATTCATATTGAATATTATCTGAATCGATTTTTCAACTACTAGACACAGTTTATGTGTCATAACTTATCTTCTTTGGAGAACATTTTCGTACCTTTCAGAAATAAGTTCTTCCAGCTTGCATTTGCAAGCTCCTTCTCATACAATTTCTTGCAATGAAAGGAGTTTTGTAAAGATCGAAATGAATGATAGTCGGATGATATTATACCTGGGAAACGGGAAATGGGGCGGATGAGCTAAACTACCCAGCTGAGATCCAATTCTTCCTGCTTTTTGGTTCTACATCGATATAGTATGTATGAAGCTCAACGCGAGTTTGTTGAAAAATTCTGTCTTGTAATATGATTAGAAGTAACACTCGTCCAAGATCAATATTTCGTTATCTCTGATTCGAGTAACTATCAGCTTTTGAAAAATTCTCCTTACTGTAACCTTTCAAATAGTTTTTCCAGCAACGTTGTTTCGTAAAGAGCGGAATAATGATGTTGCGTAATGAAGTAAGGAATTAACTGCTACTAGATTTTTCTCCCATCAGTGAGAAAAGATACAAGTAAACGTGGAAGATGGCTAAAGTCGCTCGAAGAAAAGTAAATTCTATTTTGAATGCGTTCTGCAGGAAAACGTTCTTCTCGGATCTGAGGTAACTGATTAATTATAAATATGATATATTGTTTTTTATGTATTATGCGTATGTTAAAGGTATTTCTCTCAAAGAAACATTCTACAAAATTATAATAATTCAAACCTAGATTATTCGATTTGCTCTAAATTTTTTAAATATGTTCGATAAATATCTTTTTATGATTTGTGTTAACATTGACTAACTGTAATTTTTGCCCTTACAAATACTAGCTTCTCCTCTGACAAAAATTAAATAGATTTCTCTTTCTCTTTCTCTTTCTCTCATTTTCCAATTCGGAATACAACTGCACTCATGAGTTACAGATTAGTTAGGATTCTCTTTGGACCTTCAGTCGCAACTGCTGATATTAAATTTGTCATCTAGAAGAATATTTTCTTGTGTGTTCTCATAAAACTATCATAATTTCAGACTAAATGATTATTTTCCCTCCAAAACAATGCTATATGTTCCTGAAAAGTACGTAACAGATAGAATAGAACTCCAAAGTTTCAGAATGAAGTATGCAACAGTTTCTTAGAAACTCTGGAAACTGGCCTCTTGTCTTGACCTCTTAATAAAGAAATCTTTTAACTACCTCATTTAAAATTGTCCAGCTGGGAGCGATATTCGTCCAAATTCAGTGTTCCGTTATCGAACACAGTTCATAGTGACCAATTCTCTGTTTCTAATAATCTTTCCAATTTGGTCAAATGCGTGTCAAGGGATTTAGTCGATTCTCGAAAATGTTACAAACTTTTTGAACAATCCAATATTTATAGGAATTAATGATTCCGTGATTTCCGAAACGAAGTATAAAAATGATAATCAATTATACCTTTATCTTCGTAGGCAAACGAAATTCTAGTTGCGAAGAATTAAATAACAAATAAATGTCATATATAAATCGTAGTTAAATTTCTCTGCTTATAACGCCGAAATAATTAACCTCGTGCCAACTGCATGTTTTAATCATCGTACAATGCTAGCCACACGATATTAATTTGATGTGTGGTATTTCAGCTTTAGATATGCTAAATAGTACTATATCATTTTGGTAAATCGTTTGGACGTAGCTTTTCAAATGAATTTAGGAAAGTCTACTTTAACTAGATTTTATGATAATAACATCAGCCGCTACATTGAATATAGGAATACATAATAAAGAACACCTATACATAAATAATAAACAACATAACATATAGTATATGAATAATAATAAAGAAGTATTAAATGTTAAATAATATATAAACAATAGAACACATAACAACAATGTATAAAAGTTTCTGAATTTATACGTATAGCTATATTGTTTACATGATTCTTTAACCACTTAAATTAAAGAAATCAATAACAAATATTATACTTTATTTTTTATTCCAATGTAAAAATAACCGTTCGTGTAAATTATTCAATTCTGAAACAATGTCAAATTGATACATTTTTGGCATGTTCGTTAGGACTGTAGAAATAAACTATGTTTATTCCAAAATGATTTTCCAAAAAGTTAAACAATTTAATTGACGTTACGAGAAATGTGAAAGTGTATTAATAAAAGAACACCATTATCGTGCGTCATGTTTTGATTTCGACGTTCACGTTTACTAATTAGAGACGTCAAAAGCTTTATTGTTGAAATTGAAAAATTATTTCGTTATTGTTAATATCACGCGCCGATAAATGATACATAGTAACTCTGCATACACGTTTTCTTTTAAACGATTCTGTTTCCGTTATTTCCTTATTACAAGCGTAATTACCGTTTGTAATTGTAATCGTTGTAATTAAATGCTTACAATTAGATTTTTGTTCAAGAGGGTATAGGAATACGATTATTTACTATGTCTAAATGTAGCATGAATAATAGAAACTAACAACTAGAGTGATAATTAGATATAGAATATATTGGATTGATCGTTTTTATCGTGGATTTCAAATAATGAATTTCAATGATTTATCGAATAATGAAACTGAATAAATGCTGCACCTAATCGGATACTAAAGGCAATGAACGAAAAACATCCACAATTTTCTATCAAAACAGATTTCTTTTTTTCATCGTGACATTGTTGAACTTTATACAGGGTGGTTGGTAACTGGTGGTACAAGCGGAAAAGGGGGTGATTCTACGCGAAAAAAGGAGTCGAAAATATAGAGTAAAAATTTTTCGTTTGAGGCTTTGTTTTCGAGAAAATCGACTTTGAATTTTCGCTCGGTACGCATGCACTTTATCACGTCTCGTTATAACGGATCTCACTATAGATCGTTGTCTCGATTAACGTTATTTTTTAAAATTTTTAAATTTTTAAACTTTTAAATTTTTAAACTTTTAAATTTTTAAACTTTTAAATTTTTAAATTTTTTAATTTTTAAATTTTTATTCTATATTTTCGACTTCTTTTTTCGCGTAGAATCACCCTCTTTCCGCTTGTACCACCAGTTACCAACCACCCTGTATATCGAAGAAATTTTTTATGATAGCTGAAATATTCACCTCTATCTATCTCATTCGTCGAATGTGGTATGCTCTTATTATTAAAAACAAAAATTTACTCAAAAGAAGTAGACAAGATATTAAATACTCTGGAAATCTGCAAAAGCTATTTGAAGGAACTCATTGCTAGAAAAAACGAAGAATCTGTTTTAAAAGAAAAGACTCGCGAGGTTGTACACGACAAACGTTCTGATTCTAATTCAATTTTTCGTTATTTTC
Organism: Bombus flavifrons; assembly: GCF_040668555.2. Taxonomy (NCBI): domain Eukaryota; kingdom Metazoa; phylum Arthropoda; class Insecta; order Hymenoptera; family Apidae; genus Bombus; species Bombus flavifrons. The sequence goes on from NC_138442.1 coordinate 2,984,470, forward strand.
GTTACGAATTGTCTAAGCGATGTAATACAAAAATATAAAATATTCAAAGTACAGTATTTGTTATAATTTTTAATAGGCAAAACGATTCGGATCTATTTAAATTCTGTTTCTTCAATTGTGTCCATAAAAATTGTATTAATCTGTGTAAAATTTTGCAGTCTACTAACAACAATAGTTATTACAAATAGACTATTTGGTAGAAACGCTATAGTGTAATAATACAATGCAGTATCGCGAAGAATAGTAAGCATAACCATTCTCCAATGAACAATAAACCCATTAGAAATTCAATCTTGGTTACATTTCTCGAATCACATAAAAGCTAACCGATACAAAGAGGTTTCTTATTATGTCCCGTTTTATTTCTTGAATTCACAGAACAGAGTCGATATTCCTGGAAGACTATACGTTAGCATAAAACAATAACGGAAGCAGTAATAGTTTATTTTGAAAATTGAAGATCAGACAGGTTTCTCATGAAAACGATTCAGGACAGTTTTTTGATATATCTAAAGAATGGTTCTTCTCAGTCATCTTACTTAATTTTAAAAAAATTCTGAAACTTTAAGCTACAAGTGTCGAATTAGAATACAATCATCTAAATTATTACCATAATAAACATTTGAGAATATAACTATCGAGTATAACACTGAAATATATTTTAGATATAGCTGGATATAGCTTCAGACTGTAATATAAAAAATGATGTAAAAGGATCGAAAACAGTTAATATCTATAGTTGCTACAAAGAATCTTTACACGCACCTTTACTTTTCAATGAGGTGCTTTTTTCTCAATTCCTACATTTTATTTTCAGTGCCAAATTATTGTAATCGTATGAAAGTAGGTACATGCTACTAAATGATACGAAATTTAATATATTTGACTTAATTATTCAGTGCAAATTGTTAAGATCATTGAAAAGGTAAGGATTTATAACACTGCAGAATGGGCCCTAAAAGGGGTCTGGGCCCGAAGACTCTTGAACGACTAACAGCGTCATAAACCACTCGGTAAAAGTAGCAAACTTTTATCCTTCACCCCCGTCATAAGCGATCAACAGCGGGGCAAAAGCGAGGAATCAATCCTCAAGAGCTGTTATCTTCCACCTGACGGAAACCAAAGGTGGTGATCTGGCCGCTACACACAAAGAGCAGAGGCGCCAAAAAGCAGTCATCAAGAGTAGTAGGGTTGTTCCTCCGCTTTACGACATCCTCAGGTAATGGTATGGCCACCGGACACGACGAGTCAGATTCAACGAGTCGTGGAGTACGGTTCTCCTTCGTCTTACGAGATTCAACAATCGAGGTCCAACCACCGGACACGATAGTCAGTCACGAACATTCATTCGTCGAGTACGGTCGTCCTCCATTTTACGAAGTTCGAGGGTCGTAGTCTGATCATCGAACACGACATGAAGGCCGATATTATGCATCATATCTAGAAGGGACAGTTCCTATTAGGGAACATTAAGTCACGCATCTAATAAAATCATACAGTCCACTTTGTAATCTGTTGAGGTTATTCAATGTGTAAACAGAGAAAACTCGTGGATAAATTGTAAGGCAGAAAATATATTTAAATAGAAGTGTAATTATAAATAAGAATACAATTTGAGCTGGTCCAGATCCGCACGCTAGCTGTGTTACCCAATAACTGAACACCCCGAAGCCAACGTCGCCTGTCTACTGTTTATGGTCTGACTTCGTCGCAGTCTTTTGTCTATGCGCTGTCGATGGCTTCAGTGCTTGAGAAAACTAAAGAGACCAGATGTAGAGTTTTCTTTAAGTGGTGACCACTTCAACATAATCTACTGTGCCTGGTCTACAATTACTTTCCTCCGTCAACCTGCTCACACATTTGGGACGCGTCCACGTACAGACTGTGCTATAAATACATACTTCATAGGAGGCGAATCTACACACTAAAATAAATACGAACGTGTGTTGTACGTGCAGCCTCAGTTTCCGAGTTGTGGATGATTAAAGAAAACGTTCGACGTTTTTGCTTTGCTTCCTTTTTGTCCTACCATAGTCTAGATTGAATCTAATCTATCTGTTTCGAGGATATGTAAAATCTATCGTATATTCAACGCAGCTGAACGATGTAGATCGTCCGAGAGAAAGGGTAGAAAATAGATTTGAGACCATCCGAAGAATATCTGGTATTTCCGAGCAGGTACAGAACTGAATGATAAGACATGCAGTAGTGTGCGTTGCAACACGAGGTGGACGCTTCAAACATTTTCTTTAAACATTCAGAACTCGTAATCTACGTAGGTCACTATGGTTATATGGAACATATTACAGTCATAACACGTTGTTTCAGCGCGTACATTCGTCCTGCTGAAGTATGGACATGCATTTAACACTCACGCTGTATCGAGTTAATTAATCAATTAGAACTCCTGATTCTGAAAAATCGACATTACCACCAAATTTCCCGTTTTGAAAATTAGTTCTTTCATCGTCATAAAAGAAAAATCTGAATTGCGGTAGACAAGGTTTTCTGAAAAATTCGCTCAATTCCACAGATCACTCGTTCCATCTCTATAAACGGGAATCTAAAAACCGATTGACGCGACAGAATTCTCTATTCAAGTCGGAAGATATAATTTCGAGTCGATTGGTATTTCTTGCGGTAAAAGGGGAGAGAAGAAAGGAGAAGTTTTTCGCGCGGCAAAAATATAGAAATTCATAAAGCAGTTCATAAAGCTCGACCGTTGATTTCGCAATGTGCCGCTGACCTATTTTCTCGGTCGCTTTAACCGTTCGACAAAGCGGAAAAAACAAGAGGATTGCACGCCGTCGGCTCATAAGCTACCAACGAAATCTCTTCTAAATTGCAGTCGCATTATACCTGTCTACGCCGGGTAATCCGTTTCGGGGATGGATGGCTCGAAAATTTGAGAAAAGTTACAGAAATTCTTTCGTCTAACTTCCCCGCGCACTCCTCCATTGACTTATGAAATGTTTAATATTTCGTATCAAATGTGAAAAGTGGCAAACTTTAAGGATAAGACATCGACATTGAAGAGTGTACATATTAAATTTATCGCAAAGATTTGTCGTATTTACTCTTCGAAACGAAAGAAATTAATTGCCTTAATCGAAGTTTGTATTATAGTCTTCTTCGATATAATTCATTGTCACTCGCGATTATCTGTCGATCTATCAGGACAATCCGATTATTCAGTCACAGCTGAATTTTTCATCTTTATTATTAATATATTCTTCTATAGTCTGGTACAGAATATTGAATATTTCTGCTGTCAAAAAGTTTCATGACGATCAAAACGAATTACTAATCTACATATTTAAAGAAGGCTATGGAAGCTGTCCGCATTGCAAATTATTCCACCTAAAAGTCGCATAAAATGCAGCTTCTAAGAAGCAATTCGTCATAAAACAATTTATGGATTAAATTTTCAATGAAAGAGATAATTTCTCCAGCAATATTTCATACATTTTTTCTTAACGATATATCTGTAACATTAACGTTTCAATCATCTACGATCTATGAAAAGCCTCAAACAGATGTAAATATACGAGCAAAAGACGACAAAATCTGTAACAATCAAATAGTTTTACTCGATAAATTTATTTCTTATCAGGTACCGAGATTAAATCTACAACAGTAACCAATCTCATTGAAAAATATTAAATTACAAAATACAATAAGCGAAGCTGATAAAGAGGTTAATGAGTTTCATAAGATATTTAATTATAAGCTGATGAATTATCGCAATTAAAAGTATTTCGTTATGTTTGGATCATTAATGGATGGTTAATTTCGAAATTTCGCTGTTGTTCGTATTTCTTATTTGTTAAAATAGCAATAATAGTAGTGATAGTAGTAACAGCATTTGTTACAATAGTTTTGTAACTTTGAAAAAATGTAAACGCGAATGAAAATATAAGAAAATGAAATTGAATTTTGTTATGTTTATATTAGATTTCATTATTTTTTATCTACAATATTAAAATTCAAAAATATTTATTATTCAATTTTGTTCAGATGCTAAATAAACTACTATTTATCCTTTCATTAAAAATATTTTCATTGTATTATGCTAATTTATTGACTCAACTTTTATAATAGGTAATTCGACGAATCGTTGACTTCAGTAAAATTGTACTATACACTATCATAACCCAATTAGAAATATTTAGGGAAATTAACAACATTCTACTTTAGACAAAGCGTTGTTTTATCTTTTTTTGTGCTTTTAGGTAGAAAGTGATTCTACGTAAAAAGAAAAGTCAAAACTGTAGAATAGAGTGTTTTCATATGAAACTTCGTTTTCAAAAAGATCGACTAATCCTGGACTGAAGAGGAGTAAATAACCGACAGGAAGTTAAGCTACACGTGAAATTAAGTTAATAATGTAGTATACAACTTTTTAATAGGATGCTTTCTTTTCGAGAAAAATAAATTTGAATATGTACCATGCACGTGTACCAAACCAGTTCTTAACTAAACATAAACTTAATTTTCTTGAAAATCGATACTTTTATTTTACCATTGTTACTCATTTCTCCTTGTATATTTATTTATCATTGCTTAGTCCGTACCTTTTGGCTTTGGACGAACTTCCTTGTTTTACATCTCTTATACCTATTTCACTTCTTATATATCTACCTCCCCTCTTATCCACTCTATTATATTGCACTTCCTTAATTATTCTATCTCTAAAAACTAAAACTACAAATTAGCAACTAATGACTACAAACTATTGCAACCTTGGTCTTTAGACTCCTTGCTGTGCATCCTTCCTGTCGTTTACCCTTCTCTTCTCTATTATTGCTTTCGGTTCTGTTAAACCTTCTCCAGTCCCATTTGGCGTTTTTCCTATGTCCTTTGGTCCTCCCATTATTTCACATTCTTCCATTACATGTCTCAGGTCTTCTTCTTTCCTTCTACATAGTCTGCATCTTTTTTCTCTCTCTTCTTTCCAGTATTCCCTTGCTTTGGTCTCGTTTCAGCATCTGAATCTTGCCAGTATTCTTCTGTCCTTCCACTTCATCCTCCCTCCTAAGTACTTTGGTCATTTTTCTTTGGCTATATTTCTGTAGTGTATATTATATTTGGATAACTTTATCCTTTTCCCCCTCTCTTCTGCTTCTCTCTTTCTTCTTTCTTCTACAATTTGGTCTGCTGTCATTCTTTCTTGCTCCTCTCTTGCTTCTATCTGCGTCCCTCCATTTCTCACCTCCTCTAGTCCCTTCTTTCTCTTTCTTGCTCTTTTCCCTTCTTGGCCATTTCCCCAGTTTCTCTCTCTTTCCTTTATACACTCCTTTACTAGTTCCATTGCTCCTTGTATAATAACCTAGTAAATAATACCCCTAGTTGGTACTTGGCTGAATTTAAGTAAACTCGATTTTCTCGGAAACGAGGCGTTATATGAAAAAATCTTATTGCATGTTCCCGACTTATTTATTCACATAGAATCATCCTCTACAAGGTTGTATCACCAGTTACATAACACCCTGTATAAGATACATGTGTCCCTTATAATTTATGACACTTTACAAATTGTTTTGTATTATATTATTCTCTTCGTGTTAATATTTCAACTAAATACTTCATGCTCCATATATTTTGAATATGTTGTCTCTTTAATGCAATATGCACATACACGTGTCCAATTTCGATGCAAATACGGCTTTTCTCTTTCGTACAAGTGTTACAATTTAATTGTCAAAAGTTTTTAATCTGCACGAACCGTGATATTAACAATTGGCACGTTATTAAAAGTAAACCTGTCACAGCAAAATTTATCACAAGTCTGATTAAAGTAGAGAAATTGCGGCGTGTCACCGAAACCAACCACCATATTAGATAAACCGTGTTATAGGTATTTGTATGCGTGTTCAAAACAAGCATGTATTATACGAGATTGATTTGTAAGCAATTACCTAGAGATAAAACATAATTTGATTTACCAATCCGATAATAAATCTGCTGCTAATAAATGACGATGAATTGATTATGCATTTTAGATCTAAAATCGATCACGGGTTATTTTATTCGTTAAGTCATTTAACGCAGACATTTACCTCCTTCTGAAACGAATTACCTATGTCATCTTTGAATGATTAGTGGATAATGGTAATGGATCACATATTTGCTACTGTTTGTCATCATTGCTTTCATTATTACTAATTAGTAAAATTAACTTTATTTTGATTTAATAAAAATATATTTGGTATTCTAATTAACTTTAGTACTGCTTCGAAGTATAACAATTAGAAAATCTATTGAAATAAATCTGGCATGAGATTTCAAATACCGAATGAAAATATATATATGTCGGAGATGAAAGGACACCGGAGCCTTCCCTTTGGAACTTTGGGAAAATCCCTTAACATTGTAATCTAGATTCTACCATAGTCGTAATTAAACAATTGTCGTCATTCGATCCGATTGTATTTGTTCGAGATTTGTGATAATGAGCTTGGGCTCCAGGCGACAACCAGTCGCCGAACGTAGCCGCGGTCAAGGGATGAACGTTTCGCCTAACAAAGGTATGGAGTAGTAGTATAGCTCTCCTTAAAAAGAAATAGTTATAGCGGCACGCGACAGTAAACATTCCAACGGTTTCTGTCCCGTGGCTCGCCACACACAGGTCCTATTCTTACCAGATGTCGACGCATCTCCACAGTACATGATCAGCTAGCCTGAGGACCCGTTATAAATCTTAAAATTTAGTTAACTAAAATCCTTCAAACAGACAAACTGTCTTTGTCCCAACTACGAGAAGATAGGGAAGATGTATTTTTCTCACGAACGCCGCTTCCTACTAGCAACTTTCCCTCAAGGGCGGCTAGCATCCTTCTCTAACCACCAACATGGAAATTGACCAATTAACAGCAACGTCAATTTCCCTCACTTTCCGAACGAAGGCATCTCTCCACGAATCCGATGATCTCGTGTCTTTAGACACACCCCATCATAGTTTGCCTCTGCAGCATCATCCCGACGGAAAGTTATTCTCTCGTGAGGTCACATTAGCGAGTTACATAGCGTCTTTACGCTCGGTGGATATTCTACGTTTTAACAAAGAGTTAGTTCAGTAATACTTGAACCGTAGACAAGGAAGTTGGGTACAACTTGGACTTTGGAAGAAAGCGCATTTTGTTATCCCGTTGACCGCGGATTCGTTATTGAACCTAGGATCATTGTCATTAGATTCTCGAGTATCTAATTACCACGGTTACTTGTCAAATTCTGTAATAATCATATTTTCACTAGTAAATATCTCCCCTATTCCATAACAACAATGTCTAATCGAAACGAAGATTCGTTTCACGCCCCTAACCCTAATCATAATGTGAACCCAACATATACATGTATTTAATTAAATCATTATTCCATAAATGTCCGATAAATTTTTTATTTAATGTAACCTATTTGATCTCGTGGACAAATAATGATTTATTATTGACAATTTTTTCGTTTGCGAAATTATTCAGTTATAATATCCTTTTATTACATTATTCGTACACTACACACATAAAAAAGGTCAATGTTGAAAATATCTGGAACATGAATGTGTGAAGGCTCGATATTATATTCATCTGTATACTATTCAATTGCATTTAACACGGTGAATCACTTCCATAAATCAAAAAGTAACTATTATCAATATCGCAGAATATTTATCAATTATTGGAAATGGTTTTTAGGAGAAAAATTTGAACCTTTTCGTCACTGTTTATTAATGCCTTCAAACCAAATTTTACGTTTCTCTTCAATGTATCCGGAATATTGTGTTTGTGTAATATCAAATATATCGAAATAATCTAAAATATGTCATTGACAAAATAATATATGCTTATTTGTTTTACAAACGCAGTGAAAAATCTCATGAATTTAATTTACAACAGCAATGCTACATAAAGTTAGGCTTATTGCAATTGCGAAGGTTTCATCTTTTACACTGAACAATTAAAACATTCGAATAATAAATGAAAATAGGACTGTTGTATCATTATTATTATTATCGTTATTGCTATTATTACAAATTCAATTATCTAAATTGAAATGACCAAAAATAATGCAGTGCCATATTATAGAAGTGGCAGTAGCAATTACATTATTTGTATTATCGATAATTAATTAGTTTACCTATTTAGTTAGTGTTAATTAATCATTGGTTTACTTTGTGTATTTAGTTAATAATTAAAATTAAATTTGATTCGCATCGACATGGTGATCTAATGAATTTAAGTCACCATACAGAAATATCTGTATTATACGAACATTTACGAAGAGGGTTTTATTTCAACAGAATTTTAATATTTTCAATTATCACAGTATGCATATCTTGAATCATCCTCGTTTCGTTTCTTAATTCCTGTTTGCATATAACTGCGTATTGCTCATACGTAAAATATCAGTATCAAATATTGAATCTATCAGATATTAATACTTTTACGAACAGTTGTCGATGCTTGAGTAACTAATTACCTAATATTATCAATTTTAAACAACAATGTTTTAATTCTATCCAAATAAAACTTTATAATGTTTCATAATATAATATAAACATTTCCATTGTTAGTAAATATTTCTAAAGTATAAAAAGAATATGCATAAAATCTTATTGTTCTACCAAATATTACCTTCTCTGAATAAACAATATCTTACACACATTAACAATTACAAGCACAATATCGCCACAAATGAGGTTAATACAAACAGTACCGCTACTCCACTAAATATTATAATTACCCTATTGCAATTCCAATAACCAATTTCCCCATTTCAATATGCAAACGTTGGCTGCATAAAATCAACAACTATCGGAACCTGCTCACATCGTTCAAATTTCAAGATCAGAAACATAAGACCCGCCGCTGTTTCTTATTTCAGCTTTACAAGTACATACAATATTTGTGTAAAAAAAAAAGGCACACATGTAACTTAAAGCAGATTATAATGCATGTGCAAGCAAAGAGTGCGTAACTAGAGCAGAGTAGATACAATATCTGTATGGACAAAGCGTACATAGATTTGTTTTTGTTGGGGTTATTAGACGTATAAACAGAGAAACGCGTGGATAAATTGTAAGGTAGAAAATATATTTTCATACACAAGTGTAATTACAAGTAGGAATGTAGGACGATCCTTTGCAAGTAGTCAAACAAGCGACACCCGAATATAAGTTACGTGGCCTGACCAGGAACTTTGCTGACATCCGAATACGGGCATCGTGGCGATCAACGCGTTAAGAACAGAAAAACGCAATTGAGTGGAAAATGATCCAGAAAAATTTAGCTTAGGATGGAGCAGTAACAAGCAATAACTGGATTTACGTGCACCATTTATTTGAAAACAGTTTCCCGAGGATTTTCATTTTCAAGCTGCTGCAGTCTTTTCTATCCTGAAACGAGTATAAAGCAGTCTTCCAAGTGTCATACATTCGCTTAGAATCGCGACACAATGTCGTACACCTCGCAGAGATCATGAATTAAACTAAATTGTAGGAATGAACGAAGTAACACCACTCCCATAAACTATTTAATCACTTTAATGCGTTTTGCACGCGTGCGGACGGCCACGCGATACTTGTCGCCGACTAATTTCCGGTGGCAGTTAAAGTCGCAGGCGGCGGGAACTTTCAGACACGACAATCTGTGTCAAGTGAGCCTGTAATTGGAAGGCACTCGTATAACCTCGTTCCGCGCGTATAAGGAGAATACAGTGCCCTTTTAATACGTCAAACCCCCTTGAAAGCGCTCAGGCTTCGCACGTTTTTGCTTTCATTACGGACAATCGTTCGCGCTCGATTAACCGCACACGCGCTTTTACCACAAGAGCCGATCATTTTTCGTTGTGATTGCTTCGGGAAGCTTGAAAAGGCGAGAGCAAGATTTCCTATAAAAAAATCCCAGATATTTAGGGTTCTATCGTTCATAGCTATGAAATTTCTGATGTTGATTTCTCGATAAAAAAAAAGCAAAAAGTTGCAAGGAGAGGGAGAAGTTGCATAAAAAATTCAGGTATCTCGATTTCAATTTTTCGTGTCACACATATAGGGTTGCTAGTGATAATCTTTGAGCAAAGAAATAAAACGATTACACGAAGATTTGGAATATTTGGGTCTCGATTTCTCCTTCAATGGGATTAGTAAGATTAACTTTTGTTGCGGGAAATAAAACAAAAACTGTATGATAATTACATTACTTGAATGTTAATTTCTGTGATATGAAACGATCATTTAAGGCATTTAAGTTTTACATTTTAATTCGCAAAAGTTTACCATTTTGCTTCTTAAAATTTAAAGCATTTAGATTTTTATTTCTCGTGCCGCAGAATCGTAAATGTCGATTTTTAGATAAAAAAATATATTTGTAATACAAGGAAATTTAGATTATTCGAGTTGCAATTTTTCATATTACGTAGTTGTTGGTATTACGTTACGTAATTGTTTTAGACAACGAAGGAAATTTAAGTTGTTGCAGAATTAATGTTTCATAGTACGGAATTGTGAATGTTCATTTTGGGGAAAAAAGGAAAAGAAAACTTCGGATACGGAAGTTATAATTTCTTCTTCTATATGGAATGGTCACTATTATTATTATTATTATTAAATCAAATGATTTCTTTTCTTTTATAGAAGTAATTTAAATCTTTGCGAGGAAATTATTTTGTAGGACATTTCCCAAATTGAAAGACGAATTACAGTTACAAATACAAATTTATTCAGTTAAAATTATATTAGACTATTTTTGATTAATTTAAAATTAACACTAGTTTATTTAAAATTACAATACATTTTTCTATATTATTAGATTACAATTTTGGGGAAACGAATACATAAGATTACATATCGCTGTAGTCAATTTTGAAAATGGAATATTTAGTGACAATGGAAGAAAAAAATTAAATTTTGTAGCTTCTTAATTAATTCACTTCTCCGTTCATCGAATATAGGATCACATTAATATTTTGTATTATTAAACCTAACAATTTTTTACTACTTCTGAATGTCATTCTATTTGTGAGACTATGTACTGCTTAGAGTGTATCTTTTCAGAAATACGTAATTATAATGAATATTTGAAAAATGCTATTTAATATAGAATAACAATTAAAAAGATTGAATAAACGTATACAACTTTACTTATCAACGGTTTATTGTCAACAACAAAGAGAGCTATTCGATTGTTAACAAGTTCCGATTTATATATTAAGTGTAAATCTTTAATAAGCAACTATTAACCAGTTACTTACCTGGGGTAAAAAATTAATAATAAATACTGTGTGCTTAATCATATTTTTATAGCTAAACAAGCACACTTTGTAGAAATGTTTCTTAAGGAATGATATAAATCGTTGACCGAATAATGCAAAAACAGTTTAATTATGTCATATTTATAGTCTTATGAATAAAACATCAAAACCTTTGATGATATTCCTCTGAAAGAGAAATGTAGAATGTGCAGGCTTAGATGAGAAAATTTGCATGCGATTCTGTCATGTGTAACATTATTTCGATCCGTTGCAGTGTTGTATGTATATTTCATCTGATTATGCTGCATTCAGACAATTACATTATCTAGGTTTTAGCTACAAAACATGTCACGTTATTCAAATTCACAAGAATATCGTAACATTGTCATAAATCACAAAGCAACTGCTATAAGTAAGGAAACATGGAATAAATTTTACTCGACAGGCTATGAGATAAGAATGTTTACCATATAATTTATGTTTCTGTATGCAACAAAATTTCTTTGCAAATTTAACATATTTATCTTGCCTTTAATGTTACAAATTTATTTATATATCTTGTTTATATTTAATACAATTACTATATACGTGTATATGAGTATTGGACTATATTTAATATAATTAATGACAAGCAATTTCGATTGGAATATTTTACCATCAAATACCACCATTAAATCTCTATTTAATCGACGAGTAATTGCAATTTGCGATTATTAAAGCAGATATTTAATCGTCAACTGGGTTAAAAATTTATTATTAAAATTCACTTTGTCGTGAAATTAATATTTGAATCTAATCTCAAGATCAAGCGTGAGTCAGCTTTTATGGTTAATAGATCTAAAACAAAATAACATTTTTTAACATTAGATCAAACGATTCGTTTTTTTTTTTTTTTTTTTTTTTAGAAAGTTAAAAGAATTAGTTAACTAGATGACGCGTAAAAAAATGTTGAAAATATTGCAGCTATAATACATATACATATATACAGAAAATATAAAAAGTACATTTTGCAGATTTATGCCAGTGTGCTAAATCATATGCGTGCTACAATTAATTATTTAGCGATTATTAATGATCAATATTTATAATTACCAACTGCCCACTTATTTCTTTAAACCCTTCCAGAGTTTATTAAAACAGAAGCGCGTTACAATAAGCGTTACAATAAATTATCTTATGTGGATTTTATGCAGAATTAGTCACTCATTGTTTAGTAGGTAGTCCCACATATGATAGATTCTAATCCTTTACTTGGGCAAATCGTTAAATATGGTCCTATAAATTTCACATCCTACATGCCATTATACGTACGTATCTATTAATATATACTTTCTATAAAAGCTTGAAAATGTGTATTTATTCATTGTATCTGATGCCAGGGATGCAGAAGGTCTTGCAAATGAAAAAATAATTGTTTTCTAAATCGTCTATTCTCAATTCTTCGTCATTTTATTACATCGTTAAACATTTAAAACATAAAATACATACGTATTAATCTAAATAGTTGTATTTAATTATATATTTAATATTATATATATAATATTAAAACACTCGTGCGTTATAAGTTCCAACGACTTGTACTTTTCGGCGTGCCCATATCACACACCTATCAGTCGAACAGTGAAAGGATTAAACGTGAGCATTAACCGATCAAACAATTTAAAAGCTTTAATTGCGCATATCTCCGAAACCATTCATAATACCGAAAAATGTTTTGAGCAAAAGTTAAATCGTTTCGAAAGAGATATAATTTGACGTCAGTAGCTGTTTCGTTAGTACAGGACATACGAATATACGTCAGAGAAGTCTACTACTTTCCTTTTCTTTCACACGATAGGTTTTAGAAAATAAAAGTTAACATATCTGCTAAACTAATGATTTTCCGATATAACTAAGTTAAGAACTTTTTATAGGAAATGCCAAAACGGATCGATTAATACATTAAAAAATATATAGTTTCATTGAAAACTATTATATTATCTACGTTTTCATCTCGAAAAAAACTATTAACATAAAATTGCATCCCTCTCGAAATCATTTAACTTTTGTTGGAAACATTTTGCGGTATCGCGAATAAAATCTTTTGAAAGATATTCGCAGGAATCGATTTAAATGGAACACCCTGTATACACACTTATAATACATCCAAAACGTCTATTCATAAATTCACTGAAAAATTAAATCAAAATGAATATTTTGGAAGAACGAAACAATGTGGTGTTGAATTCTTATGGTTAATTTTATGGACGACAATCACGTACTTGCTAGAAATATGAAACAATGGCGAATGCAACAAAGACAAAACAATTGCGTAGTTACGTAATCCGTGTACCTTTTGTATGCTTCCACCTGCAGTTTAGGGAAAAATGGAAGAAAAAATTTCGTTCTCTCTAGTAGCACGCAACAATCGAGATGAAGCTGGAGCTTTCACTGATACGCGAGCTTTTTTACTTTCCTCTCTCTTTTTCTCTCTGAAACTGCATAGCCTGCTTGAATGTGGCCATGTTTGCAGAATAAAATATCCCATAAAGCACCTAAAAAAGAATCGACTAATTTCCATGCAGTATCCTAGTAATTATTCAAAAAATAAGAAGAATAAAAAAGAAATATTCCCTAATATTAAGTTTTTAGATGCACATTTAAAGCGAAATGCAAGTCTCTTTTTACGAGAAAGATATCGTTTCACAAATTTGAAATAAATGTTCTTCATGCGAGTTTTTATCCTCGAAAACACGATTCTTTTTAAAGAACGTGTATCTTCCCTTTTCCTGATGATATTTCAAACTAATATGAAACACTAAACTAAACATTTCTTAATGACGTTATGGAACTTTCCAAGCAGCTTTATAAACAATTCAACTTCCAGACAACGATAAACAGATTTACTTAATTTTCAGTCGACTTTGTTATTTCTTCTGTATTAACCTGTTAACAGAGTTGTCCTTTAATTAGGAACTTTTATAGTTACGAAATTGAAAATTAATCAAAACGAATCAATTCCAGTTAGGTGTAGCTTTATTCCTTGCAAATGCGAATGAAAATGTAAATTGTCACACGATTTATCTTTAACGAAAATCACGAAATTGGAAATTAATAAAACAAACCAATGTTAATTAGACGAACTTTAGTTTTCGTAAATGTAAATGTGGTATTTTATCCTTAAGAAAAATGAAACAAAAAAAGAAAAACGTAAACGACTGTTAAACAAGGAAATTATTATACCGTCTCGCTTGTTTTCCTCTGTTAACAGCTTAAAAAATGCCGAAATGTTTTTAAACGATAAAAAGTGAATTCTTTCTTATGTTTTTACAAATTTCTCTTCTTCCCCACAAGTTCCAACTTGAAATTCAAATTGGAACGATTCAAAACTACCAAAGACCTGCTGTCCGTTTCTTGGAAGCAACCACGAAAACCTCATGGTTCTTACACCTCGCACAAGACTTCTTCCTTTTCGCTTCCCTCTCTTTTGCGTCCGATAAACTTCCCCGCTAATTTTCAAATAACCACGAACAAACTTTCTCTAAACTGTTCTCGCGAGTTTCTCTTTTCCCCCGCAACTTCCAAATTGAATCGCTAATTTCGTCCACGAGCGCTTGCGCAACCCCGCGACTTTCCTCCGATTCTTGGTCCTAAGGCGCTCGTCGTTAAACAGCGAAACAACTCTGAGACAGCAGAATTTCAAGCATATGTTCATTCAATTTGTTGTATAGACAGACATGATTCTTAAATGTTGAACGAATTTATATATTACTTTTCCGTTTGCGATTTTATTTTCTGTTTAAGGAAATATATTATCGACAAACAGTATAAAATCACTATGTATATGATTCGTACAGTCTCCTTTATTTAAATTATCCTATCTGGAATATTTTCATTTTGCAAGATATGTTGAAACGTTTGAAATAATCCGCGTCTTTTACTTTTTAAGCAAAGTTACATCATACAGTCTACTGTGAAATATACAGGGTGGTTGGTAACTGGTGGTACAAGCGGAAAGGGGGTGATTCTACGCGAAAAAAGAAGTCGAAAATATAGAATACAAATTTAAAAATTTAAAAATTTTAAAAATAACGTTAATCGAGACAACGATCTATAGTGAGATCCGTTATAACGAGACGTGATAAAGTGCAGGCGTACCGAGCGAAAATTCAAAGTCGATTTTCTCGAAAACAAAGCCTCGAACGAAAAATGTTTATTCTATATTTTCGACTTCTTTTTTCGCGCAGAATCACCCCCTTTCCGCTTGTACCATCAGTTACCAACCACTCTGTATATATTTTATCGTTATTATGTTTATGTTATGTTATTAATTCATTGATTATGAAAACATCTATTAACTCTGATTACACAATTCGTTTCATAAATCCAATTATTAGAAATCTGTAACCTCAAGCATGCAACGTTGTACGTCTTTTCTCTATACATATTTACATTAGGAGCTCGACACCGAGTACATGGATAAAGCAGAAACTGTTCGATCCAGAGAAACAAGAAACGTTAGGATTGTCGTGGAAAATGTGATTACGACGTTCACTCTCGCAATCAGGTGGCTGTTTTAGGGAACGAGACTTCGGCACTTAAAATGACCCCTTTCAATAATCGTGACACTACTTTTAATTTGCCACGTTCTCAGTAGTCGAGCGTGTTACGAACGTGATTACTGTTAAAAGATAACAGCTAATTGTAACGATCTAATCGATGGAGGGCACCTGGAAGAATCACCACGATCCTTGCCCGATTAATATCAAAGCATTAGGCTCCTGCAGGTATCGCTCGCGCTCTTCCCCAAAAAGATCTTTCGTGCTTCGATCGCATGAAAGTACAGTGAATAACACCCAGCGAGCGAGCATGTCGATTGGCCATTTTCCTGCGTTCGCTAAAAACCAATTATCATGCATATTTTCGGGCCTTGCTAGTTAACATCTCCCCCACCAGTGGTGGAGTGAGAATCGTTAGTCTTCCAGCATTCTCAGAGAAGCAGTGTTGTTCTAGCTTTCGAATCGTCAATGCCTGTTCCTCCAGACGCGGAGTAAAAATAGCTTAATACCTCAGCGTTCGGAAAGAGCAGTCTCATCCGCGTTTTCCGACTCGTCAACACATCCAAACTTTCATGAAATGAAGCATCGTTTAATCCGTCGAACGATCGGTGGACAGCCTCGTGCGAGCCTTTTAATCGCAGCCATCGTCGTCAGGCATTCGTGGAATAACGCGTCGTTTAACCTTTCTGAACTATCATTCGCGAATCTTGTCTGAGCAGTCGGAGACAGTTGGAAATCTTTTCATCGTTTAGAGAAAAATTACCCTTAGCGTCGTTGATTGTTCTTCGGTCATTCAACCACTGTTCTCCCTCGTGAAACAGTTGCCCAAGGTTAATTCGGCAGATAAGGTCATCGACACCTGACGCACACACAGACACGCGCATTTCTTTAGGCCCTCGAGCCGGATCATTGCTTCAGGAGATGTAGAAGGTCCTGCGCATCACGAGAGCAACAGGAGAGCAGTCAGCAACATCGAAGTAAACACGAGGAGGGACAAGGCATCCATCTCGTACCAACAAAGCAAGGCAAACGTTCGCAGGTCGAGGTAAGCTCGTTTCGGTTATCGATCGTATCCTGCAATTTACCGGTTTACCGGTTACCGACTGCATCACCTCCTCCATTTCGTTTGTAATTTTCGATTTCGACATGTTCCGAGATGTCCGAAATGTCTTCTGAATCGAAAATGTCTTTATCCGCGAATATCCGTAGCGATCAACGCATTCGCGTACTTAAAAGCAAGCGACGCATGTTCAAGACGTAGTTAACGTCGTTCAAGAAATACGTCGAAATTAGTTGACCTGTCCGCTGAACGGCGTATAAAGGCAGTTTCAAAAGACTGAATTTTGCCGCAACTGCCTCAAATCTAGCCAGCCAACCACCGAGCGCGATCGAACGCACAGCACGAGGTTACATCGCAACGTCAACAGACAGGGATTAACTAACCTAGTTATCTCAATCCGGACAGCCCTTCCAACGACGACGCGGCGTAACTTTTATTACATACGATCACTCAGAATTAGACGAACTGATGGCGGCTGCGCACATATACGTACTCGGCCGGACAAGAAACCGATACCATGACGCACGCTTGTCGATACGTGATCGAGTTCGAGCTTCATGGCGGAAGATCTCGCAACGAGACTACGGTTGCCATGAACAGGGGCATCCACGGCCATCGGTGTCAATCAAATTGCGCTCGTCGAATTTCGAACGAGAGCAATCGTTCTTCAGTTCTTCAGGATTTTGAAAATTGCGAAATCGATTCCCGAAGTGCAGGCCGACCGCTCGAGGTTACAGATACCGCCAAATCTCAAGCTATCCGACCCGGAATTGTATCGTCCACCCCCTGTCGATATGCCGATTGGCTGCAACACAACACTGACGTGCTTCAGTATCGGATAGCACGACCTATTCCCTCCAAATGGTTCGGATCTCATACTGTAGAAAATACAGCTGGGATAGATCATCGGGGTGAGCGTACCGATAGTCGGACGAAGAGCGACGCAAAAGATATTCGTCATCACGTTGGTCTTCGATATGACAAAATTCTGGAAAGTGGAAGAGTGACGCACCAGGTAACATTCCTCATTCGAGGAACAAATTTACGAGGATTGCTTCGCCCGACACGATCAACGTGACAACTCCGGACGCTACATCGTCGCATCACTGTCCAACGAGAAGAAGACCCGGATCAGGGAATCGCATTGCATCGGTTTCTTTCGTTCGAACGAAAACTCGAACACGAACAGTGCGCCGCGATTATAAACAAATATCGCATACTCGGGCTTATAGCGCGCGTAAAAGCGATCAACGCGCGAGGTTTCTACCTGTCGCATGACGCGGTTTACAAACTCTCGAGTTCCAGCAGAAAGGTTCGAATGGTTTCCCATAGGTCGGAAAAATCGAGTACAAAGCACCACACCTTCGCAACGTTCCTTTGATTCCGCATGTACGCATACGCGTTGGCGGGAGATATCGAAAAGATGTATCGATGAGACTCGTGATCCACTTGGAGGATCACTGTTATCAACGTATCCTGCGGAGAGACGACGAAGATCCGCTCCTAACGTACGAGTTAAGCACAGTCGGGCTGACGCCAGCGCCTTATCTCGTCACAAAATGTCTGTTGCAACTTGCGGAAGACGAACATAGAAACTTCCCGATAGCGGCATCCATCGTCACAATGGGACCTATACATAGACGATCGGTTAACTGGCGTAGATACATACAAGAAGGCACGAAAGCAGGATCAGGTCATCGATCCGTTCCATGAAGGAGAGCATTCGGCAGTGGGCTTCAAACGAGTCTCGACTCCTCACTGGCCTGATCGACGGTCAGATCAAGTCGAAAATACTGGGAGACTTGACAACGGCGAAGATGCTTGGAAATGTCTGGGATGCCGTCGAGCAGTTGTGCACTGCGAAAATGGCGAAACGGTGGATATGTCATATATTGCGAAGATCTTCGATCCGTTGGGACTGCTCGGTCACCATAACCGCGAAGATAACCGCGTAGTCTCTGGCATCTCAAGATCGATAGGAACCTAGGATCGATAGGGAATTCAGGTGTGTCACGTATGTACATACAGGGGCCTACTATTATTTTTGAAACTTTTAGAAAGCTTTTCCTCGTCAATGCAGCCATCAATTGTCGTCATTTGAATTAGTGCATAAACAAAATACAATCGCGGTACAGTTATGCTTTGTAACGTTATGACGCTTCTCATGTTTGTAAGTACTGTCGTCTAATTTCTAACTTTAATTAACAAACTTTCTGATTAACGGTATTGTTGAAGCAAGTACTTTTTCGTACAGATTATGCTATTTGTTGTTTAAACATAATGTCGTCTATTAAAGCATGAATATGTAAATGATCCTTTTTCAAGTTGTCATGGTGGCATCAGTAACCTATGATACCCATAGATTTGCATAGGTTGGAAAAGTGTTCGTACTACAAACGCATTGAGACAGTGTTTCGCGTATTATTATTTTGATTGTAAAAGCGTAAAGTTAAACAGGAATCCAAACGATAATAACAGTAGTGACGACGGAACCAAAAAAAAAAAAAAAAAATAATCGCAATGAAGATATTTGTATTTATTGCCGGGAACCTTATGGTGTATCTAGATTGAATGAAAGTTGGGTGCAGTGTATAACTTGTTCTAGGTGGATCCATGAAGGTTGCACTGGTTGAAAATCTAAAGAATCGAACGAATTCCTATATTACAGATGTTTGGAACAGTACACCGTATTAGGCTTTACGCAAACCACGGGGTAAAACATTGTTTAATAAAATTGTTACTTTAATAAATTACACTTAAAATTTATGTTTAAATACGTATATTAGTTTCAGAGTTATCCCATTTCATTCTTAATGTCTCGGTTTTACCTTAGTTTCCCCTAATCCTGTTAATCTTAATGGTTTAAGAACGATTTTTAAATCAAAATTGAAATTAACAATATCCTTTTCAAATTCAAAACATCTGTTAACGACTGAACATGTGGTTTCATTAAATAAAATACTCCTTGATATTCTATGAAAAATATCATTATTATTCAAACCGTTACAGAAAAGAACGTTCCTCACTACTTTATCGTATTATTATTTCTATTCCATTATTATGATCACGTAATTTATGTTGTAACTTAATAAGTTATAAATACAATACAAAGCTAAAACTTTTGTATAAATTTCCCCTATATACTGTATTAACTCTGTTGTATAAACTCCGAATTTTTATATCCTAAGCTCCTTCTCATCCTGTTAATTAAAAACACCTTCGATATTTTCATATTTCAAGAAATACTTATTTCATACTTCCTTCAAACATAAAAAGTTTATTAACCATAGAAAATCACGATTAAGTGGAAAATTATTCAAACCGTAATAAGCAATAAATTGATTCACTTGTGTCGTATGTTTATGCGATGAAAATTGCCTTAAAAATGCGCCTAGTTTTCAGCCTGTTAAGATATTTCCACTTTTAAACGAGCATAAAGCGACCTCCCAAGGCGACCAGATTCGCTTAAAATCGCGACATCATGTTGTACGTCGTACACGGCCCGTCGAACGCGTCGAGTCTTTTGTTTTTTTCGCCAGCGTGAAGGCGTGCATTAGCGAGTGTGAGCGTGTAACTCACGAGCGTGTAGGCTGCATAAAAAGCCTCGGTCACGAACACACGGACAAACGAGCGAGCGTTGTACACAAGGCTGAGGGCTTTTTCGCTAAAAGCGGCCAGCCACGGAGAACATTTAGGCGAGAAACGGTACTAGCACAGGCACAGGCCTCCTGCGTTATCTTCTCAAGTGCCAAGAACTAAAAGACGCCCGTTGCCTTTAATATTTCACATTTTGCTTGATTACTCTCTACATCACGTTCGCAACCTCTTTTCTGCTCTTGCGCGTCGATAATACGCGTGTGTCGTGAATAGGGAAGAATTTCTGAATATCACACGGTTCGAATCGTTCGAACGATGTTAGTCTTTTGCAGGAACCATAGCTGTCGTAACTGGTATTTGGTTACGAATAACTAGACTGCGGATACCTATGCAGATTATTTTTGGTAATTATCGAGAATAGGCGCGATCTCACCGATTTCAATGACTTTGAAACGTGTTGCCAAGATCAACGTTTCCTTCAACGATTTCAATCAAAAACACTAAGATCCTTAATAGATGCACCTTGGTATGTCACGAACGAAACAATCCACCGCGACCTCAGGATACCCACAGTCCAAGATGAAATGTACAAGTTCAGAAGCAGATATAACACAAGAGACAACAACCACCACAACCCATTAGTCACCCAACTACTTGACACGACGGACCAGATCCGCAGACTAAAAAGAAAATACCCTTTAGATCGAAGCATTAGATTCAACTAGAATCAACATAATATAAATTATTATAAACCAAGCTATTGTACCACGCCAAATGGAGTTACTTAAAATTCTCAACGAGAATTGATTGTAAATAGTCTACCAAATACAAAAAAAAGATCAACATTTTAAACAACTTTTTCCTATACATATTGTGTAGTATATACGGTCGTTCGGTTTTAACCCCTTAACCTACGATTTACGTTCGAGAATTTTGGGCAGAAAACGTAAACAAGCTATTATGTATTATATTATACAGGGTGGTTGGTAACTGGTGGTACAAGTAGAAAGGGGGTGATTCTACGCGAAAAAAGAAGTCGAAAATATAGAATAAAAAAATTTTTTTCCGTTATGACGAGACATGATAAAGTGCACGCGTGCCGAGCGAAAATTCAAAGTCGATTTTCTCGAAAACAAAGCCTCAAACGAACAATTTTTATTCTATATTTTCGACTTCTTTTTTCGCGTAGAATCACCCCCTTTCCGCTTGTACCACCAGTTACCAACCACCCTGTATGTTAAATGTAAATTAATAAAGAATACGTTTCCGTATTGTATCTAGACCTTTCCAAAGTTAACGCGACTGACGATTAATATTTACGTGTCTACTACTACTTTATTTATATTACTACTACTACTACTACTACTACTATTACTACTACTACTACTAGTACCACTACTACTACTACTACTACTACTAGTACCACTACTACTACTACTACTACTACTACCACTACTACTACTACTACTACTACTACTACCACTACTATTATTATTATTATTATTATTATATTCTAGTAATAATCCAGTATTTGATAATTTCGCACAATTTCCGAAATTTTATGTGATCTTAATATAGTCTTTATGTAACTCTCATCGATTTCTAGAATTTTACAGAAACACCAACAACAATCCGTAGCATGATTTCACGAACGTACTACGGGCTATGCCCTTAGTTGTAGGTTAAGGGGTTAACTTTTAAGTTACAAAACAATTTGTGTTTAATGCTACACGTAGGTATTATTTGACGATTCGTTTCATAAATTTTTATTTCATAAACAATTTTTCAGTGACGACAGGTATCTCTGTTACATCTCTGAGCGTTTGAAGATTAGAATAAAGTGCAACATTTCGTATATCATTCGATTCGTTCAAAATTACGTCACGCTAATGTTGCCAGCTGCCTAATGACGGTCAAATACCGAACAGTATATGGAGGTAAGTACTCTGGTCTGACTTATAATCTATTGATTTCTTTTTTTTATACAGTGTGTATTAAGAATTGTTATCTCTACGATCTTATACGAAGTATAACCGTAATCTAAATATAATCGAAGTTGTTGGCGAATATCTAGAAAACTAAGACCGAGCGGTGATTATGTGTACAGAAAATAGTTGTTCAGAATGTTAACATCGATAACATATTTTGAGGACATTGAAATCAGAGAGGTCACGCTATATTCCTAACAACTAGCATACTTTTTTAAAAGGCATTATTAGGGATGGTCATTTTTGGACACTATGAAATTAGATGTTTCAAAGTCTGATTATTTTTTCAGTGTCTTGCAGATAAATTGTGCTAATCGTTGTTTCTTCATCATAAAAGTAAATAATTTAAAAAAATAATCAATTTCTTATTCTTTCATTTACTTGTATCATTTTACCATTGCATCAAAATGCAAGAGCAAAAAGTTTTCAATTATTTCAACTACTTCGAGTCCTGAGTCGCTAAATTTACGTGGATGGTTGAGTGTTACTCAGCTTCTTGTTCCATTACCTGTACATAAGTTTCTTTAAAATAATGACTGTCTTTTTTTTTAAATAACGAATATATTCCAAGACTATGTGAATATATTAGAAGAAGAGTATACATATATTATAGCTTTCAATTTATGAGATTAACATATAAATAAATAAATCGGATTAACCATATTGTGGCATTTGCAAAATTTAAGACACAATCTAAAGCTTAAGAAAATAATTCTTCAAGTAAAGAGTCTTTCAGTTATTTAAAGCAACGTAAGATTCATTAATTTTTTAGATTTCTACCATAGACGCTGAATAATATTCTGATTAAGGTAAGAATTGTTACTTTCCTACGTTTATCTAATCTATCTTCCTATTTTATTCCTATTTAAATGATTAACTATAATTACGACTGTAATTATTAATTATTTTCCAATTATCCATCACTGATACAGTGACACGTCCAGTTGTACGTTACAGATCAAAATTAAATAACCTAAAATAACTAGATAACACGTTCGCTACCAACGTCACATGTATGTGACGCTTTAAGATTAATGTAGATTAAATTTTATGCTGCAAAATAAATGAATATGTAATTAGCATGCTTGGTTAAAAAAGAACAGAGTTTCAAAAATTTTAGAATAAAACTATATCGTATTATTAATTATATTGTCGGAAAATAGTACACAGACAGTAACTTATAAAGCAAAACTTATGAGATTCAACGGAAAGAAACTGCAGAGAAATACTTAAAAACTCATTAACTTACAGATTATACTTATACAGATTATAACTTACAGATACGGATTTCGAGATTTTAATTCAACTACAAACGTTCTAATCCAATCCATTTTAAAATCACCTTGACCCTAGCACGTTAAAGGAATTACACAGAAACCGATTCTAATAAAAATTCATCGAGCAATTTATTTCTCGTCGGAGTAACTCCATCAAACTTACAGTTAAATTCAAGGTAGGGTCACGAGCGAAAGTCCAAGTTCATCTCGTCTCTGTCTTTCGTGTTCCGGCTGCGCAAACTTCGTACCAAGTTCCGTGCTCAAATCCTATTTACCTCACGATACTTTGTCAAACGAAACAACTTCTCTCTGTGATCTAAACCGTATCGGGACAGAAACGAGATACGTATTCATCGTACGTATTTCGAGGTCTCGCCGGATCTACTTGTATCGATACTTCGCAGGTCACTTCGACTTTTAGATGGAACCTTATTGACGCAGACTTATCGACTGTTTCCTCCGTTTTTACTTCCCTCTTTTCCATTTCACTGTCGATCACGATGGTCCGCGAATGTCTGGGCTGCGTCGAACATATGAATAATCGAGCGGCTCAGGGGAGGAGAGAAACCCGAATGAAATCTTTAATTCGAGAACTTTGCAGAATCTTTGGTCTCTGAAATCTTTTAAATTATGTATAAAGATTGACAGGAAAATCTGAATATTTCGAAATATTAAAATATTCTTTAATTTAATTAATTTGTAGTCTCTCAGTACTCGGTGCTGTGTCTATTCGTTTCTCCGCTATTATTATAATTTCGAAGAAAGAAACTTGGAATTTTATTTCACTTATACAGAATACAGAATAATTATTATACGCATTAGTTTCTGTAAATACTTATCTTGAAAAAAATGCATTTGTATTAGTTTTTTCTTTGATATTACGCACCTTTCCGAAACTTTTTCGATTCTTCTTTTTATGCTTCCAGGTTTGTCGAGCACAGATAGATGCATTAGATGAATTCTATTATTTTGATCCTAATTGCTTTGAACAGTGTTAGAAATCGAGTACTTTGGAAATTTTTCATTTTCGTAAAAATTATTAACGACGAGTAAATATCACGCATACGTATTTCGATGGAATCGAATAATGTTCGAAATCAGATGTTCTTGCAGAATTTACTACACTCGCGTAATTGAAATTAGAATAACGATAGGAAAATAAATAAATGTGTGATGTTGAGATTTAAATTATCTCAGTTTATGTTAAAAGTTAGGTATTTTGGAAACTTCATTTTGGAATTCATTCCTTAATTAGATATTTTTTAAAGATCTCACGTTATGCATTTTCATTTCCACGAAAAATATCGGCAGAAAGAAAATTTCATTAATAATAAAATAATAAAACGCTTTCAAAATTTCTGTTATTTTTATTTATTACTATAACAACCATTACTGCAAATAATTGCATTCTCATGTTAATTCTTTTATAATACAAATAACCACTTAACGGGAATATTAATAAATCCATCTTTCTACAAAATAGCATGACAGTTTAAAAGGTATATTTAAATTTTCAAAGAATTATTTTAATACGCAGTTGAAAATAATTAAAGCGGCAGCTGCTTTAATAATGGTAACGTTCAGAAAAGATTTGCTTTCAATATGCTGCATAAATTAGACGTTTGTGAAAAATATTTTCAACTTCTGTCATTTTCCATTATATCGTTTAATTTTCTAAAGATCTTTTTAATTTTCTTTCAAGTTTTCTCTAATTTTCTTTCCTTCGATCTTCCTTCAAATTGTCTCTAATTTCTTTCAAAAAGAAAATTTCTTTAAATTTTTTAATTTATTAGTAATTTAGAACGTTAGAACGATAGAACGTTATTAGTAATAAATCTGCAAATAGAAACTACTAAATTGTTATCTTTTAATGTTTCAAAAATTACGTAATATTCGTGAACGTGAGAATTTGGTAAATGAAAATGAATCTTTATTTCTAATCACACAATTTGGAGTGTTAGATGTGCAGGAAAGGACCTAGTACATACATGGAATTAGGGCGTAAAGGAAAAGCGTATGGCCACCCAAGGTTTTAGGTGGACGTCACGAAATGTGTCCTGAGTACGTTTGTCAGCTTCCTCGGATTCAGTAAAAGAGACCGTAAAATAAAAAAAAAGAGCAGACGTGCAGCTATTAACATGCTGGTGTTTCATTTACCTCAAACATTTTAATATCTACATTATTCCTATCAATGTAGAAAATATGCTAGGTTAATAGACGATATAAATGTAATGATCGATGATGTTTTCCCTCCAGCTGATTTTTTTGAGTTTTCACGATCGTTGAAAATTTGTATGCATTTACGAGAAATTTATATGTACAGGATGTGTGTGTGTCTAATACGTAAGAGTAGATATAATTCTCGTTATAATATTTAATAAGTAAAACAAATTTCTATCAAAGTTTCGTTTCTTTAGTTGTGTTCATAAAAAGCTAACATTCACAGTCTTGTAATAATATATTTTTTATTATCGTATTATTGCATCTGACGAAGAATTATCCATTCAATTATCCATAATACGTCGATCTTCAAATGATATAAAGTGATAAAGTAACGACAGTTTGAAAAAAGCAGGGAAATTAAACATTTCCTTATTTTTGTCTAGAATATTGATTTAAGAAAGTATCTACAGGGTGGTTGGTTACTGGTGGTACAAGCGGAAAAGGGGTGATTCTACGCGAAAAAAGAAATCGAAAATATAGAATAAAAATTTTTCGTTTGAGGCTTTGTTTTCGAGAAAATCGACTTTGAATTTTCGCTCGGTACGCCTGCACTTCATCACGTCTCGTTATAACGGATCTCACTGTAGATCGTTGTCTCGATGGAAAAATTAAGAAAAAAAAGTTTTTATTCTATATTTTCGACTTCTTTTTTCGCGTAGAATCACCCCCTATCCGCTTGTACCACCAGTTACCAACCACCCTGTATATTCAATGCAAAATATCGAAACGAAACACCTTGTATACTATGTAGAAAATGCGTGCACGGAACGATTGTCGAATGGAATTGTGAGCGAGAAGCTATTTCGTGTTATTGAGTAACTTTGTACAGTAAAGACATTTTATATTGTTCTGTGTCGTCGAGTGATATTGAAATTTGCTCCAAACGATATATTTATTTTATTTCACGTATGAAACTGTTTTACAACCCCCATTGTTCATGGGAAATAAAGATAATTACAAAATAAAATCGTTACACGAAGCTGTTTATATTATTTTTTCTATTACATTTGACTTTCTAATCGTATTTTATTTAACCGTGACTGCATAACTTTCAGTATTTCTCGTATTTTAAGATAGGATAAAACATTTTTACGCCAGAAGTTTATATTTATTTCATGAACTTCCTATACACGCGTTGAATCGAACGTACCGCGTACTGAAACTTCAAGGTCCTCTGCAGAGGTGCACTTTAAATGATTAAAATGCTGTCCCATTTATGCTAGATTCAAAACATGAACAACTTTGCCATGTTTAGAAATGCATTAAAAAGTGGGCGAAACAAATTTTGTTGAACGTTGAAAGCTTTAGTACTTGTACAGAACGTTATAACGATAGAACGAAAGAGATATGCTTTAAAAAATTGTTCAACATAATTGACTGAAAATTACCTACTTTTTCAATTTGTAACTCTGCTGGGTTCTCAATACCTCAACGTTTTCATTTCGTTTCATTTTAAAAAACGAAAGGACTTGCAGTGTTCGAAGGAAATCTAAAATTGAAATGATACATCACACGTGTTAGTAACAACTTTTCTCTCGTACACATGACACTTCCAAGCAACAGAAAAATGTAATTGTGTTGAAAATAATCCAAAGAACGCAGAAGATTAACGTATTAGAAAAATATTTCGCAAAAATTGCGCGTTTCAATGGTGAGTTTTTTTTTTTTTCTTTTGTGGACTGATCGGCAAGCTCTGATGGCGATGTAGATAATAAAACACGCGGTATAGTTTGTGTGGATATGTCGAGCTCGGCACTAAATACGGTCATTGGTTTCCAAGTTTCATTGATAGTATAGAACAAAAGCTCATAAAGGATGGATTACATTCGAATAGTCGTATTTATTCTCGTGCCATACGGGCCAAACACAGGAACTGTATTCTTCGATGTTTTGCTATTTTATGATGAGACACGAGCTTTATGGCTAACAGCTTTGTGGAAATTTATTTCATTAGATTGTATACGCGGACGTTAAAACGGTGTTTAAGAAGAACAAGATTTTGTGAAGAACGAGCTAGATTTTTGGAAAATTTTCAGGATATTAATGTAGGAATGTTATATTATATGTTAATAGAAAAGAGTATGATAAATACAATATCGTTGCACTCACACGAAATCGAATATAATACCGCGTTTCGCGTATTCGTTTCTCACTAATTCTACGACAACACAACGAACTTCACACGACCACGATAAATTCAACTCTGACAGCATTTTCCATGCTCATTTTTCCCTTAACATACCTTGGTAACGCTCGCAACACTCCTTGACAACATTAACATATCTTGACAACGATAATAAACAATTACCCCTCACGCCACGTCCTTCCCTGACGTCACACTATCTCACATTAATTACGGAGAAGAAATGAGATAAAAGAAATTGCTCTGTTTAACTTCCTTGTTATCTTAAAGTTTACAAAGGCAAGTCACTTTTAACCGATTCTTTTGATAACTTTTACTGCAATAAGTACATCGTTATTTTGTTATTAATGCGTTCGTTCTTTATATTTATCTTATTTCATACTATTTGCATAGAAATTCCTGTTAACAGTATTCTTTGTTCCGCCTTGTTATATTGTAGTCTATCTACTATAATCCAAAACAAATGAATCATACTTACTTTGTGCAACAAGCAAATAAAAATGGCAAGGGACTACCATAAATCTAGGATAAGGAACTTTTTCGTCGTGTTTCATAATGTTCTTGACCGTTTTCGAATAGATGATAAGCAGCATAAAGCAGATCTTTTCAGAATAGAGCATACAACATCCCAAGGGAGGCTAATCTTTTCGTCGTGCCAGTACAATGTACGATGATTTCTCTATTCTACCCATTTTGGATGGAAATATATTAGTCAACACTTTATCCTGGAATATTTTCTACGAATACACTTGTTTACAAACGTGAATGGAATAAACTGTTCCAAATAACTTTACGAATACGGAAATACTATATTAGGTAAATATACGAATGCAGAAGCGATATTAAAATACTCACAATTTTACATCGAGTGTCATTTTTCTTTAAAAAGAAGATACAAACGTACCGACGTTATGGAAAGAAATTTTATGATTTAATACCAATGATCATTGTTCTTTTTCCTTTGGATAATGATACGAACACCGGAATGTTATAAAAACACTTCGCGTTTCATTAATTAAAATTTTACATTGAGATTAAGTGTCACATGTAAAAAGTCATATTCTTCAAAAAATTCACGCTATAGATACATTAACTAACTAACTGTTGTACTTTTTGGATAATGATACGAACACAGGAAAATACCTCCATAATTTTACTATTAACGATAAGTGTCACATACCAAGAGCCATCGTTCTTTAGAAGTAAATACGAATACTAAAACACATGTTGTGAAGTATCCATTTTCCTGTACAACTTTCGCAACTTTACCTTAACAGTAAACGTCGCATCAACAGCCTCTTTCCTTAGAACAGGAATTCTTAAATTAACTAAAATGAGTCGTGTAATAAAATTATGTGAACTTGAAAATTTTTGCAACTGCCACACACCAAAACGAAAAATGCCAATCATCCCATTAGAGGATCATGAGGAATTCACTAAATTATTATCGACATAGCTATAGAACACCAGCATTTAAAAAAATAGTTTGAATGGTTTTTTGCTTTGAATTAGGACAGAATTTTTAGCAATTTCTAAAATGGACGTAAATACACTTACGATATACTATACTATATATCTATTGCAAAACGACATCTTCATCATTGACCATCGTAATGTAGTATCGTGGACGAGGGGCCTGGGGGGCGTTTGTCGTGCGAATTATAAACAAGCGGTTGCTGAACATGTGCATGATGGGGCTTAAACAAATGAGGCAAAGAAAAAGGGTTGCTAAGGGAAACGAATTAACGGCAGTATGAGATGAGAAACCAAAGAGTGCGGATTGCGTTGTCGAGATAGTATTGTTAGCGTTGTTGAGATAGAGTTGAATCTGTGTTGACGAGAGTTGTTAATTAATTATAATACGTTGTTACGATTAGTTCATGTTAAATAACCATTGTTTTCTGTTTAATCCATTTATTATTAATAAACTAATTTTTATATTTACGATACTACAGTAATACCAAAATATCGGTTAACCTTGAAGAACATTGAAGACGCTCTGTTACATCAAATATTCAGCCAAGATTTGATTCTTTATGCAAGAATAAGTAAGCACATTTATATCATCGATATGCTTTGATTTTGTCTTGTTAACGAGGATATGATAAGAACTGCGAAATCTCGAACGAGTTCACTGTATGTGTATTCGACGTTTTAGTAGATGGTAAAATTCCTTGTTATCTTAAAGGTTACAAAGGTAAGTCATTCTTAACCGATTCTTTTGATAACTTTTATTGAAATAAGTACGTCATTATTTTATTATCAATGCGTTCGTTCCTTATATTTATGTAACACCAGCTATTGACAAAATCCGCAATCACTTAGTTGCCAACCCAATAGTCCCAAAAGAACTTGACTGTATTATCCTTTGTTTTCGAGAAATTAATAAATATTTTCTATATCTTACTTTATACATTCTTTTAATTTTAATATTATGTTTCCCTTTAATATTAAAGATTTTAGAATTTACTTTGGTAGATAAAATTTCGATTATTTTTATTTGTTACGCTACTGCTGCATATTTTTACAATTCTGCCGGTGGAAATTGCAATAAAAAGATCTGCAACATAAAAAATTGCTGAACCAAAAACATAACTTCTCGGTTAATTTCCCAAAAACAAAATATCAGACACTGAAACACTTTTGGGTCTGTATTACCATCAACGTAAAGCATCGAATACACGTACAGCCAATTTATTCGAGCTTTTACAGTTCTTGCCATCTCCTTCTAAGCGATAAGATAAGTAATGAGATTATAAATATAACAAAGAAGTATAAAGTATAAAGAAGTAAAAAGACGTCTTGTATATTATGTTGTGTATATATATATACAGGGTGGTTGGTAATTGGTGGTACAAGCGGAAAGGGGGTGATTCTACGCGAAAAAGGAAGTCGAAAATATAGAGTAAAAATTTTTCGTTTGAGGCTTTGTTTTCGAGAAAATCGACTTTGAATTTTCGCTCGGTACGCGTGCGATACGTTATCACGGATCTCATTGTAGATCGTTGTCTCGATGGAAAAATTAAAAAAAAAAAAGAAAATTTTATTTTATATTTTCCGCTTGTACCACCAGTTACCAACCACCCTGTATACATGTCGGGTTGTCGTTAGACTTAGGGGCATGTAACGTATCTTCATTAGGACAAGCCATCGTTGTTGTTCAATGGAGATTATATTCACAATTATATGTACAAATGTTGATTTAACAGAGTTTGACAATCAACCGTGATGATTAGACACTCTAGATGTTAAAGACAATGTTCTTAGGTTCAATAACGAATCCACGGTCAACGGGGAAAACTCTTTGTACAATAGAATATATTTTGAACCACAAAGTGACGTTAGCTGTGACTGACTGACAAGACGATGTGTGTAAACTCTCCACGGTGATCACAAGAATAAAAGACTGATACTATCGCATTTGTCAATTGCATATTGACCGGGGATATCGACAAAATTCCAGGCGCCGTTACTAGGCAGACCCGCGTAGAGCCGACAGTGCTCCTGCTGGGGGCTTGTTAGTTAATACAGGGTGTGTCCCTCAATATTGGTACTTCTTCTGTTAGGTAAAAACGTTCATCCCGTGACCGTGGCTACGTTCGGCGACCAGTCGTGTCACCTCGAGCACAAGCCCACTGTCGCGAATCTCGGGCAAACATAATCAGATCGTGTCGCAACAACTACTAAGTTCTATTATTTAAGTACAGCTATAATAAATAGTTTAGACCAAAGTATCGGGGATCTTCCCAAAATTCCCAAAGAAAGATGTCTGCCGGATGTCTCTTCATATCCGACATATATATATATTTGAAAAAAAGCTTACCACAATTTTACACTAATAGATATTTTCTTTTAGACATATTTCTTTAGACGAGATACAAAGACAAAAGGTTGACAAAGAAAACTTGAATAATCCTGCGTGAATGGTACCAATTGTACCAATATCATGCTACAAATATTGCGAAAGACTTCTCACGATTTTATGCGAACATTATTTCGATGTTTTCACGTTATCGTTACAGTGGTTTTTCTTTTTCCCTTGGAAAAACATATCAGTGCGAAAAGATCACATAAAATGCATTCTTTATACTGTCAGCAAGATTAACAGTGCAAAATATACCACAATTTACACTATTGAAAGAAATCAAGAACAATTTTACGACACAGCTGGAGGTAAACGAAGAACGTAGAAAAAAAGCATGGTAAAAGTTAACAACTCCTCTGACGTTGAACTGGTGAAAATGACAGAATGTTTCGCGAATACAAACGGATATATTTTGCACTTTAATTGTTGTTCGTCAAAGGGAAACGCACGAGAATAAAGTAACGTAGCTCGGATATCGAAAATAAAATCATAAATAAGATCTGTGTTGCGCTCGTTAGCCGCGCGCATTGTTATCCGTACAACGGGAAAGCCATTCGCTCGAATATGATTACACAAATTGATGTAACGCAATCTCCCCGGTCAGAAGGAAATTCACTTGCAACGTTTTTCCGCATTTTTCGCGATTATTAAATTCATGGACGTCCAAATAATATAAAAAACGATTAATAGGGTGCATCGTGAAACCTATGTATTATACAATTCGTAATAATCAATCGTTCTCATAATTTGTGGTCACGCTGAATTTTTACATTTTTTTTACATTTGTATCATGTTGAAAAGAAACGTTTATACAGCGTGCACTGGAATTTGTTCATATAAGCTTCGTTATAATATTCTGTAGCTAAAAATAAGATTGAAATGTAAACAATTAGATTTTATGAATTTTCCACAGTCAGTCACGAAAATCTACACACACCCACCCCTTAAATGTGAAATATTGTCTTTTTTACGTCTGTATCGTGTTGGAAAGAAATTTTTATACATCGTGTTCTAGGATTTTTCACAAATTTACACTTCGCTGGTATGTTCTACGAATAAAAATAAGATTAAAATTTGCCAGTTAAATTCCCTGTATTTTCTATATTATATAGTCAGTCGCAAAAATCTACATTTTCACCTATACACAGTGGCAAACGTATAAATTGAGGGATGTTTACTGGTAAATAATAAGTTCGACTAACTATATAATGAAAAGCTTTTTCATTTTTCCTACAATATAGGATTTAAAAATACAGTTTTTGTACTTTGAACATTACAAATCTGTAGCTTGATGCAAGAAGTATCAATATTAGCATTGATGAAGCACTTACTGTGATATCTGTTGAAATAATTTCTAGCAAAGATGTCTCTGTTTTTTCAAATTTCTTTTCTAGTACAAAAAGAGAAAATTAAAGCTTGTGCTATTTGTATTTTCTATATTGACTTTGGTATCTTTTGCAAAAGGTTTATGTTGTGAAAAATTTCGATATTGGCATATGCAAGTGCCATTATAGTCGTTGAAAATATGACATTGGAATTTCTAGCATCGAACCATAGGAATATATAGTAGCTTCCAAATGTTTATTTTGCGTAATAATTATATACCATGTTACGTTAAATTTAATACAAGAACTCCCGTAATTTATTGTTCCTTTTTTTTATTTACTTATTTTACATCGCCTCAACCGCAAAGTTGGATTTGTGTTATTGCTTTTCCACAAAAATTGAATTTTATGTAAAAAGAAATATCAATCGCAATATATACCATACACAGATCGGAAATAAATCAGAAAATTACGTGCCATTACTATCCTCACAATGTAAGGAGCAAACGACGTAAACTCATAAATTACTAGTTTCGATTAAAAGTGAGAAAAATACAGAAGATATTATTACGTATGTACTCCTTAATTAACTAACTGGTGAATATTTTTTAATTCTGTGCAGCTGCAAACACCTACAGCTTTATAAAATATTTTGAATGCTCTTAACGCTTGCTTCTATTTCAACTATATTAACGAATTTCCTGGTAGTTGTTTACATGTTTCTGCTTTTAATACAGCTGCTCTACATTGAAGTTTTGTAGCGACGCTGCTGAAGTTAAAACCGCCCTGAATACTCCATTTTTTCTACTTTTCGTAATGTTTCGAAAAACTCGTATTCTATTAACGGATAAGCTACTTTTATAGTAAACGATTCTTTTTTAACAACGCAAGTAAGGAATAACTTGTAGGTTGAAATTCTCGTGATTTATAAAAGTTATTAGAATTATAATGCATTATCATATATCTAGTAACTAAGTACATTATATAGCATCATTGTTATGATACTTTAATTTACAAAAAAACACTGATAAGTATTTAAGAAAACAGTCCTTTAGCAACCTACAATTGATAAACAAATTTATACAAAACTCCAATCTTTTTGTTACTCCTTATTTATCTTTCGTTGCCATAACAAAACAGACATTTTAATCTTCCAGTAAATTAACTTTTTTTATAAATTTATACGTATTTTGATAAATATAAATATAATCGTATTAGTAAAAATAGAATTGATGGATAGTCATTTATTTCTGAAGATTTAGCACTAAAATAACCAATCTCTGTGTACCTACAGCGCATTATAGTATTTATTATACAAAACAACACGATGAAAATAAGGTAGAAATATACCTATATCTAATAAAAAACAATATCTATTATTATTTATTACTATTTCGCCCAAAGTATTTGTACGTCCTTAATAATTGTAGAAACGCTCTCGTTTCAGAACCGAAACTCCTCTACATTTTCTAATATTAGATCAATCGATATTATTATAGAAATCAATCGTAATTAAACATCTAATCAACGATCGAACTTATTTGTTTTGCCAATCTATTAGAACTTAGAATTACGAAACTTAAAAGAAGAGAAACGAAAGAAGATACGAACCTGTATCTTCGCATCTAACGAAATCGACCATTCGATGAACTGGTCTCTAAAAAGCGTCGGCAGAATTATTTACGATCGGCTGATCGAATCGAAACTCGCGATTCGACCGAACGTTTACCATAACGAGAGCATTACAATATCGACTCTGACCGACCATTGTTCCTTTTTTCGTATTCTTTTTAGCCTGGTTCGCCCATTCACCATTCGACATTTTTCTTTCGGCGGTCACCGTCGTCCCTTTTTACGCCCTCTCATTCTTCGTCACGGTATTTCCCAAGCTTTCTTTCACCGCTTAGAACGAAAACGAGTACCGTTGGAAAGATAAATTGCCACCGGTCCATTGCCTTTACGCCCATTAAATTACCCTTATACACCGCGCCATTTATCCTGTCGAAAACTGTATACGCCGGCCATCGTTCGCCGCGGCTGAGCCAGCTGATACAACTGCATCCTCGTGAATGCACCTGGTCGTTTAAAGAAAACAAAATTTGTGGCTACGTGATTCCGGAAGAATGAGATTATATCGGGTTGGCCAAAAAGGTTCGTTCAGTTCTTCTCGCACGGTGGCTTTAGCAACGCTTTAGACGGCTCGCACTTTGTCCAATATAGTTTCCTCGGGTTATGCTATGAAATTTATCGTAACAGCTTGCATCTTTAGAAAAATTATGAAAATTGACAAATTTTTGTGTAGCTATTTTAACACCCTCGCAACTGGTCACGTAGTTCTATTTATTAATATTTCAAAATCTATAGCTGCTTGTTCATACCCACATGCAAGTTATGTGCATTTCACAACCATTACAACTTTATTATTTATTGTTACAGCTTTCTCGGAATCATTAATGGCGCCGCTATTACAGTCATAAGCCATAACTTGTGCTTTGCAAAACGTTGGATAGCCTATCGAATGGATCTTAGAGTGCTGAATACTCGCGGCCTATGCGGTCCGTACGAACGGCGCGCGACCAGCGCTGACGATCGCTGTGGACGGAGTACTTTTTCGCTAGACTGAACTCTGTCGATTGACTATTCAAAGCGCAAATCGTAATAAGTTATAGTAATTCTTTTGCACGAGACTAAATGATTCAAGAGCGTTATTTTTTAGTATTAATTATTTATTATAAACATTGAAATTTACAATAAACTAGAATTTGGGTAATAAACTAGAAAACAATAAACCAGAAAACTAAATT